>NC_139346.1:179788916-180113916 GCF_055883805.1 Amblyomma maculatum | reverse complement strand
GCAGCAGCAGCAGCAGCAGCAGCAGCAGCAGCAGCAGCAGCAGCAGCAGCAGCAGCAGCAGCAGCAGCAGCAGCAGCAGCAGCAGCAGCAGCAGCAGCAGCAGCAGCAGCAGCAGCAGCAGCAGCAGCAGCAGCAGCAGCAGCAGCAGCAGCAGCAGCAGCAGCAGCAGCAGCAGCAGCAGCAGCAGCAGCAGCAGCAGCAGCAGCAGCAGCAGCAGCAGCAGCAGCAGCAGCAGCAGCAGCAGCAGCAGCAGCAGCAGCAGCAGCAGCAGCAGCAGCAGCAGCAGCAGCAGCAGCAGCAGCAGCAGCAGCAGCAGCAGCAGCAGCAGCAGCAGCAGCAGCAGCAGCAGCAGCAGCAGCAGCAGCAGCAGCAGCAGCAGCAGCAGCAGCAGCAGCAGCAGCAGCAGCAGCAGCAGCAGCAGCAGCAGCAGCAGCAGCAGCAGCAGCAGCAGCAGCAGCAGCAGCAGCAGCAGCAGCAGCAGCAGCAGCAGCAGCAGCAGCAGCAGCAGCAGCAGCAGCAGCAGCAGCAGCAGCAGCAGCAGCAGCAGCAGCAGCAGCAGCAGCAGCAGCAGCAGCAGCAGCAGCAGCAGCAGCAGCAGCCTGACTATATCCACTGCAGGGCGAAGGCCTCTCCCATATTTCTCCAATTAACCCGGTTCTGTGCTAGCTGCATCCACTTGAATTCTGCAAACTTCTTAACCTCATCCGCCCACCTGATTTTCTGCCGCCCCTTGCTACGCTTTCCTTTCCTTGGAATCCAGTTTGTTACCCTGTACATTCCTTTCTGTGAAAGGAAGAAACCTTCCCGAGCAGGTTTAAATGTACGTGAGCTTTGAAATACTTAATCCGATGCTGCTTTGCACACAGCAGGACTATGTTTCCAAATGCTGGTTTCCTTGCAGAAATTTTGACAGCATGCATTTTCCCGTATTCGCGTCTTGCTTGAAGAGCAGTTCGATTAATTGGCCCATGCCGTGGCACTGCAGTTCCTTAAAGTGTTTGAAGGAAACTCTTCGGAGACAGCAAAGAACAATAACACGATCAATAACAAGTTGCGAAGGCATGCGCCATAAGTTTAAGGTTTCTTTAAAAAAAATTTTGGGCGCAATAACTACAGTAGTTATACCTGACACACCTTGAAACGAAAACAAAATATAACGGTATCAAATAATTAGGATCGAAACCTTAACTTTAGTTATCGTTCAGCGGAATCTACTGTAATGATAAAAGAGCTGATACAGTACTGACCCCAGACATTAAAGTATAAACATAGTGTCCAAGATTCTTCTACAGCGACAAAGGCTGCACAGTATTGACCGACGATACGACGCGAAATAACTTTTTAACAGGACATAAATTCGATTGAGAAAGAGTGTAGCGACATACCTTTCAGGTCGCTCAGCGGCTCTTTCGTACTTTTTTTTTCCTTTCAAGCCAAGCGGATATGGAGAATGCCCCAAATTTTCCTTCTTTAACTTGATGCATTCTAGAACCCATTATTCGTCGCTGGGTTTTGCTGTTGTCAACAAAAATAAATGAGTTGTGGTGTCAGTTCCCCCTCCCCCCCATCCTTTGTCGGCTGTACCTCGCTGAGCATTCTTCTAGTCGCTCAGCATTCAGTTTTTCCCGCGACTGCAGGAGAAGGGGAGAAGTGATTGCAAAAGCGCTGTTGCGTACAGTTTTGAGGGGAAATCTAAGAGCGCATATCATTCCGTTAAATAAATGAGGAAAGAAGGCTTAAATGCCTGTGGTGACATTTCTGTAGCAAATGAAAATTTATCTAAGTCCTGCTTTTTGTTCTTTTAATTTATTTATCATCGGCCTGCGGGAACGATTTATCGCGAAGGAATTTTGTGCGAATAGAGCCTGTCCTTTTTTTTCTAGTGGTGCATTTGCTGTGCAGAACGCTGTGGTGACGGTGAAAAAAATAAGCCCTTTAGGAATCGAAAAGCTTACACAGAAGTTTACTTGTCCGAGACTTCGCTGTTATCTCGAGAACACATAGTTCCTGAAACTAAAAATACGTAAAGTACATACACTCGCTTTATTTATGCTTTGCTTCAATGGAAATTAAAACTGCGATTAATCGAGCCGCAGTAGTCGATGTGGGCCTAGTTTAGAGGGGGCAGCGCGAGCAGTGCTAACAGCGCGAAAAAGGGAAGAGGTTGCATTTTAACGCCAAAAGAGAAAAGCTGTCCAAACGAACAAGTGAATCGTTTGTGAAGCCCTGAATTTTTGGCCGAGTCAACATTTACTTCGTTTGCATGGCCCGCAGAAGAAGAAGTAGAAGGCAAACAAAGGTCCTTAGAAACTGCTCAAAAACTAGAGGATGGCTGAGAACATTCACCCAATGTAATATAAAGATTCACAAATAACAAATTTAGAAGAAAATAACTTTTGTGACTCCAGTCCGTTACATAACAGTGGAGCGACGTGAATAAATTTAAACTGCGGGAACAAGAAATTTGGGGCATCTTCATGTAGGCTTGCATTTTTTTGTGTCTTATTTTACGAAAAACACAATTAACAGCAATCATGAACGCTCATAACAGGGAGGGAAACATTATTATTATTATTATTGTTATTAGTAATATTACTATTATTATTATTAAAGCACAATTCTTTACACGTCACAAAGAAATACGCGGAGTGCTCTGTAATTTCTGTCCACAGTGAGAGTAAAATATATGTTTTCAGCCAACGTCCGCTAGAGAATGGTCCCCGAAGCATGCCTTGTGCTCTCGTGGTGACTGAGTGCTCGACTGGTACTCCCCCTAGAAGATGGAAGCGAGCTGAAAACATCCGCGGGCACCAAGGCTGCGTCAATGCATTGCGAAGCGATCTATAAGCGTTTGAACACAATGCTGCTTGAGGGCAAACTCTCGGCTATATTTAGTGTTTTTCATAAAAATGTAGCCAAAACCAGAGACCTGCGCATACATCAGGCGTGCGTTTTTGAATTTGTATTGTTGCATATTTAGTGCCATTGTACTCGAAGTGATGTATGGAAGCCACTCCAAGTAAGAATAGGCTCGTTTCAGGAGCGAGTTGTGCACATCGATCTAACGGAAACGCTAAATAGCCGGGCATGGTTTAATGGATCGACTCTCGGTTTCAGGTCCGGGCGTTGCCTTCGACGTTCTCTGTGTTCGCTCGCACGCATGCGTCCTTCAGGAGGAAAAAATGGGTAGTTTGGTGGTGCTGTTTCTGAAAACAGCTTTAGACGATACGCGGGTTAGAAAGTTGCAGAGTCGAGATGGAGAGCTGGTCTGTTTTAAACTCAAATGAGTTCCTTCCGCTACACCTATAGAACGTGTGATTGGAAAAGAAACGAAATTGAACGTGTGTAAATTGTAGAAGGCAAGGCTTCGAGGGAATGCGCATCCAGTGCTCGATCAAGAGAAAGCCATAAAGTTAGAAGCAGATGAGGGAGCGACTAGATTGAAAATCAAGAAATAATTTTTCCTTGTACTGATCTACATCTACGTAATAAGGTATTTAATGCGTGAAACATAGGGCTGTATCAAAAAAGTCCAACGATATCTTGTTGGTTGGAATTAATCTTTCTTTATGAGAACAAAATATCTCAACACAACAGAATCGATTATTTTTCTTTTTGGCGAAAAAATAACATTTTTTTTTCTAGGTAAAATGTTGAAATAAGCACTCCAAAACGTAAATATTGCACTTTTTCGAGATCTCAAGTTTAAATCCCAACAAAATCATAAAAAAAACAGGGCCCTAGCTATTATTGAAATATGATAAGCAAGCTTTTCTCTTGAATGACATTTCTTCCAAAACATTCACAGACAAAGATGAAATATCACTGAGAAACTTGCTTGTCACAAAAAGGATATTTGGTTGACAGGAATCGAAGAAGAAAGAACCTGAAGGCCATAATTTTAGTTATTTCTGCATGGTAAACGTTATTAGTTTTTATTTTTGTTTATTTTTTTTTTCAGGAATACCGCTAATCCCTTTTCAGTAAGTTTGACAGGCGTAGGCTTGTTTTTACATCAAAAACGAAGTCGAACGGCATAACACTGTTGCAAAGTCACTAGAAGGTAATGGGCCAAATTTACAATGCATTAGAAGGCAAATATACCGAATTACAACAAATAATTCTGCATCAAGTTTTCACATTGTATATGACAGCTATAATACAAAATACATGAAAACCCCCCAACAATGGGGAAATCAATGAAGTACACCGCGTTTCGCTTCCCGATAATACACTTTTTCCGGCTGTTTTCAAGAATATCTCAATACCTGGTTGGGAAATCGTCGTATCATCTAGCGCGTTCTAACCCTGCACAACTCACAAAAAAGAAAAAGAAAAAGAAAAAGGAAACCATAAATATGTTATATGTGCAGACATATTCTTCCAGTATGAGCTTGTTCTCGTGACGTTTGGACTAACTCGTACTTATAGATGGGCGCTGTTCTTATTAAGTGACTAAAAGGGTTGAGTTTAGAAACACCCTACTTTTGAATAGTATTAAAACAGCACTATTGCACCCAATGTTCCTTGAATAATTTTTGAAAACCCTTTAGAGCCTCAGTGTTATAAATCAACAAACATGCCTAGCCGAAAGACTAAAGTTCCATCTCTCCTTCCACAGTCGCTTTTTCACGGGAGCGAAAAGCAAGGCGTCCGTGCACTATACGGTGTCAGTGCATGCATGCTAAATAATCCCCAGTTGTCGAAACTTTCGCATCCATCCAATACTTCGTCTTTCATAACCAGAGTCGCTCTGTAGCGTTAAAAACTGTAAATAAAACCAAAAACATCTCCCATATATAGTTAAGAAATAAATTCTAAAATTCTATGAAAATATAGCTACCACCACCTCAACCTAACTCATCGCCACCCTTTGGGAGCGCCACTCGCAAATCACCCGCATGTTTCCGTGTTTTGCGCTGTGCAGAGTGCCTTCAGCCACGAGGATCCCGTGCAATAACAGAACGAATTAGCGACGGTGAAATGAGATTCAAACACGCATGGAGAATGCCAGCTAGCCTAGAGGGTCACCATGTATCTATCAAATCCACTTCCCATACGCACCTTTTACTCACCGCCAAACTCAACCCACCTCTTTTAATCCCATCCCATCAACCTAGCTAATCGTCGCTAGTATTCGTGCTATCTTTTAGATTTTCGCACACCATTTTCACTTCCGCTGCAGGGCAAGACATATTGGAACCACTCGCTGGCAAATGCGAAACTGTCTTTGCATCCAGTATGGCGCAGCCAAAAAAAAAAAAAAAAGAAAAATGCACCTGGCCGGCGCATCGCCGTGTGACGTGCATTCATAGGTGCGGCTAGAATTGTTTTCATATTTTGTTTACTGGCAGCATGGTCCGTTTCTCTGTGAGATTTTTCAGCATTCCTTGCCCTGCGGCGGCAACCAGAGTCTCAGTTTCGATAACCTCAAACCTGCAATGTATAGTTGATATTTATTCTGGCTTGCAACCATTCCAGTAACTTTTGATGGTAGATAGTGAAAAAAAAAGAAAAAAAAAAACCAACTAACTATCCAATTTTTGGAAACCATGCTGACAGTGACAGCTGTATCCTATGTACACAGCAGCTAACAGCAGTTTGCAAAAAAAAAAAAAAAAAAAAAACCAATTCTCGAGCTAGGAAAGCGTATTTTATAAATTGTTTTCAGTCTTGACTGAAACGCTATACAGCTCCATCGCCGGCTGACATGTGGCTCTCGCAGAATATTTAGGCAGTTTTCTAGAGACATCTATCGATCGATACATCCACTGTTGCGATACGAAACAAAAGGTAACCTTCGCTCAAACGAGGCTTTAAAAGATAACAAGTAATATTCTATTTAGGTTCAATTCGCTTCTCTCTTATGCTAGAAGCATTATTATCTACCCCGGGAGGCATACGAGAGAATAACACGTGTGTACCCACCAGACTCTCCATCCAGACACCTGCGGCAACGTCTAAGCAGAATGTTCAGTGAGACCCATATTAAATGGTCAACGCGACGTCAGGCCTCCGGATAGCACACTTTAGATGTACGATTTTTGGCGATCGCTAATGGCTCAGAAATTTTTGCGATGATTAGACTAGGATCCACTGTAAGCGAAATTAAAAAAAAAGAGCACATAGCCCCAATTACATCATTTGCTGCCAGTTGTAGGTTGCATTGTCTGCTATATCAACTTCTGCATACTCGCTATGATGATGGCCAAAAAGGCCGGGGTTGGTGTGCGAAGACATGGTGCAGCATGTGATTCATTTATATATTGTTATGCTTATTTCCGAGGTGCACGTATTGTAGCTAATATAAGGTGCAGATAACAAAACGAAAGCGATATTTACCAGAAATCGGCAAAACTTATACGCTTCGTGGAAGTTGCCGACTGTAAATGCATTATTGTAAGCAGTCCTTAGCAGTGCGGTGATTTGTGGTTTGTGCAACTTTTTTTCTTTTGTGTCATCCAATGCCTAAGACGGGAATACAACTTCTCTTCTCCGTCCGCGGCTCAGTTACAAATCCTATTCTGTCAAAGCATAGTCTACATATTCAGTAATAGAGCTTAAGGAGTGCACTTGAAGGTGCTGCCCCCAAGTTTCTGTGTTTCGCTCCGCAGTTCGTTATTGGTCTGCTGTTTTATCGTTCTCGTCGCCCTTAAATTTACCAATGCTTTGCCGATGAGCCTTTTGCGGAGGTTGCTACCAGTCACGGAACTTTTGCTGTCACCGCCCAGCAATGCAAGCAGTATGACAGCACGCACTGAGGAACCTGCCAATTCGTAGTACACAGAGTCCGGGTTGGAGATTTTTCTGGCGGAGATTTTTGCTCCTAATTTCTCAGTGAATGTCAAATGCCGATTGAAGTGTCCTTAATGGGGAGCGCTGACACTTCGAGGTGCGTTCGTCGGCTCTTTGTTTTTCATTCGGGTGATGCTTCCATCACTTTTATGTTCCCGCATCTTTGATACTGCTTGGCCAGCGCCCTAGGACATAGTGCTGTTTTACTCGAGCTGTTCACGCTAAACTGGCATGCTGCGTTGTGTTCCTATATTCTTCTTTAACCTCTTTCACTGCGATGTTTATCTAACATGTGCAGTGTGGGACAACTGTTTGTGTATTTGGAAATCAGGAGACAAAGATGACTTATTCACTTTGCCCAACAGTGGGCTGGCTGTTTTACTGTATACTATAGCCTTGAGAAATGAACAAGGGAATAAATATGTCCGGAAGAAACGATCTGCTATAAGGTGCGCAATTCGCCTTATAGGCACAGTTGGCTCCCTTGATATGTTTGTCAAAACAAAGGCCTAATTTCCCAATACTTCTTTTGTCTTCACAACAGCTCAGCAAAGGCCTCGGTGCCGTATGCAGCATAGAACACGTTTTTATTCTTTCACAGTTCCGGATTATCTACTTTGAGCAGCTGTTCATATTCCGTACAGAGAGATTTATCGGAGAATAGATGACATACGCTGGAGATATTGCTGCCATTTTAATAAAATGCGTTTTTTTTTTTCTTTTACGTTGCCTCGATTTCCTTCTTCTGTGAGATCTTGGTTCCGAGTGACCTATTTGCTGCCCGCGGGAACAAATCCGCATAATATGGAAACTAAATAGTTGTACTCCTCTGCTTTGGGTTCCCAGAATGTGCTTGCTGCTACGACAGAGCACATTTTTATCTTTGAAGTTTCTGTAAGTATCTCGAGAATCCTTAAGTACAATTGGAAGTGCGGCATGCATACCCGCCTACGCGTCACGTCTTCCACACGTCCTCTACAGGCGGTAGTGCTCTGGCTTATCAAGTGCGTGTTTAGCCTTGACTCCATCCCCTATCCCACGACTTGCTTCCGGAACTGCAGCAGCAGTCCGCTCAAGGTTCTCCTATTACTTTCACTGGCTTCCACTACTTTCACTGGTTCACCGGGTGTCCCCAACACGTTGAAGGCTGAGAACTACTGCTGTAACAAATACTTCGAAAACTACGAAGTAGTAGTATGCTGAAGAGAAAAATTTAGTTATTTGTAGACGCACTAGTTAATAAGCGGTGGTGCAGATCGAATTACACCAAAGAGCGATCTTCTGGCCTGATACAACCTTGGGTCGTGCGGCTGCAACCGTTCATGTAGTTACTGTAAGCGGCGGTACAAGCGTATTACTCTATTGTGTAGGCGAATGATTCGCGCAGCTTGTTGCTTTAACGAGGAGCGTCGTAGCGGTAATCGATTTCCGCACATGAGGGGATCGAAACTAGCGTGAACTATTTTTATGTTCTTGAATAGCCATCGATTATAACGCGGCAGCAGTTAATTTTATACTTCGGATACCCCCATATCACGCGAGTGTGCAGTGAAAAAAAAAAATGTATTTGCAGTCGTAGCTGCCTAAGGAACATAGATTCTCTAATGTTCGATCTTGCGAGTGTTATCTACTCTGGTTATGATGTCTACTTGAGACATCCACATGCAGGCAGATTGAAAGAATGAAAAATTTTGCTTCGAATTAAATCTGAACGAATTGTTGAAATAGTGTTTTTACTCCAAAGTAGAGGAAGTCCTCGTAGAGCTTTTAATCTGAACTGGTTTTGTATAAGCTAGCATAGCTTTTCTTCAAAATAGACGAATAAAACGAACGTCTGACAATGTCAGCAACACTTTCCTAAAGATGTCAAACAATGTTTACACTTGCTACTGCTAAAAATTTGCTCCTTCCTATACAGTACATTTCTGGCTAACCTCCTTCACGCAGCACTACCATGCTTCCCTGCACTGTATAGAAGAGCAGAGTTTTCAATACATCGCTATCGAACATCGCATTGCCTCCCAGTTGCCGGTTTTCTTTCTCGTCCTTGGTTTATGTTGGGAACATCGATTGACGATGAGGAAAACGCTTCAAAAAGCGCGACATATGTCAGAACCACAAGGAAGGAGTTGCGAACAATAATGTCGTAGACCTATCAAATTCTACAGACGTCAGGTTGCTCCTTCGTGAGATTGTTGCTTATTTTTATACTTTTACCTCAGTACTTTAGAGAACATTATCAATTTTTTTTCTGTGTTTTTTTTTGTGCTGCGTCGCTCAACAGATTCTACTGGTATTCCTTTCTGCTGTCTTGCGAAAAAGGACACCTGTTATTGATTGCGCCTTGAGGTTTGCAGATAAAATTTAGTGCCGAAACGCACAGGGCAAGAAAAAAGGTCCTTTAGGGTGGACCTCTAGAGTGGCTCGATAGAGCAGACCTTGCGCCAGCGTGGGATAGAACTGTGAAACTCCGTGCTAGCACTACTTGTACTACACTACGTATGCAGTTACTTTTTTCCCCAAGCCGTACAAATACCAGCTAAAACAATTATAAGGTACATGCATGTATGCCAAGGCTGAGTAAAATTTCGCCGGCAAGTGAAAAATTTCAACGAGGCCAGAACAATTTTGTGATGAAAAAGCAGCTATCTGAGTGACTCCTGAGTGTTTTGTCGGAGCGTAGGATTCTGGATGGATCACTGTGTTGCTGATGTTGTTTGTTGAATGCGAAGCTTCCTGATCTCAGCAAGTTTTTCGAAAGCGTTTTCTAGAAATCCGGGCAGGCAGTTGTTGAGTGTACCTAAAATGCTCACGATAGCATGTATAACGCTTATTTCGCAGCTGCTGCGTTTAGTTGGCACTAGTTTTCTAGTTATTTTGAGTAAGAATGTGTCTAAAAAAGGAAAACCTGCTTAATTTGCTTGGTATCCTGACCAAACGACCCAAATATGTTCCGTTGGAGTGACTTACACACATGTTCTAAAAAGATTACTCCGTTGTCAAGTGTTGTTTCCCAGCTCTGCCTGTGCAGCGAAACAAGCCGAGGCTGCTAAGAGAGACAGCGGAGGATGGAGCACAGCCAGAGCTTGTCTAAACCTGCATTCAACTTGAAGGCAACAACACATATCGGTGGAACTGTGAGCTGATTTAGTTAGTAAAAATAATACAAAAGTTTACAACCTCAAACTAGTGTATGCCTAAAGAATGACATGTTGCATGTCCACTTAAGTCAAAACCATTCCTGAATATACCTCCATTCTCCTCCTCTAATCTATATTTACCCAACCTTAAAGAAGTTCTACTGAAGGCACATTTTCCTTTAAGGTTATTTTCGACGTCAGCGCATCACGTGGGTCTCTCGACAGAACTGCGCGTGACCTATAGGTTCCTCGACATAGCGCTGACGCCGCCTTTTCTTCTGAAGAGGAGCCTTAGGCCGTCGCTTCAAAGTTCGATCCTCTCAGAGTGATTCCCAGATCCAGACCTTTCACACCATTATATTCCGAACCTTCTATATATATATCTCTCTCTCTGCAGAGGGGAGAGACGAAACACTACAACATTAACTCGGCGCTTCCAAACGAGGCTTGAAGAAATGCAACCTTCTATACCACAATAATAATTTGCAAATCCACCTCTCATGAACACATGTGAGTCACAAATTTCCCACTTTTATCCTCAGTTTTATTATTTTTAGTTAAAATAAAAGCTGCCCTAAGTTTTCTTTTTACATCATTGCTATGAGGGAGGACGGCGTGCCTACCACTCTTGTTCTGGTTTCCTGGACAACACGTCACCTTAATGTGCAGTTTTCGCAGATAGAGAGCTCGCTCAATGAAAAAGCACCTATCGCGTGAGTGCACCCCATTTGGCGGTAATATGAATTCAGATGTGAAGTTTACGAGCGATTTCCGTGGGTCTCGCGAGCCGATTGATTGCTGCTGCTTACCGCCAGATACACGCGGATGCTAGAACGAGGCGGCAAAGGAAGCACGCACCCCGGAATAACGAGTCACGATAGATAGCCACGCGCATACACAACGTGGTCCATATGTTGCATGTGATCTCCGTTCTCGGAAAATGGTGAGAGCTGAAGACAGCCGAAGAAAAGAAGGCGGCTGAGCCCTTAAAACAATTTTTGGTTGTTTCAAATCACACTGTGCTGAATCTTCTATATATATATATATATATATATATATATCTTCGTAATACGCCTACGCGGATTGTTTTTCATTTGAAAACTTTTGAAACTATTTCTTTTTAGTTTGTTCTTTTTGTCTTTTTTTTTCCAAGCTACCCACGAATAGCACTAACCAATGGGACTGAAAGATGGAGGCTAACGAAAAGAGTGCTAGTTAAATTGAGCATTGCACAATGAGCTATGGAACGAAAGCAGGCCCAATATATCAGGAAGCAAACGTTAATCACATTCAAGAAGAAATCAAGAAGAAGAAATAGTCATTGGCATGCCATTGAATGCAAAATTAAAATGGCCGGTGACCTCTAAGGATGGTAGACTGGATTTAAGAGGAAGTTTATCAAGCATAGCAGTGGGGCAGAAAGATCTGTGGGTGCAGGAGAGTGGGAAGTTTGCAGGTACCAAATGGAGGCAGCTGGCACAGAGCCGGGCTAATAAAAAAAAAAAATATGGCAGAGAGGTATTTGCACTGCGCGGGTGTAGTTACGCTGGTGATGACGATGATGGATGAAACTGTTTAATACACAAATAAGTCGAAATCAGTTATTTACTAACGAACGCAAGCATTCATTGACTAGCGGTGTCTTCTATGAAAAGCACCAACTGCGCGCAGTGAAAGGGCTTTAGCATGGATAACTAACATAATTTATTGGTGTTTATTTGCGATATCGGCTATTCTTCTGAATATTTTCAGTTTTTTTTTAGGTCACAGTTTAACCGTACGAGCATTGCTTTCCGCAGTCAGCCATTTATTGACTTTCCGTGTTACAGTGGAGGCAAGAATGTTACTGTCAATTTACTTACCATGTAACCGATGGGAAGAATTCTACACTATGATCAATGTGTTAGATGCGTAAAAAAGAGCGGCGATTTTTAAATCTAATACGCTGAGAAATAAATGTTCAAATAGACTGTTCTTGTAAAAAAAGAGCGTCATGATTTTGTTGAGGGGAAGGCAAAGAGGTAGGCATAAACAATAACTATCTGACCCGCTACTCTACCCTGGAGAAGAGAAGGAGACGCACAAACTTATCAGTAATCATTTAAACAGTGCTTCTATTACTCCACACGTGCATAGTCGTAAGCTACATGACTGGATAGAAGACCACCAGAAGTAGATTTAAATAACTTATTTTAACCAATCCATATACAACATGCCTGCGTGGCCCACATGTAGCGTGTCTAACTGAGGATACAATGCCTCGTAAGGTACCAACCGGTATCACCCTTCTATCACAAAGGCGAAGCCTGAGCTAGCAGCGCCTGCCAAATCAGTCGTATCTTATGGTATCGTGACGTCACAAACCTGGTGACCAGCCAGGGCATTGCCGTGACACGTACATGCCAGAAATATTTGTCGTTCCGTTTTTCTCTGAAATGAAACGTACATACGTTGGTTGAGAGTTCGACTCCTAACGCAAACAGTTCCTCACAGCTGCGACTTTTTGGGGGCTGATCGGAAGCTGTATCGTCAAAAATAATGAGGAGCCATTGCCAGGGGGAGGGGGAGGCATATATTTATTGTAACGCAAAGAAAGGGTAGAACGAGGGAAAGAAGATGGCTACACAGTATGAAAGAAAAATACGCAGTATGGAAGAGGGAGGGAGAGAAGTCGAGCCAATGTTTCAACAAGGGGATTCGTCTGAGTGGTTGACGAAAATAAGTCAACCATTCAACTCTTGTTCATTTCTCTTTTGTAACGCAATGCAAGTATTTTATCGAAGCAATCGGAAAACTTCCGCCTAAACGAATTTCATCCCCTATATCAATCCGAAGTCTATTCCAATCCAGTTCTTTTTCTTCCTCTTTTCATCCTCTTCCTTTCTACTCCTTGCGCTAATTAGGAACGAATACGCATGGCAGTGGAGAGAATGCATCATATAATGCTTTCTGTGCTCACACAGATTAGAGTCAAAAGCAGAACGTAATCGGAATTAGAGTAGCAGCAGACCTGTAACGGACGAGTGCATGAAAGGTATTTGAATTAACAATGGAATGGAAAACCAGTAGGAACACGTGGACGACTGACAGAAAATGACTATCGCATTGTCTCCCAATCAATCCAATTCATCACTCGTAAATATTTTTGCTTACAGACATACAACTGGTATACACTGCCTACTTAATATATGTGATAACGAAGCAGAACTCTAGATCACCCGTCATTATTCCTCACTATTCCTCATACAATCGAAGCGTGCAACTTGTAAACTTTTGGGAGCGCAACTAGACCTTTCAATGCGGCTCATTACGGCGCTGGGCTGCTTTCAGAAAATCAGTGGTGGGTATTTCTGCTGACGACATCTGCTCGTTACTAGCCGCTTTCCGTGGTGTTTTGTTTCCTCGCGTGAGAGGCTCTGGCGAGTTTGTCGTTGCATGCTTCGATGCTGGCTCCGGTGACTGATTATAGGAGAGGAATTCCAGCGAAAGGTAGTAACGTAAGCGCAGGACTCGCCCCAAGAAAGTAATAAAAATAAATATACTGAGCTCCATAATCCAAACAGTGCTGAGCACGACATGGTGACTCAAATAAGTTAAAGACTTCCCAATCGATATTTAAATGTTGCAGAGACAAGTTAAAAATATATCACTAGATAGGAGGTGTTTATGACAAAATTTTGAGGTGGTTCAGCTCTTTAAAAATGTCTTGGGAAGCCAAGCAGGAACATGTCTTGTCATGCTTTGTCCAGCACGTCTTTGGAGCATTCGTCGTCAATAAAGAAATAAATCGACTCAGCATGGCTTGCATTTTCACACAATTCGTTTCCTCTCCCCTCCCCCTCGTTCCCCACCTTCCTGCTTTCTGTCTCTAAGGCAACCTTAATCTTCATCTTTTATAAAAGTGAAGTAAATTTTTAAGGTTTCAGGCATGCCAAATGGGATTCCCGAGTTGCCGACTGCGAACAATTTTTCCATTACCGGCCCTTGCTCGGCGCGCTAACAGCATCGCAGAGGTGCACAGTGTATTGAGCATATGATGGGTCAGGTGAGGTTTCCTGAATGACGCGAGATATCAGCTTCCTACAGTGAGATGAATATGCGCCGCGCGGAGGCTTCCAGAAAAGTTCCGACGAGTGCGTGTACCTCCTCCTGCGGACACACCTCATAAGCAGCTTCTCGCATCGTCCAAGCGCAACACGTCCAGCAACACTTCGCCTTGTTTCTTGGCGCATCCGGAGATCGTCCTCAGTCACGTCTAGAATCCTGATCTGTCGAGCCCGAACAGCATCCGCGTTTCCGTACTTATACTCCCGTACGTAGTATGCTGCCATCCACGCCAATGAGTATTTGGCATGCTTGGCTTTCGTACGTGCTACAGCATAGCACCTTTCTCTCTGACCCTTCGCGTTTACTAGTGCGGATCACAAGCAGGACCTCATTTCCGTATTCATGAGCTGCATCCTGTGTTCCTCCAACCACGGCGCCGCAATATTCGCGCCCGAAAAATGCTCGTTTTGAGATCGCGCTAGCGGTTATGTGCGTGCGCTTTTAAATATGCTGAGAATACGTCGCACACAGCAAACAAAATTGTACCTGACAGCAGCACTTCTAAGTGTTACAAAAAATATAAGGGTGACATGCGGATGTTCGCTTCGAAAGCACACGAGAAAAGATGCTCTGCGGTGCACATGCGCCACGGGACTAACACAATACTAAATAATAAAGCAGTACGCATTGATGCAATAAGTAATAAAGCCAGAGGGTATTTAAGAAGGCAGTTACGCCATGGTGTGCCCATTTATGGCTTTGCGAAATGTGACTAACCCTGTATGGGGTTTGTCTGGGTGCTTCACCTATCAGGCTAGTCTGCCATCTGTCAAGATTCTACTTTTTTTACGAAGGTGAATTGTTTTTGCGGTGCATTATCAAGCTCTGAAAGCGTGCGGTTAATTTTTTCCCGCGTTTGATCAATGAATGGACTCGCTGCTGGAAAACTGGTTTTGGTGCTGCAGAAGCCCTTCCTTTTGGCGCCTTGGTGATTCCCTTTCTATATGCTATTAATTTCGCGACTCTTACCCTTTGTTCCCTTCATCCTTTTTCTCAAAAATAGACATGTTGGCTGCGCTGTACGGAATTTATTTATGGTTTCAATGGTTTCACAATAAAAAGAATGCTAGCAGCTTGAGTGAGTGGGAGAACATTCGGCTCCTACGAGAAACACTCAAATGAAACCGGCGCCAGCAAGAAGAGGAAAAATTAAACTATAAAAGCGACTCCTGCTGATTAGTCTGAAAGGCAACACACGCTTAAGCTCGTAATCAAATGTAGGCACTAATGAAATCAGCCGCAAATTACATGCATCGCTATTAGTCTCTCCTTGCATAGCGGTAAATTATGACGCAAACTTTGAGCGTGGAGGGCCCGTGCATATTCATGAGCACTGCAATTATTTCATTCTCGAGGATGTAGGAAACGAGGTCAGCTGTATTCTGAAAGTTCGGCAATTAGTATTCAAAAAAGAAAACAAATTAAGTGCTACGAACGGAAGGAGGCACGCGGAACAAAAGCTCATGCCACGGGGACTTTCTTCCTGGGCGTCGCATTTTCTTCTCTCAAACAAATAAGAATCTTGTTAATCGCGTCCAGAATCTTATTAATCGCAATAATTTGTAGCGGGAACAGATTAAACATCTGCCTTTTACCTCGCGTTTGTTTCATGTTGCAAGAACTCAGTTTAAGTAAGCACGTCGGGGACCTTTCGAAGTTTTGAAACATTTAAACAGTGAATCACTTCGTGAATAAAATGCTGACTTAAACCGCACCCATTTCTATGAGTAGCCGGCATTCTTTACTTAATGTTAGCGTTCATATGATAATATGTTTTCACAATCGAACATGCAAGATTTAATTGTGTAGCAGTTACTACTCGCATGAGAGGGTTTAAAAAGCCTGGGAAATAATGTCATTAGACACGAAGCACTGCGCGCGTAAATACAGTTTCCTCTTTTTTTTTTAAGTGTAGGTAAGTACATCCACGACTCTATAAATAGAATTAGAGCACTTGAAAGAATGACAGAAATGAGAACGAAGCGTAAGGAGTCGTTTATCGCAAACATTTCAACTGCTCAGTTCGCCGTATCGTGCCTAAAATGAGCAAAGCTATAATCCTTGGCTTGCTATGTTGAGCGGAATTGGAACAACAAAAAGCTTGGTGCTATATTAATCTGAAGGTCGGCCATTTGCACAGTTACGGCCAAAAACTGGAAACTGTAAAGAAACATTTTGGCAGCAAGCAGGGTCTGTACATTGGTGTTTTCACTTACGTTGACCTGATTTCATCTCTGCTCTGAGAGAAGGTTTCTTGAGCAATTCTCGCTTGTAGAACCGTTTTTGTAAGGTACTCTTCCTCAGAGGGCATAGAATTATTGTACGGCACAGACTCTAGGCATTCTAGATGAAGATTTATTCAGTAGTTTCCTGGATCTTCGATGGTCAGAACCGAACATACTCCGCCGTATATTTCTCAGTGCTGTGGTTTAAGGAAGTACGTTCAGGATGTTCGACTTCCCAAGTGCGCTTCATGTTCTTTCATTTTGTAGAATCAATTTCCTTGTAAGATAATTTAAATTTGAGCTGTAATTTTTGCAGTTAAAGAATTCGCTTGCAAAAAAATGCATCCTTTGAATACTGGGTAAACAAAGGTGCGGTTGCCAAGAAAGCAAAGAAAATATTTAGGTCATCTAGGTTAAAGTTACTCCATTTAGCAGTCATCAGCCTTTAAATAATTTTCGAAGTGCGCCACTAAACTGTGAGCTGAAAGAGCGCTAGACAGAAAGAAAACATGCTGTCTAGGTTTTAGAGAACAGCTGATTTGTCACTGTAATGTCAAGCCGCGGAACAAACAGTAATTAAATTATTTGCTTCCGTTCAACTAACATCGAAATTAAGGAGTCTCACATGCGATGAAGAGTTTATCAAATAGTAGTTTTATCTCCGAGTTTGCACATATTGCACTGTAGAAAGGTCACTATAGACCATATTTGTTTTTTACCCTCGCGCGCAGGCTGCTAGCGCGCTCTCGACACCAGGTGACATCTGTCGGGCGCGCCCGGCGAGGTACTGCGGGACTGCGGGTCGCGCGGGAGCCTCGTTTTGAATACGTATGCGTGAGCGATCGTTCTTCAATTCTGTCGTTAACGCGCTCGGCAAATTATGCAAGTGCGTGTGTGCTGTGCCTCGCTACTCTCATTTGTCTCTGTTCCAGAAAGTACTACGACATATTGAAGCGCATTGGCATATTGAAGCTACAATTTCTCAGTGCAACCGGAAGAAAAACTTTATAACCCAACTTTAGCCACATTGTGGAAGCTTAGGCTGTTCCCACGTACACGAGCATAACAGCACCTTATAATATCGAACAGTTGACTCACATTAAAAGATTTCCCAGCGTGCAGAAACTGAGGGGCGCTTACTGACCTTTCAAACTTTATTTTAGTAGAATGATGGAAGCCCCACGCAATAAAGATTCTTCCGCTTTTGTTGTACTCTTTTTCTTTAACAGCATACGCCTGTGAAATGTACAGAAACGTCTGCTGCTTGTAACAAATAAAAATGATATTTCCTACACCTTGAGGCATGGTCACTCAACATGGTTTGCCAGTGCGTCAATACCTCACTTACTCTATACTTAGTCAATTTGGCCATATTGCTGATTCAAATTGATGTAGGGTAAACAATCAATTAAAATATTGAAGGCATCCTTTTTTTGTGAATTTTGATACGTTTTGATGGCGCGACCTGGAATACAACACCATGCTTTCGCCCTTGCTCAGCCGATTAGGGCGAGTATTTCGACTGCTGCCTTAAAATGTGCTCACAAATATTTCTTTTTCATGTGGGGTAAGACGGAGTAATCAAGATAAGGTACTTTTCTGAAGCGAAAAGCTTTGATTTTATGTCCATCTTTTCATAGAGTACTTTCCTAATGCACCGCGTATATGTTATACATCAGGGCGTAATTAGTAATGGAGCCCCAGTTGATCGGCAAGAAATGAAATTAAATGCAGCGTTGGATGTGTGCAAGGTCATGCAGCTTTCGAAATGTTTCTTCTCGCAGCGTGCAAAACAATCAGTCACTGCACCAAGCAAACTAGAAAAGCGAACATTTAAAATCAAAGTAAGAACAAAGCAAACGTGACCTTTACTGGGGAAGTCAATTCAAACTCCGCAATTTCGAGAGTTATGGTTTACTTGATTAAAATTGCTCCTACTGCGTTCCTAAAAGCGTGTTTCTAGCGAAGAAACCAGAGGAAGGAAAAAAAAAGCGAGGGGAAAGCATATAAATGAGATTACTCCTCCCGGAGCAGTGTCGGGCCAGATTAGAACGCTTCCCAGGAGATCATTCATATTCATTAGCGGTGGCGTAATTGAATTGTGTGGAGAAACGCTCCACGATACGCAGCGCTGCATGTTCCAGGTGCGTAACCTGTCCAAAATGCACTACGACAGGGTGATAAAGCCCGCGCTGTACTTCACTTCAATATGAATGGGAAAGAGCAGACAACGATTAGATCACTGCTCCCACTATTCTAGGAGAATATAAGAATTCCCTGATAGAGAAAAGAGTACAAAATATTCGGCACACATACCGTTCATCAGGGCTTTAAAGCGCAAGGCATACACATGAAGACATATACACGGAACTATGCCCCGAACCTAAAACTAAATTACCATCACTAGCCCAACTACGCGTTCTTTTAAGGAGAGGACATATAATTTTGTTGTAATCATATTGGACTAACGGTGTACAAGACAAGTTGCTGGCGCTTTCTCGTATGCGTATTCATTTTATAAACAATACTCCGCATGATGTATACGGTCTACGTCAATGTTTTAAAAGAGCATGGTTAACTTGAGGCGAGGTGAGTAGCCTAGGGCCGATCAATGCTGTTAAAATGACCGTTGCTCAGAGGTGCATGTATACTTTGAATATTTCGTTTTACAATTGATTCAACGTTGAGGATCGCTGAAACAAATAAATTCGTTGGAGGTGCTTAGATGTTCATTATTGATATAAACAGCGCGAACACGAAAACAAGGGACAAGAAACAAGAAAGCCACAGTACATGCGCTGTGGCTTTCTTGTTTCTTGTCCCTTGTTTTTGTGTTCGCGCTGTTTATATCAATAATGAATAAGTACCAACTCGCCCAACAAAGTATCTTGGTGCTTAGATGTATTTTAATAGCGGAAGGCGAAAACGTTTTGTGCGACTCTTTGCATTCATTTGCCTGCTTTTCACCCATTTGCTTCTTTACTTTTTCTTTTTGTTCCTTTTTCTTTTCTTTTCTACGTCCTTTGCTCAATTTTGACGTGCTTTGCCCATTTTCGACCTGCATGCCTATTGTGATGCCTGCACACTATATTGACGTCGTTGGCTATTTTGACGTCTAATTTAATTTTTTTTTTGGCTCTAGTTGAATAAATAGTTGCTCCACATAACAAAAATTTGCACATATAAATTTTTCGCCCTCTACCTCATACAAGCATTCTTTTACTTAGCGATGAATTCATTTCTCAACAGTGGCAATGCGAGGCTCTCCGCGGGCGCAATAATCATGTCCATGCTCATAAGCCTATGAAGGCTTTCGCTTTAATAAAGAAGCGTATGCCCATCCTCTGTCTCTTTTTAAATGCCGTCTTGTGATGCATAAACTATAAAGTAGCATTGTTTTAGATATAAGCGTGCACAAATTGAGATCCGGCCTCTTTCTGATGTACGCAAGCTTCTCTGGTCGCGTCCACTTATATAGTTATAGAGTTTACAGTTTATGGCTGAGTTTTGGACCATTATTCCTATTTACTTTTTCCAATCGCAGAGTTGGAAGGAAGGTTTGTTGATTGATTTAAGATTCACCTGAGTTTAGAGAGATGTCTTTCAAAGTTCAACATTCTCGTTTCTGAAAATCTATCCTCCACACTTTCCCAGGATGAAAATAGATGTACACGGAGGCATAAACTATACAGAACTTGGCGCTGAAAAAAGACACCATCTAAAGAAGTATTGTCGTGAAGATACAATAACGTGACAAACATATGTTTGCTGAAGGGGTGAAGCGCCGATGCTGGAGACTTATTTTGGAGCTTGCTCATTAAGCCGGCAGGCGGGAGGAGAAAAATCAGTACCCTCGCTCCCTCCCTCCCTCCCTCCCTCCCTCCCTCCCTCCCTCCCTCCCTCCCTCCCTCCCTCCCTCCCTCCCTCCCTCCCTCCCTCCCTCCCTTTTATGCTCTCTGCCTACCATCTGCTTCTATTCTCTTTAAAGGTATACAAACAAATTTTGTACCTGCATGCCCAAAAGGACTGACAACCTCCTGCACTCTGCACATTGCTGCGGAGAGCAGTACTCATCAGAGAATTTGTCTTTCTCGCATAAAGGGTCTAATTGTGGTGATGCACGCTTTACAGGGTATTCAAGCCGTTGGCTAGACGAGATGTATGTTAAATATAGCTGGTTGTGTCTTAAAACACGAAAATGAACCAAAAAACTTATCTTGAAATTATTCCAAATAAAAGAAAACAATTAACATATAATAACATAGAGAAAAAAATTCATTTTTATGTTTTTTATCTTGACGTTGAGAGGCGGCTTTATGTAGTTCCTCAGGGGGATCCATAAACGGGGAGATAAGGCTGTAGCGTCATGCCCTGAAAAATTGAGCTTAGGTGCCCTCCAACCTTTTATCAGTAGGTTTAGCATCGGCACTCAAAGCTAGAGTTCACATAAAGACCTAATTATGCACCCTGCACACCTTTCATGTCAAGAGCAAATTATAATTTAAACATTTAGTATACATTTGTCGGGTACCATCAACACGCGGCGCCACTGTCAGGTGCCAACAGTGCTTGCACCAGGGGCCCCGAATGTGGAAAGTGTGGGCAAGCTCCTGACACGGCTGGCACCTTGCGCATACATAGTTTCTGGTATTGGTCGAAGTAGCACGAGTGCGCTATGCTAAGGCTTTAGAATTCCTTACGCTGTACATGATGGACTGTGTCCCGAGAGAAAGCAAGAATACGCACATTTAGCGCAGCGTCATCCCCTAAAAGCATAATTATGTACACGTTTACGCCGCTCCATGTCTTGTTTCGGCTGAATTTACAACCGATTGAAGGCGGCGTTTGCCTCGAAGCGCCTTCTTGTAAGTGTGGATGATTACTGTCTCCCGATATAGGTTGTAAGGAGGCAGCGAGAAAAGGGAACCTGTGGAATAAATAAATGCAAACAATGCAAGCTTAACGAGCGGTCGCTATATTTTGTAAGTTCTCAGGACTTGTGAGGACAGTAAAATAACCCGCCAAACAATTTGCGCCATGTGTTCGCGTTTTCGTGCACAAAGGAAACGAGGCAATAAGAAAAATATTATATACCAAGGAAAAGCAATTTCATGCCGGCGTGCCTGAAACCCTGAAATAAGCCTATGTATGCAAAAAAGAAATGCGAAACATTTTAAAAATATCGAAAATTTCAGTGTCGATTCCACACTTTCAGCTTACGACGACGCATTTCAAGAGCCAGCTCGTAGAGCGCGCGCATGTTATCAGGAAAAACGAGTCAGTGAACGCGCGAGCACGTGGCGGCATCTTAAGTTTCGCTCTCGAGAGAGTCGTTGTGGATTCTAAAACGTGCTGACGGTTGGGTAAACGGTAGTGGCTGCGGCGAGATGGTTTACGGCTTAGGGCGAACGACAACCTCGAAGAAGTAAACCGAATGCATCCCTGGTACGTCTTGAGGGCCGCTTCCGCTTCAGATGCTTCCATCTCCAGCAACACACACACACACACATTCAAACTCCCGTCTCGGCTGAGCACATGATTTCGCGTTTTGACGTCGCTCGCACACGTCCACGGACGAGAGCTCCTGTTGTGCATTCGTGGAACATGAGCAGATGCGAATGCTAAGCTGGAACAAATTGTATTTTTTTTGTCTCTCTCTCGTGCTACTATGACATCAAACGCAGAGGCGCCCGCACAGTGTGAAATGCGTTCCGCTTCATTAAAAAACCACACAACCGTTGTCATGCGTGAGACCCGGTCTGGAAAACTGTGCTGTCATCGGAAAACGTTGGGAAATATGTTGTGGTTCTTTACAACGTACCCTTTGACCGAACGCTGCGCTCGGCGAAACGTAGCTTACAAACTTTGCAGGCGACGGACTGATCACGCTTCAAATCCTTTACGCCGTCTTTGCAGCCTCGTCAGTCATACAGAGCCATTGGCATGCAGTAAAGCAATCGTACACTCCAAGGAATTAGAACACCAATTACCGCTCTGCATCAGATATTAAAGCCTACTTCGGTCCTGCTGGTCTTGATTTCGGTACTTAGTCGCTGAATCGGGGTCCATTTTAAGCCTATAATCTCGAAGCTCGCACCTAATGTGCGGATCATGTATTGCAATACCGCATTCTCGAATCATTATGTCAACTTTCAGATTATTTGCCTCAAATCAACTCAGTCCTGGTATTTGGCTTTCAAGTTGTCGTGAAGGGCTGCCTGTGCATCCTCTCCTCAATCTAATGTAGATGCGAAAACTAGACACTATTTAACACACGGCCAATATATGTAGTGCACGACCTAATGAATTTTTTTTATTCTTTTCATGAGGCGTCGGTGAAACGCAGCTGGAAGAGGCATTACTTTGCGCAATACAATACTGCGATGCAGCTAGAGACATTTCGTCATAATCTTCTTCCTATAAATGTAGCCATGTGCCTATGCTTAGAAAGGAGAGTTTTAGAATATAAGATACGATATCTAACCAGTGCAAACGATGAATTCAGAACGGTTCCTACTTGCTGGCAGCTCTCTATGTTGTTTAACGCTTGCGCCCAGCGCTTATGATTATCTCTCACGAGATAAGAAAAACTCTCTACTCTACACGTAACGTGCATTACACCATTGGTTGAGACAGGGCTGCTTAAGGTAAAGGCGTTATGAGCCCCATCATTTAAATTTGCTATGCGGTATCCGCAAGGAACGACATAAAAACCTCCGCGAGACCTCGTGACGTCTGACACGGGCGCCAAATTCTAAAGTGGTCCACGTGACGGCGCGACGTCACGCGTGGTACGTTAGTTTGGCATGAGAACGCTTGATCAAGTGTAGATTACGTTTGATTACTTTGCATTAAAACCCAATTGCAAAATTGTAAAGGCATATTTCGTGAATGAAAGCAGAATAAAATAGTCTGTGGCGCGTTAAGATTGTATTACGTTCATTTAGGTGGGATTAGAGAGTATTGAGGTAGAATATTCGATATCGCAGTTAAATTAAGGGTGTCTGTGAAGGAGTTTGCGGTGGATGAAGATGTAATTACATGGGGCTGAGTTGCATGCGTGGGGAGGGAAATGAAGTAAGTTGGGTTACGGTAAATTAAGGTGGATTCAGGCGGACGAAAAGTGGGTGTCGTTAAATTACAGTGTATTGAGATGGATTCTGGTGTTTTAAGATTGAATAAAACTAGTCCATGCTTTCAGTGGAAGTACTACAATCCTGAAACAATGAATTTCACTTTTTGTAGACTCCGTCGGCGTAATTGAGGTTTCCCATGGAAACACCTAAGCCTAGCTTTGCTATTCATATCTGCGCTGTGACTTGTTATGAAGGACTATTACTACTATAGGTGTCATATTCACAACCCTAGGTTGACGCCGCCTAGACGGAGAAAACGCGGATTACAACTGTGTGAACAACAAACTCGGAAATGATCTTTGAATGTGTCTGAAAGCTCATTTGCGTAAATACGCATTCGTAATCTTAAATCGGCTTATCATACTTAGCTATGCCTATTAGGTTTAACTATGCTCATTCAGTGAGACAACATCTGTAGCGTTTGCACGTAAAGCGTGCGCTTGCTAACGGTTTAGCCACTCTTATTTTTTTTTTTGACGTCAGAAACGGCGATCGTGCAGAATTGTCTAGTAACGCATTGGTCTGATGTCAAGATGAGGAAGTGATTTCTAATGGGCGGATTTCAATTAAAGTGTAATAGTCTTTACGTTATTGCTGAGCAGCTAGAACTCACAGATCCGGACATAATAACTGAAATTTCGTCGCACATTTGTAAGTCCGACCGGCATCAGCTACGCAGAAAGGACTTATGAAATAGCCAAGAAAGACTTTACATGCCCATGCCCCGTATTTTTATGAAACCAATGAATTTATTAAAGACTGTACTGTACTGTCAATCGATAAGCTTGGCGTTAGTGGCATAGCAACAGAAAAAAAGAAGACAGAAATAAATCAGAGATGGTCAAGGACCTTTGGGAGGCACATAGTCGTAACAAAACGTGAGGTTGAAATTACAGCCCCCAGAAGAAGCCTCTAAGCATATGCAGACTCGCATACTCAACTTCGTCAGTCCACCTCCCTCACGGATTCTCAAGAAGCCTTCAGAAACTACAAAGAGGTAAAAGCTTGCCTTTCTTTGTCGTTCCAGCATTGTAAAAAAAATTGAGAGCAATCTCCGAAAGCATACTATGTATAGTTATTTATATACCTTGAGGTATCGATCTCCTAGTGCTTGCCACGGGCAAGTTTTGACTGAGCACCTAGTGTTCCAAGAAAAAGGAAGCGAACACTATGGGAGAAGAAACCTAGTTTTACTCAAAGCACGCGAATATCTCGACAGCGGATTTATGTCCCAGCACAAATTCCTCGCATGGGAACACAGATCGGTACTTCGACGAGCACAAGTGAGAAACGAACGCAACAAATAAAACATTTTGCGAAATTATGAAATATTTATGTAACTTGTTTATTTATCCAACTCCAGTACGTATTACATATTGCATTGTCGCGGGAGATGTGACCAGATTTCTTTAAAATAAATAAATAAATAAATAAATAAATAAATAAATAAATAAATAAATAAATAAATAAATAAATAAATAAATGTTGCTTTATTTGGAAACCTGATTTTCATTTTAAAGTTAGAAACGAATGAATGTGGCAGATATTTCACTGTTTACTGATCGCTGGGTATAGTTTCTGGCATCGCCGCCACCGCGTTCAGTTGTGTTTTAGCGCTTGTACGCTAAAATAAAGACGTTTGTCTCCTTCCACGGTGCTTGTCCGCGTCCAGCTTGCCGGAGTGCAGTCGATGCTACCTGAAAAAATGCTTTTTCGCAGAAACGGTATATAAAATATAAATTACAGGGTACGGTTTTCCGATATGTACTCTGAGAAAAAAATTAATCACAAGGTCAAACGAGCGAATTTCGACACAGAATTCACACAGAATAAATTTTCTTCTCCTGCCGTGGCTAATTTTTTTGCTTGGCGTTGAACGGGATGCCTCTGGATGGTACCTCTCCACTCCGCCGGAAAAGTATCGGTCGGTGCGAATACACTGATTGCGTCCACGAATATCTTGTCTGTTATGATTTTAACTGATATATCGCCTTTGAGGCGTCGAAGTTTTCCAGCCAAATTTACTTTTTGCTTACAATGGAACCTATTTGAGACATTTAATTGTTAGTTCTTCCAGTGTTTTTTTATTTCTTGTTTGCGGGGCTCAAAAGGTTGTTTTTAATTATGTAACGTCGAAAAGAGGGCGTATAAGATTCAAAATGTGAAGCGAGATACCATGCACGACTTTCAGTTGCTTAGAAAGTTCGCCTGTCAATAACTACTGTAGAAGTGCGAAGTGCTGATACTAACCGGAATGCTTAGTACCTTAGAACTTGTAGCTTTGGTTATGGTGTGTTTGCTGCCGTGTGCAGCTGCATTTGAGTCAGTGCCGGGAATAAGGCTGAGTACTCGCTCAAACAAAAATAGGTTTGGTTTGCTTGCTTCGTGGGGTTTAACGTCCCAAAGCGACTCAGGCTATGAGAGACGCCGTAGTGGAGGGCTCCGGAAATTTCGACCACCTGGGGTTCTTTAACGTGCACTGACATTGCACAGCACATGGGCGCCTTGTTTTTCGCCGTTACGGAAAGGTGGCCGCCGAGGCCGGGATTCGATCCCGCATCCCTGGGAACAGTAGTCGAGCGGAATAACCACTGCACCCCACCCCGACGGGGCACTTTATTTTGTTATTATTCAATAGTGCCGGCAATATTGCGGCCTTCACGGTAGGAGTGATGATAATGCAATAAAATTATATTCATCACAAAACCTGGTCGTACAGTGAAAACAAAGCAGTAAGTCAAATACCACTTGAATGAACGTCACTTAAACGAAGTATTAAGTTGTGCGAACTTCATTAAACTCTCCCGCCAAAGCTCCATTGAACGCTACGCAAGCGCCTTTCATTTTAACGAAATTCAATTGCTGCTCATTTCAGTTCTAAGAACATTTTCTATAACGTCATCCTGTGTCCTACGTGATACTGAGTATACCAGAACAATGTGCACTTTTTGCTGAATATTTTGAGAAACATATTTTATTAGCGCGTGAGGAAAGCTGGCAGTCATTTAGCTCTAAGCTTAACTGGCTATCTAAAGAAGCTTGTATCCAGCGGAATCACAACTAGCTTTGCAGGCTTAATTGAATCCACAGTCATAGCCACCCATAGCCACAACTTCAGCCCTATAAAGCTTCTTAGCTTCAAGAAAGGCGTACGTATGCAAGTTGGTTAACTGCAATCTGTGGAAGGAATGATCTGGTTGGAGGAAATGAATGCCTCTGCTGCCCAGCAGACAAGATTCACCAGAGCCTGCACACAGTGACTTAGGCCAAGACCACTGCAGTCCTCAGTTCAAAAGTGCTGCAAAAGGCGACTGCATTACGAGTATAATATTTGCCGCAAAACGGCTTCGTAGTGCTAATAGAAAAAGCTTCCACGCACTTATTTCAGTTCAGCGAACTTTCACTTCAACAAACATTGTCCTAAGGTCCCTTGAAGTTCGTTAAAGTGAAGCTTCACTATATAGAAAACATTAACAAAATTATAATAATAATTGGTTCAGAGGAAGGGAAAGGCGCAGTTTCTGTCACACTTGCTGCTATGGACACCTGAACCGCGCCGTAAGGAAAGGGAGGAAGGTTGCAAATAATGCAAGTTAGAAGTCAAGCGGTAATCTCAAAATAGGTTGGCTCTGCGATAGCGAAAAACTAACACTAATAATTCGCTCACAGGAAAATGCAGCAGCAATATCAGCCACACTTGTTCTGTGCGCTGTACGATGTCAGCGCACGTAAAAGATCCCCAGGTGGTCGAAATTACTCCGTAGTCTTCCACTACTGCTCCACTTTCTCTCTTTCTACTCCCCCCTCCCCATCTTCCTCCCCTCCCTTCGGCGCGGTTAAGGTGTACACAGAGCAAGTGTGACAGATACTGCGTTTTTCCCTTCATGTGAACCAATTATTATTATTATTAATTATTATTATTATTATTATTATTATTATTATTATTATTATTATTATTATTATTATTATTATTATTATTATTATTATTATTATTATTATTATTATTTTATGTTATTGTTCTGCGGACACCTGAATCACGCTGTGGAGGGAAGGAGGAAGGCGGGAGGGAGAGTCGAAAGAGAGAAAGAGGAGCCGTAGTGGAGGGCTACGGAGTAATTTCGACCACCTGAGGATCTTTAACGTGCGCTGACATCACATGGCACAGGGACGCCTCTTCGTTTCGCCTCCATCGAAACGCAGCCGCCGAGGTCGGGTTCGAACCCGGGTACTCCAGCACAGTAGTCGGGCGTCTTACCACTGCACCACCCCGGCGGGGTAAACAAAATTATACACTGAGCAATCAACAATTATTAGCAACCTGGCATTTTGGAATAAGCAGCAAAGTATGCGCCGCAATCACAAGTAACTAACAACTGCTGCTAAAAAAAAAAAAAAAATTCGGACGTCGATAGGTTCGCCATTCGGTAGCTCTTTCCATACAATTGTCCTCGGAAAAAAGGAAGCCTTGTAGGAGTTTCTTCGATATTGAATTACAAAAATTGTCTGGCTGCGTTTCATTTGGAGAGGTCGTGCCGTGTTAAATTAAATCTCTAGAAATCTAGATTTATCTATTTGTTAACTACGTTGAATATAAATTTGAGGCGCTGTAGCTTTCGCCTTGATTCAAGCGTGAAAACACCGGACCATTTATAAAAGCTGTAAAGTGAAGGCCTGTCTATAATAATCATTGTCAACAAAACAAAGCGCGTTTTTATAAAAAGGTTCCAAGCGATTGCGCTTTTTCAGTTCGTGAATCCCGAACTGTTTCAGTGTACTTGAGTCACGGGCGTGCGAGGGATGTGCATGCAACTAATTTTGTTCTGTTGTATTTATTCGAGAACTGTATGAGTAACAAGTGTCTTTTCGATGCATCAGGGACGATGTTTTTAACACGAGAGTTCCAGAGTAACGTGGAGTCAGTAACCATGCCCAAGTGCTTGAACTGGTCAGCTGGAGCGATTCCCCAATTGCTGACACTGTGGCGTAGGAAAATTAAAAATGACGAGTGTTACTGTCATTTCAACGCATTTGGAAATGCTTGATGTTATCTTACGCACGTGTCACTAGTTACTAATCGCCTTGAGACCATAACAATTATAATAAAATGAGGATTATGGGAAACGTGTGCACGATGCCGACATGTTTTAACCATACAGTGCCCACATGGATATGGTTGAAGAAGTAGAAATAACCAAAAATGCGCAATATAATGTAGGTATGCAAGTTTGCGTACAAAAAAAAAAAAAGTCTGACGCGTGAAATTCTTGTTCAGTTTCGATCCTCCTTTTCAATGGGACATTAAAACGAAGGGACAAATATATTCCAGCTAATTAT
The DNA here is from genome assembly GCF_055883805.1 of Amblyomma maculatum. NCBI lineage: Eukaryota > Metazoa > Arthropoda > Arachnida > Ixodida > Ixodidae > Amblyomma > Amblyomma maculatum. The sequence continues at coordinate 180,085,179 of NC_139346.1, read as the reverse complement.
TAACCAGTAGCAGAAAAACATGGGCCGAAAAAAAAAAAACGGTCATGCGATGGCGTTTCAGCCAAATCTAAGCTTTGGTTTTTGTACAGCGGATCAATTTTACATTAAGTTGATAGCTTACCCGGATGGTTTTCCTACATCGCATTTGTTAGACAGCATGAGGGCAAAAGCGGCTAAAATATATAGGAACACCAACTCAGGACACCGAAATCCGGTATACGTGGACGGGTAATACGCGAATGCTGTGTTATTCCAGGGCAGAGACAACGTGACATACCTCTCTCTCTCTCTCCTTCTTGGGGCAAGCAGCATACAGTCGTTCATTTTTCTCGGCGCCCGCTGTATAGAAGGAAGGTAACGTAAGTATGGGGAAGCGTCTAACCTGAATTAAACGCACATTTTCTGGTAAACGCTCCTTAAGACTGCCGTTGAAAAACATTTATATGACTTTTTGGGCCGCATTAAGACGCAGCGGCGTAATGTTTGTTCTGCAATTTTCCTGCATCTTTCTTCGCACGTACACAGCCGGGCTTGTGTCATCGGGCTTGTGTCCATGTGCTGGGTCAACATGCCTCTTTGCTCATCAACTTAAGCGAGAAATGCAAAAAAACAAAAAACAAAAACAAAACTAATAGATAATAAGATTATCGGATCTTCGGCTTGAGAGAAAAACCGGATATTCAATTCAATTCAGTTTATTTTCCGTCAAAGCGGCAGGGGCTCGAACAAAAGTGAAAAACACTTCACTTGACGAGGTTCAAGCCCCTGTGTACAAGGCATACAGCGGTCGCAAATGTTTAGATAAGCAGTGCATAATCTGCAGGACAGCCTTTTATAGAAAAAAATAAATGTGCAAGGACATTGCATAAACTGAAGCAAACATAATAAAATAAAGCTTCATTTGTATGATCAAAATCAGTGTAATGAACACAATACATATATACAGTATGAACAAAAAACAAAAAAAAAGATATAAAGAAATAGTCATCATTATACAATTCTTTACGAAGGTACCATCTCTATTATGATGCAAAAAAAGTCTTCGTTGACATACTAACATTTTCTACCATGATATTGTGAGTGTGGAGATAATTAGGTAACGATGGAAGTGAAAATTCCAACATTTGACGGCTAAAGTTTGTGCGTAAAAAAGGAACTTTCTAAATTTCTGGTGACCGTCGAGAAAGCGAATGTCGAGAAATGTCGAGAAAGCGAACTTCTGCTCTAAAGTGTTAGGCGTAGCGTTAACAAGTCGGGAGGAACGGCCGTCGCAGCCTGTGAAATACGACCTTTGCCTCATTATTCTTTTAATGACCACGGCCTGCTTGGCGCAACACAACGGAGTCCGACACTGTAGTACGAGCAAGCCAAGTAAAAAGCCAAGACCATCTCAAAAAAGGGGCATATGAGTTCTGCCGTAAAAATGGTACTGGAGGGACAGCGCTGGTGATGCAATGGGTAAAAGAATTTCCTTAAGCCCGTGCTACGTTTGTAGAATGTGATATGCTTTGGAAAAGAGTCTTCGACACCACCCTGTATAATAAAAAACTGCCTTCTGCTCTGGCGCACTCTGACCTAGTGAAATTATTCTCTATTAAAAGCAAGGTAAATGGCATCCTATAACATCTGGCGATTATCGTGTTGTGTATACGGTATATAATGCATTTTATATATCTATTCACCATTTCCGAAACGCGGATGGCTAGCTGACCAAGGTTTTGTTGTTGTTGTTGCGACTGTAGGAAGAAGGAAAAGAGAATGCACGGGACTGCTACTGCAGTAGCAGGCCCGTGGTGTAGCGATTGTATTAAGAAGCTATCCCTATTGCCAAAAAAACCGATACCCATTTGCTTTGATTACTATCACTACGATGCAGCAGCTATCGGTTACCCGAAGTCACAAAAAGCCCCGCTGCCGTGTTCAGTTATGCTGTTTGACAAGGATGGACCTAAACAAGTAGCTAGGTATGCAGTAGTCCTGTGCATCGCTCAGTGATGAAGGCTGTGGGAAAACTCCAGTTTTTGCATCGCCTGTCCCATCAACCTCTGCCGCGTGAAGTAGAAATAGGTTCCTAATTAAATTTAAAAACTGAAATAAAATAATATCTTATTGCCTCTAATTACTCACTCGGACGAGAAACAGGTGCAAATCACAATAAAAAAATAAAAACTTCGATTGGTGGAAGATGTGTCTGTTTGGACATCCCTGCATGAACAGGAGATAACAGTAAAATGCGAAGACAGGATGATCGCTTATTATAGAGCGTAAAAGCTGGAAAAACATTCTCTTTAATTTCACGTCAAATTAATATAATCGCTGTACGAGTGTCGGAAAGGGGCATAAGTATGTTTCTAAGAGCTGATGACGAGAAAAGTGTAAGTAAACCTTGATTTATTCAGCTCAGCAGTTGCCCAAGAGTACTCCGCGAGAGCTGGTTTGAGGCATTCATGGGCTGTTGATGTGCTGTTATTGAAGTAGTAGGTATAGAGCCATAAAAATACACATGTGACTATCATCCTTTCAAGCGTGTTCGTTTATGCTTCTTTACTCGATGATAAGGGTAAGAAACTGCTACCCTTTATACTGCCTCCCGCTACCTTTCCACGTCTCAGCGGTACCTCTTTCTGTCCCCACTGATTCATTTCCCGCATCACTTCTTGCTAAGCGACCGCTTGCCGAATCTCCTGCCTGGAATCAAGCGTTTTCGTGATGCAGTTAATAATTATGTTGCGATCGGAGATGAGGTCTGGCATATCGACTGCGTTTCGATGGAAGCGAAACGGAGAGTCGTCCGTGTACTGTGCGACGTCAGTGGACATTAAAGATCCCCAGGTGGTCGAAATTACTCCGTAGCCCTCCACTACGGCTCCTCTTTCTCTCTTTCCATTCTCCCTCTCGCCTTCCTCCCACCCTCTACAGCGTGATTCAGGTGTCTATAGAACAAGTGTGACTGATACTGCTCCTGTATTTTCCTGTGAGCCAATTATTAGTATTATTGTTTTTCAGTATTATCGGTAAACAAGCTGTGGATGTCCGCCGGTTCCGAAGACGTAGTACCGTCCGCAAGTTTGATGCTCTTCACGCGAATTCGCCTGTTAGTGCGCTGGCCAACGGCTCGAGCGTGTCAAGGTCCGCGGCATCCTCAAGCGGCACGGTGGATGTAGCCGCGGAGAGTGATGCTCGCGAACTGTCCTCGAGGATGCGGTGATAACGTTTGCGCAGCGTCTCGAGATATTTGCGCATAGCGGACGTAAGCGTTTCGCCACCACGTACGATGCACATACGGCGCAAAACGTCATTCAGCACAGTCGTATTGCGGACACGCCACGCCTTCCCCGCACACACAAGAACGTCGTTGTAGTTGTTGTTGTTGTGGTTGTAGGAAGAAGGAAAAGAAAATGCATGGGCCTGCTACTGGCTCGGTAGCTGAGCCACCTCTGCTGCCTGATTGATTGATTTATAGGAAGGGAAAGGCGTGGTAACTCTCACTTGTTTTCTGTGGACACCTCAACCGCGCCGTAAGGGAAGGGATGAAGGTGGCAGTGAAAGTGGAAGGATAGAAAGAGGAGCCGTAGTGAAGGGCTACGGAGTAATTTCGACAACCTGGGGATCTTTAACGTGCGCTGACATCGCACAGCACACGGACGCCTTTTCGTTTCGCCTCCATCGAAACGCAGCCGCCGAGGTCGGGTTCGAACCCGGGTACTCCGGCACAGTAGTCGAGCGTCTTGCCACTGCACCACCCAGGCGGGGCCCTCTGCTGCCTCGTGCAGACAGAAGAGAGAATGTAGAGAAAAAGGAAACAGAAGAGGGAGAGAAAGACGAGCGCCTGAATAGCTGTCGTCGTCCACCTAAGCGGTGGCGGGTGCAATGATGGCCTACAGCAGATAAAAATTGGTGGCCGGCTTGCCCCGCCGCAAGCGGCGTCGACCTGCAGTCCCAGCCCCGTATGGCCAGGAACAGCCACCCCCCCCTCCTTTCAGAAGAACGTCGCGCTAGCCGGAGACCGTCTACGTCGATGCTGCCTCTTGCACATCTTCTCCCGCCTTCGCCCTAGCTGTAGTGTCAAACTTCTCCACCCTTCTTACCGCAGGTACTGTCATCGCTTCCACTTCCGCGGAAGCGGAGGAGGCGGCAGTAGCCTTAGCAATTTCTACTACATCGGCGACCCTCATTTTTACTGATTCGAAGACAGCCATCCGAAACTTTGCGAAAGGACGTGTTTCCAAACCCGCGTTCCGGCTTCTCAGCCAATCTCCCGTTCCTATCCGACCTATTCAGCTTCTCTGGGCCCCAGCCCATGCCGGCCACCCAGGTAACGAGGTGGCTCATTCTTTTGCTCGAGGTTTCGTCAGCCGAGCAGGAGCCGCCGACGCCTGGGGTGACGCTCGAGATCGTATGGTCACATACCACGAGATCACTGTGCACTACCGCGAACAACGTCTTGCCTATCCACCTCCACACAAGTCTCTCACTAAACTGCAGCAGGTGACGTGGTGCCACCTACAATCTCGCACTTTCCTCCCCCCTGCCTACCTCGCCCTTGTTCACCCGTGACTGTTCACGCCAGAATGCACCCTCTGTGGTGCTCCAAAAACGGATTTTGCTCACATTCTTTATTCTTGCCCTGAGCATCTTCCACCTGCCGAATGGCAACTCACAAACCTCGAGCGATGGGAGGCTGCGGTGTCCCGTTGTGAGCCGGTTGCCCAACGGCAGCTTGTGGACTGGGCTTTGGAAGTCGCCGGGAAACGTCACCTTCCGGCCACAACACGCACCCAAGAGCCATTCCATCCCTAGGATGTCACAGCTAAGGCTCATCTTAATAAAGTTTGTCACCACCACATCAGGTGGCTGTTTGCACGGCCCGGGGCTGCCCGCAGAATAGCCATAACAGGGAAGTGTTCACTTAGTTTAAGGCCTGATGGAAAAGGCAAAACGTCGCACTGTAGCTAGTGAGGTGCCATGGCGGAGGGGATAAAAACTCTACCTATTCAGCTCGCGCTATGGCCCCAGACTCGTGTTGCCTCGAAGTGGTCTCTCTGAAGGGTGACCCACGCGTCATCTAAGCCTAATGATCGCACTAACTTCTCAAGTTCTTTTGCGTGGTAGTTGGAGGCGCCCTGTACAGGCTCCCTGATGTCACGCATTGTGTCTGAAACCCAATTGAAATCTCTGAGCAGAAAGTGGGGCACGTTATCGAGAAAGTGTGTCGTGATGGAACGAAAGAACTCGTTTGTCAGACTGCGTGTGACTGGTGCCTACACGTTGACAAAACGAGTCCCGCGGCCATCTAGAAAAACTTCGACAATCACGCGCGTAACTATGCCATATGTACAATGAACACATGTCGTGTACGCTGGTAAAAGGAAGATCACGCCTACGCCACAACACCAAGAGTTCGTTAGCGAAAAAACAAACATATTTTTGAACAAGTTCCAACCGCTGCCAAATTGAAGTGCCTCGAATGGCCTCATGTCTGTTGTCGTCCAGTACACGTTCAAACGTTTCATTAAACTTGTAATTTCCGTTCGAAGTAATCTGCCGTCCCGTAAATTCTGGCGAAGTTAGTCTGTGCGCTGAACTGCGCACCGCATACGGCGAGGCGTTTTTATTTTCAACAAAATTCACGGCGCTTCTTTAGTTAACTTCTCGCAAGAGCATAAAAAGTTTGTTGAGAGCATTCATATGTGCGATTGAAAACCGCAAGCTACTATTTAGGCCTCGTTAGGAGGCAATGCGGTGGCAGCATATACGCTGTTTCGATTTTTTCTGCCTGCACTTTGAATAGACTGTGTAGGTCTGCGTACGAGCTTGTTGTAATTGTATCCAAATCATAAATCCCACTTTGTTGAAAGAACTGTGCGGCGGGGGATATCGCATTCTTCGGCCTCTATAGTTTTCTAGTACGGCCGAGTATTGCTTGGGTGCAGGCGATAATTACGCGGACCCGTCAGATGCTCGGAAAGTAGTGTATGCTCGAGCTATCCTGTCGGCCTCCCCCATGAACCCCGGTGCCCAAATAAGTTTTTTGTGTGGTCTTGTTTTCTTCATTACGGTTTTCAATTTTGTCGCTGGCTGCTAGGAGTGTACGGAGCGCGTTACGACCTATCCTGCAATCATGTAATTTCGACAGGCTGTTTGAAAGTCCATGAGAATCGTTAGCGACCGCGTGTTTTTATAGCCCTCTGCCGCCGCTAGAGCAGCGGCTACTTCCTGAAACTCAACATCTACATAGAAGGAATGCCCATCTCGGAAAAGACAACAATGAGAATATTGGTATGTGGGTTCAATCCAACCAACGCAGTAGTCACACTTTTACCATGCTCAGAGCAGCAACGCTACAAGTGACATGCATGATCACCCGCATCACCAACAGGCGGCATGGCATGCGCAAGAGGACACACTAAGACTAGTTAGAAACCGGGTAGTAAGCAAGAATTATGCACATATTACCCTACCAGTGCCTCAGCAAGGCAAGAGTGAAATACAATAAGCGGATGCCTTGCTACGCGAAGCGTAATAGACAGCGCTTCGACTACCGCGCAACACGTCGACAGAAATACTCATGGCTCTTGGATTGCAAAACACCTTCAAAGAGCTACGCGAGGCGCAGATTGAGTCGCAAAAACTCAAGCTGCTGCAGACAACGACTGAGAGAGCTCTTTTATAGAGACTCGGTTACCGCGAGCAGATGCGAGAAATAGCGAGGACAGAAACGATCCCTGACGAACTTCGCAAGTCCCTCAAGGTAGCTCCAATCCCGAGAAACATGAACCCTAACCTCCACCAAGGTAGAAGAGAAGCAAGGGCCAATTTTATTCAAAAAACATACGCTCCTGAAGACACGACTGTGTATGCAGACGCGTCCTCGAGAGGAGGACAGAACAAAATTGCAGTGGCCACGGTGGTCAATTCGTCTCTACGCGAAGTGACCAGCGCCTCTATCCGACACTGCACAGTAGCAGAGGCCGAGGAAGTAGCCATTGCTCTAGCGGTGGCGGAGAGCTATAGAAGCGGACGGTCGCTAACGATACTCACGAACTCTCAAACAGCCTGTCGAAATTACATGAATGGTAGGATAGGTCGTCCCGCGCTCCGTATACTCCTCGAAGCGAGTGAAAGAATTAAAAACCACGAAGACAACAAGACCAGACACCAAATTATGTGGGTACCGGGACACATGGGAGTGGCAGGGAACTAAGAGGCCGACAGGATAGCTCGAGCATACACTACTTTCCGAGCATCCGACGAGTCCGCGTAACTTTTGCCAGTACCCAAGGCATACTCGGCCATACTATAAAACTACAGAGGCAGAAGAATTCAACAGAGCAGAAGCTGTCATTTGGAGACAATTACAGACGGGTTCATACCCAAATCTACACATACTAAACAAAATGCACCCTATCATATACGCGGACGGATGTCCGTGGTGCGATAAAAAACCCACACTATATCCCATCACATATATGATATGGTGTAACAACATAGTGTAATAACATAGAACTAAATAAAGGGATTCGTACACGCCCATTTCACAGTGTGAAGCGAAGTGCTCGTGCAAGGCATCCGTTTATACTTAAGCAGTACGTTGTTTGGTGACGCAAGGTCCGCCGCGGTGGCTCAGTGGTTAGGGCGCTCTAAACTGAGCCGAGGGGCACCCGGGTTCCATGCCTGGCTGTGTATTGTTGGAATCGAAATACAGGACGCGTGTGTACTGTGCGATTGTCTGTGCAGGTTCAGGAACACCAGGTGTTCGAAATTTCCGGTCCACTTCACACCTGCGCCCCGAGAAGTCATATCGATTTGATTGGTTAAAACCCATAAACTGGCCAATAAACATCAATGACACGCATGTAGCGCCCTGCAACCGAAGCTGCCCAGTTCGCGATTCAAGGGTCACTGGTCCGATTTCACCACTTAACCACCAAGTTTTTTCTGTTAGGCGAAGGTACTCTCCTTTGCTCAAAGCCACCATATATTTATGATGTTTGGCAGACGTTAGGAGATTGTTTTCACATCGAAATATACAAAAACCAGAAGCCTTTGAAAGCTCTGACGTAATTGTTCGTTTGTGGTCATGTGACACTTGTGACACGATCTCAAATTTGCTGACAGACTTCAGCCGAGCCTCGCCGGGGTGGTGCAATGGTAAGCCGCCCGACTACTGTGCCGGAGTACCTGGGTTCGATGCCGACCGCAGCGGCTGCGTTCAGCCTTGGACATTGTTCTTTTAAACGAAGCTGCAAAGAAGTTGTAATTAATCCAGTTGTTTGGGCATAGATTATGGTCTAGGCGCTTCCATGCGGCTTTCCTCAGACGATAGGCTTTTTCGCATTCTTCATTCGACCAACTCGAAGGAGTCTTGTTTTTAATTGCAGACTGAACAATAAACTGTGATCGTCGAGTTGCGTCTAACACTGAAGACAATACTTCAGGACAACGATTCGATTTATCAGAAGGAGCAAAGAACCTGAAGGCTTCTCCTAGACGTGTCTTGAATAGTGTAATGTTGACAAATTTGCATGATGTACCAGTTGACCTAATCGGACTACATGCAATGTTGAAAGTGATAGGGTACTGGTAACTTGACGTACCGAAGTCTATTGTAGACCACGATGACACTATAATACCATTTGAAGCTAATGTTAAATTAATAGCTGAATGAGAATTTGCTCTCATATAAGTATAGGCGCGAGTATTAAAACATTGAACATCATTTCTTGACAACCAAGCCCAAAGTAACTGCCCACTATAGTCTGATTTGAAACCCCATATGACATGATGGGAATTGAAGTCCCCAGCCAAAACTAAATTTGAATTAATTCTCTGCAAAGCTTCTAAACAATCTGTCCTACGGACGGCAGTGGGAAAGTAGATATTTGCAATTATGACCGGGACGCACTGCGGGACAATTAACTCAACGGCAAATATCTCACAATCAAGCCCAATAAATTCATGAACCACTTTAGCACGATGAACTAGATTTGTTAAAATTAATGGTACAAGCCTCCGCCCCTGCCGTGTGGGCGATCAGCTCTAAAAACACGGCAATATTTAACTGTGAATGGGCGATTAGGAGAGAGCCAAGTTTCATGCAGTAAGATAATATCAGGGGTAAGTTTAAGAATAAGGTGCTGCAGGTCGTCGAAAGATGATAAGATAGAACGATAATTCCACTGGAGTACAGAGATACCCGCCATGATTATTGCTTTAAAAATGAGGCAGCAAAGCCTCTTTCAACACATCTCTTTTCTTTGTGATTCCTTGAGTACCTTTCTTAGTTTTGACATGCGGATGATCTGATTTACTAGGGGAAGAAGTGCGACGCTTCTGAGAAGGGCAGGCCATCTCAACATCTGACTGACATGCGGTAGAAATAGGGAATGGGTCAGTATCGTTAACATCCACAGGCGTGGACGCAGAAGAGGAGGTAGGTTGAATGTTATCTAATGTTTTATAGGAAATTGAGCAGGTAGACTTGGTTAGAGTACCTAAGGACGACGGTACAGCCTGCGCGGAAATTACTTGCTGCAAAGCATCGCTGAATGTATTAATCAAGCGATCAATTACCCCAACAACAGCCTTCTCTACTACAGCAATAAAGGACTTTGTTAAGATTGCTTCAACATCAGGAGTTGAGGTGCGGACAACATTTGCGTATGCACTCTGTTTTTTTTTGCTACTATAGGCATAAGCTTCTGCGCGCGAGTACCTGTCGCGTTGAATAATGTCTAGGACACTCTGATTATCGGCCTTCTTTGGACAAGTGGGATCATCCGCTGTGTGACTGCATTGGCAGAGGCAGCAGTTAATAGACTCAGATGTGCAGTGATCTGAAGCATGATCGCCGCTGCAAAAACGCAGCGCGTTGCCGACTTCCACGCTTTGGCACTGCGCTCAAAACGCCAGCAATTTTTGCATTGTAATGGCCGAGGATGCAAAGGGTCAACACGGTATATAATTGGCCAAACTTTAATTTCACCTGGCGAAGAGGACCCTGCATATGTGGCAATTACTCACTCCGTTGGTAGGCGTGATCCTCCAGCCTGTCTGCTACAACGGTACACTGACATGATACCAACACCGGCCTCATGAAGGTCCTCAATAATCTCTGCTGGCGTAGCGGAGGAATCAACCCCGCGGACTATTCCCTTCACGCATGCAAGTTGCCCTGAAATAAATGCCTTCACAGGCAATGAGGCAAATGAAGTGCGATGCAGTAAGTCTGCAACGCAGTCCAAGTCATCAGATTTGCATAATAGACCTCTTTTACCAAATGCCCGCACCGCCGAAATCTTCAAGCATCCAGTGGCTGAAGCTTTCAGTTGCTCTTGGATTAGACGAGAATTTTTTATTGTAATTAGGCCATCTACTACAGGGATAAGTGCCACAGGGATAAGCTTGACACCATTGGCAGAAAAAAAAAAAACATTTTAGAGGCTTGCTATCTGCCGGCAAACTGGCGAACCAGTTTACCGGACCTGACCCCGGGGAAGACAATGTCATGGCCGTAGCCCTGGCTAGGTATGAACCTTAACTATAAAGGGGAAACCTGGCAAAATCCCCCACTCGCGAACGGCCGCACCAGTTCGCCACCAGAAGACTTCCAGAGAGGCAGCAGACCAAGCCGCAGTGGGTCAGGCTACAGGAAATTGGTCGCAGAATACGGCAAGGCAAGAATACGGCCGCTAGCTCAACATCGCTAGCGCTTCCTCTCTTTTTTTCTTTTTCTTTTTTTTTCCTTCTTTATCATTCTACCTCACAAGATTTGGTCCATAAAAGGTTTTCGAAAGCTGAAAATGAAACCTGCTGTGGGGCCGATTTGTTCAGTAACTGTTTTTTAACCTCTGTTTGGTTATTGAGAGCTTAGTCGTGCAGTGGGGGCTCCTCCTCGGGCGCTTGTGTCTCTTGTGTACGCTGAATAAAAGGCCGACATTTCGTTAGCAGACCATGCTAGTTTTCATGTGTTGGCTGTGCCAGTTATTCATTGGCCTGCCTAAATATATTGGACAAAAGTGACCTAAATTTACAGACGTTCGACAAGATCACAGTGCCACACGCAAATCTCAGCTTCATTATAGTCATGCGACGGCCTGAATGTCATCATCATCATCATCATTTATAGACCTTAAAGACCCCTACGAGGCGTATTACATAAGAGGGGTGGGGGAGAGACATCGGAACAAGATATGACAATTTAGGTCAAAGCAAACAAAATAGGTGAAACAGTCGTTGTAAGGCAGGCTTCAATGCAAAGATGAAAAAAAAAAAAAAATACATGCGTATCAATCAAGCAGACAGGTACAGTGAATCATACAATGCAAAACGAAAAGGCAACAGTCACCACATTAGGGCTGTAAGTGTAAAGACAGCATTTTTCGGAATTTAGAAGCTTCTAGTTCAATTACAATACATTCGGGTAATGAATTCCATTCTTCAATGACAAGAGGCAGGAATGACTTGTTAAATGCGATTGAGGAGCCATGGAGTCTTAAAATGCCCATAGAGTTGAAAAGACGGCGCGATGTTCGGAGGGGAGATAGCTAAAGGGAGTCTCGAAGTGAGGGAAAACAATAGTACAGTTTATGAAACAATGATAAATGGGAAATTTTACGCCTTTGCGCGAGAGGCTCAATGTCGACAGATAATTTTATACTGGTAATGCTAGAGCGGGTGTCATAGTTGGAGGAAACAAAGCGGGCTGCGCGGTTTTGGATGGCTTCTCGGCTATTAATTAAATAGGCTTGGTGTGGGTTCCAAATTGGGGAAACAAATTCAAATTTGCTACGGACGAACGTTTTGTAAGCTAGGCTGCGAATGGAAGAAGAGGAAAAACTGAGGTTACGTCTGATAAAGCAAAATGTTTTCGGTGCATCAGCAGCAATCCTTTGATGTGCTCGGACCAGGTAATGTTGTTCGGGACATGAACTCCAAGATATCGGTAGTATTCGACTTGGGTGAGGTTGGTTGACTTGGGTGAGGTTGGTTGACTGCGTTGTGGTCAGCTATGTGACTAGCGACATGATAGAAACAGGGGGACGTTATGAGGAGGTATTCTTTTAGTGGCCAGCGGGCCTAGCGCGAGCGCTCTAGCTCACGCCTCTGCCCGTGTCTTCGTCATCGCATTAGTAGCAATATATGAGTACAACTCTTATCATCCACGCAGTAAAAAAGGAAATAGACAGAGATAGTAACCTGTTAACTAGCAATGTGTGATATGCCACAGGTATCGCCCAGTAATATGTTCCTTGCCTGTACTGTCTTCTAGTCAGCTGATAAACCTTAAGGCATAAGGAGGACACCGAAGAAATAATTTCCTCCGGCTCAGGTCCCGCAAGGAGAAATATATAGCAGCTTATCATGAAATTCTATCTACATTACTCTTTGCGCGTGTGCGGACATTAGGCCAGGGTTTGGATTTATCGTCAGATGCCAAGGAGGATGTAGGTAATTGAACTTTCTCGCAAAGAAACGGATTTTAGCTAAATGAAGCTAATGGCAAAGTTGAAGACAAATCGCTTGAACGAGCAGTGCTGCCTAGGGTCTTTCAACTCCTCCTGTTCCTTCCGTGCCTTAAATGACCGTCCGGTTGTAGCTAGACTGCTCCAATGTTTCGCACTGCTTCGTCTACGCCACAAGTGAGCCTTTTCTCAGAGGCATCTGCGAATACGGCTGAGAGCGTAGATACTGCTCCTTTAGTCGTAGAACGCAAATAAAAGACGTGGTACTGGTGGCGAAACGCAGCTAGAGGATACCAATATTTTTTGTAACTGAGCCTACAGAAGCTGCATGGGAAATATGGCGGAATCGCAAAGAAGCTAGATGCCTCCACTTATCGCCTATTTAGCTCACCGCTATGCCAGTTTTGAATTGCTTGCCAAAACGAATGGAATCGAAACTGAACTGAAACCCACGTCATCTACATGTCTGGCAGGCACGCAGCACATGGGCTAGGAAGGGCCTTTTTTTTAACATGATACTGATTACGCTGCAAAAATATGCCATGAAGGGCCGTTGGTACCATGTCGGTTAAAGGGGCAGCTAAGCACGTTGCGATGGCGTCGCTTATTAATGCGTGACTTTCGATGTGTTAAAATAGTTTAAATAAAATAAATAAATAATTTAAACAAAATCTTGCAAAACAAAATTCGTGGAGATAAAAGGTGGTATTAAAGACGCTATTGTGTCTACTGTTAAGGGGAAGGTTGAACGTCCTAATTATTTTCCTAAACTGCTTCGATCCTTCCGGGCTTGAAATTCTGAAAGCCAGCGCCGAACGTATGCGCGTCAGTCGTAAAACTATTCCAAGTACTCTGCCAATATCGCAAAGTGCGACCCTTGATGTCGCACACAGCCCCTCTCCCTCTCCCCTCTCCAACCTTACTTTTCTCCGACCTTTCTTCTACCGATGCTAATTGCCGTGGTACGAAGCAGACAGCGCTCAGTTTTGACTAATGATGCCCAACATAGCCGAGCCTGCTGCTGTTGTTTTAGAGCGTTCTGTCAGGCGTGAAAGTTTAGCTTGCGAAGCTTGAGCCGGAAGGAAACAGAGGGCTGTGGTAGTGTCTTCAAGACAAGTAAAGAGCGATGAACCATCCAGCGACGGTCGTCGTGCAGCCAAATGTGGATCAATGGCAAATATGGTGATGGGATGGCGGAAGAAGAGAGCTTTTTCGGAAGCAGGTGTTGTACGAGCCACCGGTGCTTGTTTACCGGCCTCTTTGGCGGACCTGAGAGTGGGCTCGCTCTTACCAATCCATTAAGGGCACACCGACGCGTTAGCGAGGTGCAGCCAGTACAGGTGTCAACTGCATGCTTCCGCCGCCGGCGTCATATCCATGCGGCCTTAAACATTTGGCATCCAGGTGTCATTTATTTCGAGAGAAGGAGAGGGAGAGACTGGAGGGTAAAAAAGAGAGAGTCTGGGAGGAAACAAGAGATAGAAGGCAAGAAAATATCGCACCAGGTGTCTCACTGCGTCACGGGGTGGAAAAGTGTTCCCTAAACCTTCTTGAGCAGCACTACCCATCTCGCATGTGGAGCCTCTCCAAAGGCTTCCTTAGAAAATATAATCACCGCATGTGCATCCTCTTCAGAACCCATTTAGTATCACTAGTGCTGATCGTGCATGCGCTCAACTGAGCTATTTTCGTCACAACATACGCTCTTAATGCCGTGTGATTGCAGGAAGTGAATAATGCGGTTACTGCATGTAATTATCGTGTTTGGTGGCGTGTGTCCACTCAATCTTGCGTGTCTCCGCTCTGCGGTTATGTAACGGCCAATTTTGCCTTGCCGCGCAGTAGTGCTCATCCTGTCTACAGTAAGCCACTCTGTATATAGACTCACGCAAGTGACGTCAACTGCTCAGGACTGTTGCGCGTCGGAAGGCAAAGAAGAGAAGAAAACATGCGAAGACAAGGGCGCAGCAACAATTTTTTCTGCTACAGTCAGTGTCGTCTGAAAGGTCATTCTAGTTACTGGAATGGGAAACCTGCCATGAATGGCCGCTATGTACCGAGACCCAAGAATCTGCAACATTTTTTTCATGGGCTGCATACAATGCGGTTGATATCGAATGCGGTTCATATTTCCGAAATAAAAAGCACCGTGCCCAAGGAACAAACTGCGATCGTTACTCAGGAATAGCTAATAGGGTATACTCTCAATATAGGCGTATTGATTAAAGGAAATGCCTTGAAGGCGGTGCAGGCAAACACAACGGGGCCTAGCGTCGGGCTTAAAAAGTTACACGTTGGTTTCAATTAAAGCAAAGAACGCGTATCAAATAGAACTTGAAAAACAAAACGCGCTCAGAACTGAGCCATAAACCTTTCTTTGCGGCGGTTGCTTCTCACGAATCATAAGTGCCAAGCAAACGACGCTGGTCCCAGCTGCACGGGCGGCGAGCATGATGTTTTTTCCCGATTTTCACTCTGCTTCATTTCGGCGTCGTTGTGCCTGAAAACGAACGCTCACGCGATAAATTTAAAACGTGGGTTACTGTACATCTATTTGCGTTTGTGTGGACGCCGAACTTCGTGAAATAGGATATCCAAGTGCGTTTTGTCACAGAGGGTTTAGTGGTCTAATTATGGCTTATTAGGAGTTTAGTTATGGGTCTAATATGCCTGGATAAGAAAGAAGGAAGAGACATGCATGACCGCGATAAGCAAACGTATATTTGAAACCGTATGAGATAGCCTCAATGAATGCATGGTTGTTTGTGAGAGCTCAGTCAGGAAGAGAGTACAGAACTTGATGGTGCTAAATCAACAAATGATTAACGTCGTGCATTTCCGGCTACGCATATTTTAGGGGAAGCAAGAGTCAGCCAGTAAGCTTTTTATGGAGGATGTCTGTCTTGACACTACGCTTTAAATGTGTAGAATTTCGTAAGAGCAAAAGTGCAATTTTTATTTTGAAAATTTGAATCTAAAGCGTCCTCTCTGATTAAAATCAGCTTTGTTGTTAGTTTTCGAAGATGTCACTAAGGAAAAAATATCGCGACAGCGTTTTAGTTCTGATCCGTTGCTTGCGTTCAATTATGTAAAAATATATTTAGTGTGCCATAAAACCAGAATTGTTGTGACAAATTTTAAATATGCTTAATAAAATAGAAGGTTTGTTGACAAAAACTGTCTTCTGTTCAATTGAGGTGACTACCCACGCAGCGGGTCGTCTATTTTTTCCTCTTGCCTGAGGCATCACGTTCTGAGGAACAGTGGCCATGTTTTTATGTGACCGCTAGATTTTAGTTGCATGCACCAGCACATTTAGCATCTACCTTGAACTGTGTGCTCTCTCAATGACCAAATAATATAAATGTTGAGCACAGTTTTATGCGCTTACTGAAATTGTGCATTTTTTTCATAGCACAGTGGAAGGTTCATGCAGTTGACGCATTCGGTTAAATCAGCTATATATTTTGTTCCCCAGAATGAAACAGTTCGCCACGCAGCGTTAAGGACAGAAGTAGTCACTTCTTTCTTAATGTTGTCTTTCTTGAACGATGGAATATGTGTCTCTTTTTGCGTAAATTTCAGCAAGTGAGGCGACACAGGGGGGCCATCATGAAGGCACGAACCTGAAATACACACAAACGCATATCGAGAGACGCTGCCACTTCTTATAGTGGTGTCAGGTGGAGGTATATGCACCGACTTGGGCGGCTACTTGAAAGAGCTCGCCGTGTTCGCACTTTTCTCGCGCGTGTGACAACTCGCACATGAGCTGCCAGAGGAGCATTGTGACCCGCACCCAGAAGACTCAGGGCAGAAAAGGAAAGAAGGCGAAGGCGGCTGCCTCTCTGAGTCCACGCATACGACATAATCGATGGGGCACTCACCGGCGTCCCAAGACGAGCGCGGGTGCTGCGCGAGACTTTGTCTTCATCAGTGGGCACCGCACAGAGCAGGGGTGACAGGGAACTGCTGCATGGAAACTGCAAGGGCATTACACATGCCCAGCTGAGGTATTTAAATACAAACAGCGGATAAATAAACGGACTGGTTCCCGCAGAAGAGAACTCAGGTAACTTACAATTCGCCATGTGAATAGACGGCGTTAGATCTGTCACAGCAATGAAGGTTTATTGTTCCTCGCGGAAATACAATAAATCCTTGCATTCTGGAAACCACAGGCAAAGACAACGTGGGAGCTGCCATAATACTTGAGGCTGAAGCATAAATTGACATAAAAGGGGACCTAACAACTACGACTGCCAAAACAATCGTAAAATTGATGAAAGCCGCATTCAACGACAGGTCATGGAGCGAGTTTGAATGATGGGTGTTGGCTGAGTATACGCCCCTGCGTATTTGCGCTCACTTATATTCTCTAAGGTACTGAGAAATCATCAAGGTTTACTAAATTTATTAGTGATAAAAATATATTCATTAGATTAACCTTCCAATTTCTTACCCATTTGCACTATGGGTAGCTCCTTTGATAAGATCCTGGAAGTTAAATTTAGGCTACTGTCAATTACAGCGCATTTGAGGTTAAGGTTTCTTAGGGTTAGAGTCGCACAAGTCCTGCTTTCTTTGGCGATACTTTTAATTGCAAGACAACTGTAATGCACGGTTGTGAGCTTATTGATTGGAATATTATAGTTTTCTTAGGCGTAGCAAGCGCTGTATTCATACCGAGCAGTAAAGTCCACTGTAGAAGGGCAATGGCGTGAATTTTGAGCAATAAATGACAGGAAACTGGAAGCACGTAGAAGGGAGACCTGTAGGTATATCTATAATTTCAGTTCAGCCTAGTTTTATTTTAAAAGTTCAATCAGAAACTGCTTCATATGAAAACCTACGCTCATCCAGTATTCGTTTTGTTGGTGCTTGGGCCAAAGGTCACAGAATGAAGCTTTAATCGGTGCCGGAGGCAAAATGCAAAGCAGTCCATGTGGTGTGGAACGGTATTGGGCAATAACGACGACTATCTGGCCCTGGTTTAAAAACCAATGCGGTGCCTCTCATAGCGTGTCTAGTAGCTGTTTGAAAGCAGTACAGTTTACGAAAGAAGTAAGGAGCGCTTCTTTTAAAGGTGGCATCTACCCAGTCTGCTCTTACAAAGCCCATTCAAACTCCCACCACCTTTCGACATAGGGAAGGAAGGGTTTCTTTTATGCTGATTTCATGCGTTGTAAACATTCGTGAATACCATTTATTGACCCCTTCCTCTTTTTTATTCTAATATAGTCTTCGTTCGTGAGCTCTGCTGTGTAGGGCCACCCAAGATACAGGTCACGGCAGAGAGTTCTGACAAAATGTGATTCACTGGAGAAGGTAATGGCAACCCACTCCAGTATTTCCTGCCAAGAAAACCCTATTCAGTCGATAATGTCGACCATAAACCCTGGCTGCTCATTGGAGGGTCAAAATCTAAAGTTAAAGCTCAGCTACTTTGGTCATCTGATGAGAAGAGAGGAGTCGCTGGAGAAAGATTTGATGTTGGGAAAGGTTGAGGGTCGCCGAAGAAGGGGTAGGCAGCGAACGCGATGGTTAGATTGCATCCTCGAGGCACTGCAGATGAACTTATGTGATGTTAGGAAGATAGTGAGAGACTGGAAAGCGTGGCGTGACTTGGTCCATAGAGTCACGAAGAGTCGGACACGACTGAATGCCTGAACTGAACTGAACTGATACTCTTCGTTATGTAGTTTGGAGGTACATATCAAGCAAACATCTATTACGCAAGAAATAACAGCGGAAACTGGTTAAAGAGAAACTTATAAATATGCAAATAACGCATGAGCTTTATACCCACTCTGACAGAGAAAGGACAAGCATAACGGTGCAAAAACACGCCTTCTCACGCGAACATCACAAAGAATGAAATGTCAGTACGCACGAGCCCCTAATGGCGAAAACGGGCACGCAAACAAAAAAATATCAGCACACTACAAAGTGTGAAGCTTTACACGACACCCAATGATGCTTTTCTCATTTAGGAGTTCTGTTGACTCCCAATGAAACCCTTGGTGGAACGTTCTCCGACTCGTACTATACATAATCTACCCTCTTGCGCGCTGTCGAGGCAGTGAAGTTAATTGCTCATCCAGAAGAGAGCGTGACGCCTAGCATGACGACATGCATTATGCTTAAGGCAGGGGCGAACCGACCTCCGTCGCAATGGCGCCATCTGCCGCCGTGTCATTTTGTGAAATACTTAGCGTTATAAGCTCGGTGCCGGCACAACGCGCTCACTGACAGCGCCTCTGATCCCTGATTACGCAAACTCCGAGGACGCACGCACAAAAGAGCTGTCGAGAGAACTGGAGCGGCAACCGTGAATTCGCTTTGCTCTTTCTCTCTCGTCGCATTTTCTGCTCGGCATTATCACAGTGCCGCAAAAAACTTACAGGGGACCGCATGGCAATGGAATGAGTACCGGCAACGCGTGTATGCATAGGTGTGCAATGGATAAAAAACCGAAATGAAGAAAGAAGCGTATGCCTGACGGGCTGTGGAGAGAGTGAGGAAGTGAATTCTTCTCCCTTAAAAGAGTGTCTCGAGTGCGCGAGGCATTAGCCAGTTAGCCAATTAACCCATAGCCTTTGTTGCCGCGTGGCAGGGCATTATGCTCTCTGTTTTATTCCGCGATGAGCGTTCTCTAAAACCCAGGCGTGCCACACCAAATTACACTGACGCTCCAATGAAAGATTCCTCCTTATCAAGCCTCCCTTGATTAATTTACCAGGGCGCTGATTATTACTCTTTCCGGAAAGCGCAGTCTTCCTAGATACTTGAAGATCAACCTTATGCACTATTTATTATTTTTCCCCCAGAATGAACGGACGTCTGCCTTCTTAAACAGATTAAGATCTGAGTACAGAGAATCTCTTGAAAAATAAAATTTAAAATTCTGATTTAAGAAATGCGTTTATCGCCATGCACCTGACAGAATGTTCATGGCAGCTTTGGCTAACTGTCGTGGATTTTTTTTTATTGCGAAAGCAATATTACTTGCACTTTCAGCCTTTGCCGTGGCGCGGCGGTGCCACCATTGACCTTAGTTGACCTCTGTGTGACGTCATGTGTGACATCATGCTGAAGAGAAGGGCTACCGACTCGCGCCGTCGCAAGCCGCGGCGGTGCCACCACCGGCGCCTAATTCCTGCGCTCTCCACTAGGAGTGCAACAGGTGTTGTGACGTCACACTGAAGAGAAGGGCGGCCGACTCGCGCCGTCGCAAGCCGCGGCGGTGCCACCACCAGCGCCTAACTCCTGCGCTCTCCGCTAGGAGCGCGATTGTGGCGTTACGCTGAAGAGATTAGGCTCGACTCACGTCGCTAGAAAGCAGTAGCTGTGCCAACCACCAGCGGATTAACATTGCTTCGCGGCGATGCCGCCTACCACTAGGGAAGCTCGTCGTAATGCGCGTAAAAGAGAGCGGCAAACTACAGAGAAGTGATTGCTTTGGACTTAGTTGTGGCTGGTGTCTACATCTCACCGCAAACAGGAGACGATGCTGCACTCCAAACCTTCGCAAACGGCCTGCCGAAGCGCACTGATAAAAGAATGCTCATATGCACAGGTGATTTCAACAAGGACCCAAGAAGAGACCCCAAATTCATCGAGGCCTTGGACGAAAAATACTACCTCCTGCTATGCCCTCAGCAGCCAAGATCAACTACTCAATGGGCGAGCAGTTTGGACTTGGTCGCCTACAGAAATGCAGACCGGTATTCAATAAGAGAGGTACAAGTGAAGAGTCACTTCTTCGCGGACCACCGAAGTGTGTTTATTGGCTTGAATAAAAGCGATGAACCACTGTAACAATGTGTCTCTTGTGTGACTAGTGTGTACCTTGGATTTACCAAGACACTTACCATGAGTGCCAAGCATGCCGGTGTAGCCAGTGCAGGAACCCCAGTTCTACAGTCTGCATTAACATCACCAGCAACCAAGTATATCCTCACAGCCGCAGCGATTATAGTTTCACTACTAGTTGTACATAGAATAGCCAAGTGATGCCCACAGCAGCACAAGGTATACAACAAGTTTCACACAAGCACCACAACAGCATGACTATCACGTGAACGAGGGCGTAGCCATGGGTATTGCTTTCGAAATTTCCCGGCTTAACCAAGTTGAGCCACAGCCATTTTTTTTTGTGGAAAGTTAACAAAACGGTGCTTGAGAAAATTCTTGATCTGCCGCGCTATTCGATGCTCTTAGCTCTGCTCTCAGCGATGATTTATCCGAGTTTGCACGGCGGCAGTCCGTAAGCGCAGATAGCGTAGAAACCACAAAAGCAACAGACAATAAAATGTCGAGATAAATCTCTACAACCGTACCGTGTGCGTGCTTGTTCCTCGTTTCAAATATGGCAGACTACGCAACGCAACGTGCCAGTGCCGCTCATTGTTGTCGCTGAAACATCTAAAATCGCAATGTCATGACTTACTCACTATTTGTCTACACACTCGCTGCTAGTAGCTTGCAACGCTCGTTTAGGACGAATTGAGGGCATGTCACTTCATTTGATCATCGTCTGTCAATCCACTCTCAAAGGCAAACAGTGAACATGAAATGCATTCTCACGCCAGCCCTTTCCCTTTTTTGGAATACCTTAAAGGTTAATGTATGTTATTACGAATATCGTATTTAGGTAATTGTTTCAAATTCTCTGGTAACAAGCTTTGGTGAAAAGCGTGGCGTGCACCAAAATCCAAAACATTGGCGCTTTCTGACGTAAATAGAAACGTGAACCTCGGCTTGCAGGTGAGCAAGTCGAACGTGCCAAACCCATGAAGAACTGTGTACGATGAGAGGCCGCAGGAGGCACTATTGGGCCATTTGTGCTTGCTACCTTCACTCGAGAGGACTTTCAGTGTCTTTCACATGCGGACTTCGTTCACTTCATTCCTTTTTTTCGATGTGAGAAACTAACAACGTCACAGTCTCCTTAGTGAGGCAAATATATCTTAGAACTAACAGCACAGAACAACACATCAAGTTTTAGGCGATACATGCTCAATCGAAAACAGCACAACCAGGCTGAAACTGAGCACAGAGGAGGAGTTCACTAGCCATAATTGCTTATGAATACCTCACCATTCACTACGTAAGCGTGAAATGATTTTAAAATAAATCCGATCCTCTCGCCTCAGTACCGACACCAATAATACCTTCAGTTTTCTTAGTAGAAACAAAAAAAACCTCTAGTGCCAATAATCTGTTTTGCAGTTGATCGACATTAACCAGGCGCCGACTACTGTTTCACAGTGGTCAGAATTATAGGACGATCATGCACACTCGCAGCTACACATCTTTCTATTGCACCAAATGTATAATCACATGAGTTAGTTGCACTTTGCCGACTGCCAACGATGAACATGAAACGCCGACAAAGTGATGATAACCATATGGTAATTCCCTAAAAACCAGTGCAACTGAAAGGTGTTATGAGGACACAATTTCGCGTCTCAGTAGCATTAGTTCATCATCTGATGGCGTCGCAAAAACTGGGGGAGATCCCGAGTTTAGCCAATCTTGGGGCACACACATACGACCTCTGAAGCGCAGATATTCTGAGGCTATATTTCTGCTTTGTATACCATTACCACTTTCAGTTGCAGTGTCTCTTTCACAAGGCCACTTATAAAGCATTGTGATCTAAGGGTCTCTGCTCCAAAAGAGGTTGACGCGCAGCTACACGACAAAACCTCGAGGCTTTTTACAATAGGCCTGGACGGGAAAGGCGTTCGTCAGCGGCTTTTAAGCTGCGTAAAGGAGCAGCCCAAACATAAACGCCAGCGAGCGAGCTCAATTAACAAAAACTTTGAAGCAAATATAATTTTGAATATATATTTAAGTTTCATTTGTTCTGTTAGGGATAAAGTTTGCATCACAATGAAATTTAAAAGTTTGGAGAGTTGATAGAATACTTTCAATATTTTCAGCAGTAGCATCGACGCACAAATGCTTTGCTTTGCTCACTTTACTTTGGTCCTTGTGCGGTGTTCATTTGATGCCTTTTTATTGTGCGCGCGTTTTTCATTTGGTAGATTTTACTCCGCAGGTTACTTTTTTATTTCATATTGCTGCGCTTTAGTGAACTGGTTTATATATTTGAACTGATTTTGCTTGTCGACAGATGGCGCCCACGGAGGTTGCCTGAATCATCATAATTACCGCCGTCTATCTCATTTGCACTTACCGTGTAGCTGCTCCGCAGCTCATGTTTGGTTTTGCTCCTTTAGAGTAATGCTTCCCGAAGCGCTGCAGATGAAGTTATGTGATGTTAGAAAGATAGTGAGAGACCGGAAAGCGTGGCGTGACATGGTCCATAGGGTCACGAAGAGTCGGACACGACTGAACGACTGAACTGAACTCCCGTTTAGTAATGGCCTTGGAGAAGTGCCATATGACCGGGGTATTAACTGCTTTCTAAAAAACACAAGCTTCGTGCCTATTGGCTTCCCCGTCATTCTGTGAGCGTAATTAAATGAGGTATGGCTACTGGGTGCTTGTAAAATTTTGTAACTGCTACTTTCGATTAGGTTAGCTTAGGTTTTCCGCTTAAGAATCCTAGAAGCCGTGGATAACCTGAAAGGTTCCGCTGGCCTTATTTCAGGGCATCTGTCATGAACTATTCAATATTAGCTCGACCAGAGGCGTTCGGTGCATCTAGGTTGAGGATATTAGGAATTCTAACATACCAAAAAAAGGTTCAAGAATTTAGAAAGAAGCAGTTGCAGGAAATGCCACTCCTATAATTTTAACTCCATTTTGCATCAGCTGTGTGTCTGTCGCCAGCGTCAATTTATATAATGTCCTATAGTTCGAAAAAGTCAGTTAAGCCAATCTCTCAACTGACAACAGCATACGAGTGACTTTTAAACAAGATGAAAATGGAAGCACTTGTGTGATTTTGTCAAAATATAAAGCCGCTCACGGAACGAGAAAACAGTTTGGTCAGCGAAAGCAAGCAATGAGCTTAAGGAAATTTATATTATATTAGCTAACTTATACTAGCTGCATATATATATATATATATATATATATATATATATATATATATATATATATATATATATATATATATATATATATATATATATATATATATATATATATATATATATATATATATATATATATATATATATATATATATATATGCAGCTTTATATATATATATGCAGCTATATATATATATATATATATATATATATATATATATATATATATGCAGCTAGCACAAAACCGGGTCAATTGGAGAAATATGGGGGAGGCCTTTGCCCTGCAGTGGGTATTATAGTCAGGCTGATGATGATGATGATGATGATGATGATGCTATATATATATGAGGGAAAGAAGCCAACAGTCGGCGAGGCCAAGGAAAGCATTGGGGCTGTACTTTGTCCTTTTTTAAATTTTTACTTGATAATCACATAAATTAGTAATGTAATGTGTTTATATATATATATATATATATATATATATATATATATATATATATATATATATATATATATATATTTATGATGTTTATTGCCTCAAGACATAAAAATGCTATGACGGATAAAGAGTGTGGTCAAATAAATGAAAAAAGGTTGGCTGATGCAATGAAGTCGAGGAGTGAACGATGATGTGGTCCCTGCGTGCAAGCGGCATAAGACAGCGGATTATGGGGGGAGAGGCCAGCTGCCACCAGGTGCTGGATCCGCGATGGCTTCAGCGCTGGACATTCCCACAGCAGGTGATGGATGTGAGCTTCTGTATTTCTGGATTTGCAGACGGGGCACCCAGGGTGAGGATACCAATGTCGAAATGGAGGCCACTTTAAAATCACTGCCGGTTTTAAGGCCACCCAACTGTAATCCTCCGAAGCGCCACCTTCTGTGCACGGGTTAGAACGCTGGGGAGGCTTACCGTACACGAAGGTATCAGAGCACGTGTACGGCGTCGGAGGTGTTCCTTTCTTGTTAAAGATTGGGTAGCATTGTCCAATTTTCTTCCTCGTTCTTCAGTACGGTAAAGGGAAGACGTTCTCCCAAGTGCTGTCCTGCTATCCCGAAAAAGGAACGAAGCAAACGAAGAACGAAGAATACGAAATAGAGAGTAAAAATTCTTACTCAGGTATCTCCTAATACCCTTCCCCTTGTGTTTTCGTGTTATAAGAACAAAACAAAAACGTAAGTTTGCGTGAGCAGAGTCAGTCAGTTAGAAAGCTCCAGGCCATCAACAAACGTGTTGGCAGGAGACGCCCTTTTCTCGACGAGGTTCTGTACAAAATGCGTTCTAACCCAGTTCCTTTCTTACATAGTAAGGTACTATCGTTAGCTACAAAAAAAAAAAAAAAACCAACAACAAAGTAACACCTTCCGCCTGTATGGATTCTGCGTGCCAAGAAACCCCCTCCCAGAGAGCTCTGTCCCTAGTGACATCTGCATATTTTTTTCACATATTATTTTAGAGCAGAACATGAAAGGAGAGCCCCAAATAACTATCAAATAAATGTATAAATACAGAAGGGAAGATTTCACCGATTGAGAACATTTCTTATAATCCATATAACATCAAGAGCTAATACAAGACGGCCAGGACTACGTACACTAATGGCTTCCAGCGGTGCTGGAGAAAGGAAGGCGTAGCCAGCCCACTGGGAGGAAGATATATTGTGAACACATAAGTCAGGGCTGCCTAAAGCCACAAAAAGCCGGAAGGAAGGCGCCTGAAGCCCGACAACAGGAAAACAAAACTTTTCGACGATACCTACAAGAAACATTGTTGCCATATACGCCAGATAGGTTACTTTTACATGAATGAAAATAGCAACCTTGCAGTCCAGCTTTGGGATCGCGTGAGGAAAATCCTCCGGCTTAAACAGACATGAAAGTGACCCTTGTTCGGCACTTGCTTGGTACGACTACAAAGTGGCGTGAGCGCGCGCCTCTAATCCCCTTCAATTTGTTGCTCTTCTGCGAAGAAGCAGCAAATTAGAGTGCATCTCTGCTTCCCTAAGCGAGAACAACGCAGGCTGACGCTGCTTTGCGGCGGGCTTTGCTTTAAAAGCTGCGCAGCGTTTGCGTTTCTGTCGGCGGCTGCGGTCGGCCGCTTGGATACGCCGCCTTTCCATATACACTCTTCAGCTCATTTATTTGAGTTAAAAGCATGCAGCTTTGTGGAAGCTAGGGCTATAGCTAGCCATTTGTAGGTCGAGTGTGCAAGGCTGCGTGCGCGCAAGTGCAGTACGCAATTGATTGGCATCATGAGCGTCGGTCAGACACCGCTCGTTCTTCTACAGAATTGCACGCAAGTTTGCGGCGTGCTTGACTGGTTGGCTCCCGTTCAAGTTTGCACAAAGCTGCACAGTTTGAAAGATACAGAATGGGCCCTTACTGCGCGGTTCGACATCCGCATTCGCTCACTTGTGTGGCCGCACAGCAGTGCACTCAGCGGGAATCGACTGTGGTCTCTTTGGCTGCAGCACTACAGCAACAGTGCAGAGTTTGAGTACCTCGCGGAACAGGCTGAGTTTATCAGCGAATTTGCACAGCACGCAGTAGCAGAGGAAGAGGAGGGAAAAGAAACAGCGTTCTAGCCTTCATTGAGCTGAAGTTTCTATATTCGAAGGAAAAAAACGAAGGGGGCGAGAAAGCTGTAGGAAACCGTAAAGCCAAAGCACCCAAACCTCAAAAATAGAGATGCCATTATTTTCTCCCTTTATCCTCATTCAAAAGCGCACGCTCTGTCAGGATTAAGCTACAGTACGCGACAAAACACTATTGTTCAGGTCAATGAGTGCCCGCACAGCAGGGAAACAAACTTACATGAACGCTGTTCGCAGATCTCGCATGCTTTGTAAGCGAAATGGAAAATAGGTTCAACATCCCGCAAGGTAGCCTGGGTTATCTGAGAGTCACTGTATTTCGATATTGAATTTTTTCCTCAATCTTCTTACTGGTGGCAGGCCAGGTCATCTTCTCTCACTATTTTACCCAACGTAATCTTAGATACTCACAGCAGCAGCAGCAGTTAAAAGATTGCGATTATTGTGATGAACTTCATAAGGGAGAGAAACAGAGAGGAGAGAAAGGCCCACAAAAGAGACACCGATGAAAGGTGAACAAAGGCGCACTTTTCGCCCATATTTAGGTTGGGTGCTTTTAGAAAGCCTAAGTTTCAAAGAGCCACCAACTAACTTCGGCGTGCGTGTGTGAATGAGGCTTTGTCATACTCCATTCTTGTTTTTTGTTACCATTCTTATAACTCAGTGGCCCCTTGCAACCAGGCCGCCTCATTCCAGCCATCATTTATCATCGAGAGAGATGTTTGCGACTTTCTGCCAACGAGCTGCGCAACCCGCTTTTGCTTTGTCGCTATATACACCTCGCGCTTTGCCATCTTCTTTTCGTTTGCGATGGATGCCAGCAGAAAAAAAATATTCTGCCAGTTCTGAAACAGCAGTGGTAGGAATGCACATCCGTACCAACACAGCGCATTATGTGGATGGAATAACTAATGAGGGGCGGGCGCGAACAAGCTTGACAGAAAGAGTATTACTGGGGCGGGTTGCCCCAAACGGAACTTTATTTGTGACCGCTCTTGTTTTTTTTTTTTTTGCTTTTTTTTAAATTTTTATTCAAGACAGGCAAAGAGAGCGAGGTCTGAGTTACGGATGAACAACGTTTATCTTGTTTAGTGCATTCTAGAAAGCAACTGCCCCAGAAGTCTCAAAGTTATATCTCCGCTCTACCCTTGCCTCTGTTAATCGTAAGCAATCTTGAAAAAGTACAAAATAGCATATATTCAAAAACGTGCTGACTCTTTAAGTAGAAACTAAGCCTTCCAGTCAGACTGGGTGGGCTGTAAGCACGTTTGTAATATTCACACATATCGCTGCACAACGTATTCACTGCTTCTTTGGGAAGCTGCAATGAGGAAGCGTACGCTCTTGACCTGTCAGCTGGCAGCTCAGCGTTCAGCGTACTCTGCAACACATTTGACCTAGGACCACTGCGCTATTAAAAAGCATCGCCGCAGTCGAGTAAACCAGGAGCAATATGGTATATGGCTATTGTGGCTCACTATAAATGCCAGATAATGGCCAAAGAAATGGGAAGAGTTGTGCTAAAGCTGGGCCATTAAACTCGATGTCCGAGGCCGAGAGCTCAACAATATAACTTTGTGAAACGTTGTGAGAAGAAAACCAGGGACAAGCTGTGTACTTGCCATATCTTAATCGTTACAAGATCTTGTTTTAATATTCTGCTCGCCACACAAAGACGAGGCTCTCTACTAGCCGGGAAGGCTCGAGATGTGTTAGTATCCAATGGGCCTCCTTGAATAACATGGCCAGTGCCAAGATCGCAGTTCTTGAAAAGTAAAATGTGATACTTCGTATTATCACCAGACATGAACTGTTTCCTGGCGTAGTTGTGAGTTTTTACCGCAGGAGAATTCATTGAAACGTCAATTAAAAACAATAGTTTCAAGTCTTTCAATGTCCAAGTAATCTTCTTTTCAGCGGCGTGTGATTAACTTGTGGAACCGGCGAGCGATGCTTTCAGTGGGCATTGCCATAATATGAACGCCTATGCTTACGGGCGAAAAACAAGCACAATATCAATGTATGTGTAGGTCTCTGCGAATGAAGTTTGGCGGCTACTACATGCCGCTAGACGGTTAGAAATTCGGAGCACGGAACGGCAGATAGGGCGGACATTTTTTTATAATGTTGTTTATTGCCTCAGGACATAATGGAATATGTTAGTGGCAGATGAGAGGCTGGCTGCGGGAAAGCGCAGATCACTCAAAAGTGACACGTGATTCTCCCTAGGACATCTTCTGCAAGGCCAGGTTGTTAGAGAGATGAGGAAAGTATGCATAACGTCTGCGGCTCTATGGACTGGACCCAACGTAGGCCCTTTTTGCTTAGCCTGTGTGACGAAGAGCTTGCTGCTGCAGCAACAACTATAAACGACATGCTGAGTGACGTAGAGAGAAGGCTTCGAAAATATACAATTGAGAGAGAGCAGAGGGGGGGGGGGGGTGAGAGAGAAAGAGTGGCGCCGGGTGTCGAGAAGTGAGGCAGCGTTTCTAAGCAGAATTTCGGTAGTAAACGTCATATAAGATTGTAAACAAGTCGCGAGGGACACTTCGGCTCCTATTTTCATTGTAAAACGGGACAGCATTAGCGGCTCCCTTTCTGCGGCTGCCCTTGCTTATCCTCATTCGTGTACACGCAGCGGTCACTAATGCGAATTTTGCTACAAGCCTAATCGCGCTACTCTCTTACTTAGTGCCACTCCTATCTCACACATGCCGATTCAGGCGCAATCGCAAGCTACCAAATTAATGTTAAATTACACAGGAGATAGCAAGTCCCACATTGACCAAGCCGTATGCGAACCTGCTTGCGTAGTCTAAGGCAGTGAGCCTGACTCTCGATCCCTTGAAAGTTTGCGGGCTGGATAGCTACTTCCCCTTGGATTCTCTCTTCATTGAATTTTGTGTATTTTATTTACCTAAGTATTCTAATTGCGTTTCGGTCAGATAAGAGCTTTGTAATCACATGTCGTGTAAGGTTCTATATGTCATCAGTTGCGCCGTACGTGCAGCGACAAAATTTGTAGAGTAACCTTGATTCTCGCTACACGCACGGCACCGGTGCCACCAGAGTTTCCACTTAACGGGAGTTTTGATGCTGTCATGGCAAAGATTCTGATGCATGCTTGGTTGTGGTTCGGCCATATTGAGAGAAAAAGGGCAGTAGGAACAAGCCCTTAACTGGCGCAAGACATGACACCCCGAATAATCGACGGCAGAACAGCAGATTATCCACACCAGTGCATGCGCCTCAGGCGTTTAAGAAGTGGACCAAGAAATCTTCAAGAGCATCACACTGAGAAGTTTAGTGTAGAGTAGGTGACTCAACCGCTGCACACAATAAATGCGAGGCAGCGCCAGGGAAGCAGGTAGCTGATGTGCCAGATATCGGCATATGGAGCTGGTTGCGACCGCTAAAGCAGGAGGTGCCAGCGAATTACCGAGGTTATTTCTCGACGACGAGATGGCGCTATTGAAACGGAAAATGAAAATTTCAGAAGGATTACTTGCAAGGGCAAAAAGTAAAGCGCCGACGGAAGAATGGTTCGTGGCAGAAAGGTTAGAAAAGTGTTGACTGGAGCCAAAATAATTGACGCGTGCAGTGTGAAAGAGGAGCGAGTCGATCGCCAACCCTTCCCAACTTCTACACTTCTTAAGCGGGAAAGGCAGACCCCAGATTAGAAAGCTTCGGAGAGAGGAGGCCATTATCAATGAGTCGGGGGAACGCCCTGAGGATTTGAAGAAAACATGTGCAGAGGTGGTTTGCGCTGCAATTCTCTGTGCCTTGAATAACAGGCTATATAGTATCCATGGGAAATGCGCATACTGAAGGCGATAATTATCCGAAGCGGTTAGAACAGGCCCCCGTGGTGTCATGGTTTGGGTTTGCACTGACGCTGAATACAGACAACAGTGAGTACGGCGTAGAAGCAGCTAGTTGCTGTAATTGTTAATTCAAGATATCAGGCCTGTGCTCATCGTTCCTTCTATCGCTGGAATGTGCACGTCCTCGAAGTATTCTTTTCGAGAACGTAAGCCCAGTCGGCGATCCATACTGGATCCCCCAAGAGGGCCGAAACGACGAATGTATGCTCGATTTTCAATTTTCGCATAAAAGATGTCCATGAGGAGATAAATCTGGGGAAGAAGGTGGATACAAAATAAGATGTCATTGTTTCGGGCGATCAACACATCTGTGAGTACTTAGCGTTCCTTATGTCTTAACATGCTGTTCGTAATGAAGTCGCAGACGGGTTAACGCAAGTGGTCAGAATAGAAGCAGCGACAAATTTCCTAATGCACGCTTAATGATTTCTTTTAATACGTTCATTTATGAAGACGGCTGTTTCGTGCGACTACTTTGGTGCTGTCTCCTGTTCACGCGTTACAAGGCTTCCTCGAAACTTTCTCAAACGCACCTTATGTTTACAATCCCCTCCCCTTTCCCAAACCCACTAATTTCAAGCTCATTCCCGAACTTAAGATGAAGAGAGACGGTAGTTTTCAGAATTTTTGGCTAGCTGAAAAACATAGCCGAAACTGGCTTGACATCGTCTCTATCATGAAATTCTAATATTTGTTCATTTGTTCCTAGTTATTCTTGTAGTTCTCCTTCCGGAAGCAGCGATAAGCAGTTATCGCTGTAGTCAATACCACTCTAGTTGTGCGTAGAATCAGCAGAGATGAATGGCTATTGCCTATACACTAAAAATATTTATCTTTCCCATATCTGTATTCGCTTATGCAAATTGCGACAAGGAATTTTACCAAAAATCATAGCGCCGCCATTCGCGGGCTTTGATACGAAATTTCTACCAGCTTCTAAGGTCGATGGAGACGAATGAAAGGTCTTATTTTCAACGAGCTTGCCGTTGCAGCATAGAGAAAAAGTTGCCATAGCCAGCAATTCAAATTCGGCTAGCAGCTACGACATAATGCAAGATGCAGACGCGAATGAAAGAGCACGAACTCTAGCTACGCCTGTTCTTATCGGAATTCAACAGCGAGCGAAATAGGCCAAAACCTCTGCTCTCCCGTACAGCGGGAAGCGCGGTGGTGAAACACGCGCGCGCCGGAATGCCCCTGCGTTCTTGACAAAACAGCCCAAGTACGTAAACGGTACGGATGGGGCATGTATGATAAGCGGGACTTGTTCAAAATGGAGCGGCGGCGGCTGCTGTTAGCAATACAGATTTATGAGCGAGGGACGCTCTCTGGCGTTTGTCTCTAGCTTCAAGTTTCTCGCCCTCCTACGCCGCCTGACAAAAGCGACGAACGGTGCGGGGACGGAGAAAGTGTGGACTCTGTCACATCGGGCTTGGCTGAGTCTCATTAGGGCCTCGGGAGGCGCGACAGCCCCTCAATCATGGTTGCCCTCAATCATGGCTGCCGTGGGGCGCTCCGCAAACAAACCACCCGTAAACTGACAATTATTTATTTCCCTTCGGGAGGCCCCCCTCTGTCGATGCTGAGCGACCACTCGCTTCGTTAGGTACCCCTTCGTGCACCGGTCAGATTAGAGAGGCACGGATTCGTCCGTCACGGCACGCTGAGGGAAAGTGCTGCAAATAGTCCTCTTCTTTTTCCTCTTACCGATTCTTTAGCGTCTAGCTTGCATCATCTTTTGTGTGATGTTCTTTTCCCTGTTCCACTTCTTTCACTCACCCTTCGTATACAGGCTACCGTTCTTCCACGGAAGATACCGATCTACAGTTGCCCCTCATTGTCCTTCTCTAAATATTAAGCAATTTATATTAGGCAATTAAGACTCGCCTCAGGAAAATAACAACTGACTATTCGTCAGCAGCAGCTTCGGATATGTTTGCAGATCGCCACACGCGACTCCAGAAGGTCCATACTGGAGTCCATGCTACACTTTCTCCTTCCATTGTTAGTTGAGAAAGTTGAAAGGTAAAACAGGATACAATCGAGGTGGGCCGTGCTATGGCAAGCTCTGTATAGGATATACCTGCATGCAGGTGCACTTGCATGTAGTGACCGGCGCCTAGAAGTTCTGCTTCACGGCTTAAAGGGTCGCATACATAAAACTGGTTACATGACTAACAAAAAGCGCATTCCAGTAATCGCGTGCAGAGCAAAGAATTCCCAGATGAAACTCAAGATATAATTGAATGTGTAGAACACCGAAATCGCTGATGGAACTCAAGCAGATAGGGTTGAGTAACTCACATTGCTAGTGACTACTGATGCGAAATTGTTGGGCCTAGAGATTTTAGTCAAATGTTTCAAGCGCACCAAAGTAAAAATCCGCTATAGAAAAATAGCAGTGACATGAATGTTCTTTAATCCTTTATTTGTGCTTGCTTCTTTATATTTTACTAATCTTCAATATATTTTTATCCACACTAATATGTTCCTCACTTCTAAAGAACCTTTACAAGCAACTTTGTTGCAAAGTAACCTTAAAACTAAATCTCGAACGAACGCTGCTCTCGTTTGCTTGAACACGTTTTTATGTTAAAAAGGGAATCACATGTGAGCGAAAAAGTGAGCGACGCGACAAGGCGGCGCGGCGAAAGCGATCATGGTTCGCTCCGTCGCCTACTGGGGAAGACGCATGCACGCGACAGCGCGAACCGAGCGAAACGGCGACGACGCTCTGTGTAGATTGTCTGGCTGGCATAGTGGCTTAGTACACCGCAAAACTATTGCCAAATGGAGCAACAGTCATAACGATTGCAAGTTATTTTGCGACAATACACCAAAAGAAAATGTATTTGCAGCAAACCGTATCGAATGTGTGTTAACTTGCACTGTACGAGTAGTCACGTGACCCGTTGTTTCTTTTGTTTCGGTTGCGATTAGACGTTCTCTGAATCCTTGGCTATTCAACATTGTTCGTACAAAGCGAAAACTTTACGCGGTAGTGCACAATCCCAATGCAACACAGCAAAATAAAGAAAGCGTGCAAAATGAGCGGCAGTGACGTACGCTTACTTCCGGGAGCACGAGCGAAATTTTCTCTTTCGGCAGATCCGAGCGACGAGCCAAGCGACAGACGCATTTCTGTTCGCGCGAAGGCTTCGCGCGACCCGTGCCGCCGTCGCGTTCGCTTCAGTTTTCGCGTACATGTGATTCAGCCTTTAATTGATGGCTGTCGTTCTCCTAATTTCTCGGATTGTTAGCACCGTTTGCGC
Source organism: Amblyomma maculatum (assembly GCF_055883805.1). Taxonomy (NCBI): domain Eukaryota; kingdom Metazoa; phylum Arthropoda; class Arachnida; order Ixodida; family Ixodidae; genus Amblyomma; species Amblyomma maculatum. The sequence goes on along the minus strand of NC_139346.1, from coordinate 180,051,953 downwards.
CTGCTCCCTCGAGGTTCCACCTGCGCTGAATATTGGGTTCGGCTAACCGCAGTGAATAAAGCTCCAATCAGGGCTCTTCCGAATCATTGCCGTACCCGCTAGTGTTCAGGCGCAAACTGAATTCGACCGTAGTGGGCTGCGAGTTGTCCTGGCTCGGTGCTTACTAATTGAAGGAAACCTCGTATACTGAAACTAAACATCAACCGAAATGGTGTGTGGACTCTAGTTGTTTCCTGTTCTGCAAATTCGTGGATTCTAGAGGTTAGTAATAGGTTCAGATAAATAGACTTCTAACTGAAGTCGGGTATTTGAGAACGCTTTTATTACACCGCTACCATAGTGTCGCTTGTTCTTCTACCTGCCATCCTAGCATTGGTTTTATTATTTGTTTCAGGCTATTAGGAATGTAAATCATTAGCAAGGAAGAGGCAATCATTTCCTGACTTAGTTGTTAAGAGGCCGTTAGCCGATTTTCACTAGTTTGACACCGCAGGTACGACGACGCGAAGGAAAAGGAAGACAAGTGTGAGGAGAGTGTGAAAGGGCTTCGAGCAAAAGGAAGTAGAAGAGGTCGGGACAGATTAAACAACGGGTTACGTGAGGTAACTCATTAGTTGAGGCGCGGATGTGATCGAGTTGGTTGCACTGATGAAAACCGATGTAAGAATTGCTGAGAGGAATTTAGTAGCCCACAATCAAAGATCACCGTTATCATCATTATCATCAACAGCCTGACTATACCCACTGCAGGGCGAAGGCCTCTCCCATATTTCTCCAATTAACCCGGTTCTGTGCTAGCTGCATCCACTTGACCCCTGCGAATTTCTTAATCTCATCCGCCCACATAACTTGCTGCCGCCTCCTGCTACGCTTTCCTTCCCTTGGAATCCAGTTTGCTACCCTAAGCGACCATCGGTTATCCTCTCTTCGCACTACATGTCCTGCTCTCCCATATTTCTCCAATTAACCCGGTTCTGTGCTAGCTGCATCCACTTGACCCCTGCGAATTTCTTAATCTCATCCGCCCACCTAACTTGCTGCCGCCCCCTGCTACGCTTTCCTTCCCTTGGAATCCAGTTTGTTACCCTCAGCGACCATCGGTTATCCTCTCTTCGCACTACATGTCCTGCTCTCCCATATTTCTCCAATTAACCCGGTTCTGTGCTAGCTGCATCCACTTGACCCCTGCGAATTTCTTAATCTCATCCGCCCACCTAACTTGCTGCCGCCCCCTGCTACGCTTTCCTTCCCTTGGAATCCAGTTTGTTACCCTAAGCGACCATCGGTTATCCTCTCTTCGCACTACATGTCCTGCTCATGCCCATTTCTTTTTCTTGATTTCCACTAGAATGTCAGTAATTTGAGTTATTTGAGTTGAGTTATTACAATGAAAAATAAGGAAACTCATACAACTTCGGCCTTCATGAGACACAACAGTGACAAAATGCTATGGTAGATAAAATGCTGGGGAGGTTTCTATTGGTGGACACATTAATTGGGCGCATAATAGTAATGACAGAAGAATAACTAGAGGAAAATTCTCATTTCTTTCTCAGCGGCTTCTGTAACCATCGACTTTGGCAAGTGGTCAGTTATAATCTCTCAGATCTATGCGTTTCACAGTATATACAGCTTTTTAAAATTATAAATGCTATTTGAGTATTGAATACGTGCTTCCACAACTTGAAAGGGCTGTCAGTGAGACGCTTGGCAGCAGAACACTTGATGACATAGAGAGCCCGCATCACTTTAAGCATGTAATGAGCTAGCAAGATTTAAAGATCCTAAACCTCGGGCTGAATAGTCGGAAGGAGAACACAGGCTCATTCCTGTTATATAATGTGACTGATAACTGAGACACAAGAAGAAAATATCAATGTTTCTTTTTCACCATTTGCACAGTTCGTATTTGTTCCTACTTATAATAATAATAATTGGTTCACAGGAAAGGAAAGGCGCGGTAACTGTCACACTTGTTTTGTGGACACCCGAACCGCGCCGTAAGGGAAGGGAGGAAGGTGGGAATGAAAGTGGAAAGAGAGAAAGAGGAACCGTAGTGGAGGGCTGCGGAGTAATTTCGACCACCTGGGGATCATTAACGTGCGCTGACATCGCACAGCACACGGACGCCACTTCGTTTCACCTCCATCGAAACGCAGCCGCCGAGGTCAGGTTCGAACCCGGGAACTCCGGCACAGTAGTCGGGCGTCTTACCACTGCACCACCCCGGCGGGGCAATTCCTACTTTTCAATGTTCAGTCCAACACTATATGTGATTGAACGCACATTTATGGGAGTTTAAAATGGCAATAATCTGCAGAAAGAGAACATTGGCATAATTTATTCTGTCTTGGTGTTCTGCATTGTTAAAAAACGAAAGTTACCTATATAGAAGAAACGAGATAAAGAGGAGAAGCACCTCTGTCGCCGCATCGAAGACTTCTGTTTATAGATGCCCGCCTGTTTCGGTTCCACTGAAAACATGCTCCCTTATGCGACCCATGCGACCGTTATCTTTTACTGATAATTAATAAAACGTTTACATTGGTCGGAGTCAAATTAAATTTACTCTATATTATTTTCTGGCCAAGACGTTTCCCTCCGATTCAGGAAAATTGCCCCATTTGCGGGACTTCGGTGCATCATGATCAGGGTCAGAGAATTGCCATCTTCATCGTCTACCCTATTTATGCTCACGACATGCTAGAGGCTTCAGCTGCTGATGTGTAATGACTCGCAGAGCTGAGAGTTTACTTGCAGCTGCACAATTATTGAGTACCAGTAAACATCTAACGCGATCTGAAGGTTAATAATTCTGCTTGCTTTCATTTCTAAAACAATAAAACATTACGAGGACTACGCAGGACACCTGAACCAATATAACTCGCTAATGAGTGGCCTACCGACTGCGGCTAGGTTAGAAGATTCAAGAACACGATATTTAAGAGGACGTGCATCAGCAGCACGGTGCTGGGAAATCTGACGAAGGACATCCGTTATTAGATCTATAGCTTCGCTTGCGACACGACGCAAGCAGAGCGGAGAACCTTAGCCCTTCAACAAACGAAGGACAACAAGACATCATCGTTCGGTCTCACGCGGAAGAAGGCCGAAATGATTGTAAAATAAGCGTAATATGTAATGAGGAGTGTAGAGAGATGGATATTAACAATATTTGTGCCGTATTAAAAACTGTATAATATCCGATATAAATGTTTTCTAAATAAGATATAGTATATGTCAAATAAAAGCTATGCTCTCTACAGCGCGGCTATGCCAAATGCGGAATAAGTGCCAGGACTTTCCCTTTCCTCATTTTAAACACTTGATCAATAGATCGCGTTTTGTTCCGTAACCCATTCAGCCCTCTTCGCGCATCTTAATGTTAAGCCGATCACTGTTCTCTTTGAAAATTTTTGTGCTGCCCTCTACAAGTTACTACACAGCTTCTAGTTTACTATGACAAATGTAGGTAGGGGAAAGATACAGCAGGTCTCCTCTTGTGAGGTGTTGATAGGCTCTTATGACACGAGGTCATGGACCTACCTAATAACTTCATGCTGTTGTTATTCCTTTAGCACTCTAACAGGACTTAAGTGGAATCATCCTTTTACAAATTTAGTTCTTTCGGTGCCTGAAAAATACTCTGTTTCTTTTTGAGGCTTTTGGACATTAATTTTATCTGCATCATGTTTTATCTACGGTGATTGAGCGAAGCCCTTCAAATATTGATCAATACTGTCCTCCGTTTTTTCTTATTGGCAGCCCAGTTATCTGATTTCATAGGCGAGCAACCTGTGAATCAGCGTACAGATTATGTAATCTCCCCTAAAGTCTTTCTTCTTTAAGATATTTGGACATTTTATGCGGAGCCATATCATGGTGGTACAGTCGCCAGAATTAGAAATCATGAATGTTTGCGAAGTCGACGGGGGGTCACAGGCTTAGACTCATATAGTCAGTCAATCATCCGCCCGTAACTTAAGCAGTTCCGCTCCCCACTTCTTTGCATATCTTCAAAGCGAGCCCGATCTTTCGAGTACAGCGTAGACGCACATGTGCCTTGCTTGCTCGGTGGACCATCGAAAACGACAAGGCATTGCTGTTGTTGACAGCAGACAGCGGTCAGAGCAGCCTAGCTACTCTGCCCGCTGTCTGCTGTCAACAACAACACGGCGGATTACCCAGCATACATCGCTTAATTCAAGCGGAATATGAAACCGGCTTAGGCTTCCATGCAGGATCGTCCTGTATTGATCGGTGGCCTCGTATCTGGGCAGACAATCCGCGCTGGATACGACTTCACATCCGCAAAAATAACACTGCTGCGTTTAATAAAAATGCAAATCAATAAAAAAATGAAAGGGTTTCCACATCAGAATTCGAACTCTTCAGAATTCGAAGTTTTTCTCCCCGGCCCAGAACGCTATCACTATTAAACCATTATTTTTCTATTTACTGCAATGAAAATATATCATATTTACACAAGAACCGAAAGCCGCATTTGTCTGGCGTAACACGGCTGAAGTTCTTTTATTATTTTTTAAGGTCTCAGTTTGTGGGTGCCGCAGAGTTGTCGTATCTACAAGATTTATAATTTCAACATCTGTTTTAAATTGCTTTCTTGAAATTCCTTTTATAACCGGTAATTGAGCTCATATCTCGACTTGTCTGGCGGAACAGCACTGTTTTGCACTTATACATATTTTCACAAGTTTGAAAGTTGCTCTCGAAGTTAGCCGGCTACCCTCTGAGCATAAATTTGTTTAGTAGTTTTCTCAATGCGCTCCCGCATCTTTAGTAAGCGCCAGTTTTATGAACGAACGTCGCAGAATATCGTAATTTATCAGTACTGGCTGCTCTGTGGTCGTCTTACAACGCATATAATTCTTACTACATACAAAAATATCTGGCGTAATAATTGGCCTCATATTGTGTTCTTTAGCTTCACATACAGACAGCAGAGCAGCGACGCAACAGTTTCAACGGTGCGAGGGCTGAATCCAACCTGTTATACGTGTGCGACTTATACACCACTCTGGTATGGAGCCTCCTCGTACCCTAAGGCTCACTTTCCTTGGATACGAAATGTTTCGATAGGTTAGTTCCTAATACAGACTCACTTGGTGATTCTTGGTACTGTTGGTACATGAGGTACTCGTTTGTCTACTCAACAATGGCCATCCGTAAGCGCAGAAAAATAACGGACGAGTCTCAGAGAACCAGCTTTGAATAGGACGTTTTGTTTGATGGCTAAAATATAAGTTAGTGTTACGTTCTCAATGAACTATCCAGACGGCTGTATTACTGTAATTCAGTAGGCAGCAGGGTGCTTCCTTTTTTTGCACCACATTTTTTTAGGTACAGATACTTGCTTAGATGCAGAACAAAAAGCAGAGCCATGGAGCAACAATTAACAATGGCAAAGCAGCTTCGCGAAAATTTCGCCCCCCCCCCCCCCCTCCTCTTTTCAGAAGGCATATTATTATCCCCATTCGACTAATAGGCGTCAAAGCACCGGAGCATTTGTAATTAACTTGTTACCTGTAGTCCACCGGAATGAATGACCATAATGCCTTATATGTATAGGAGACAATAATTTCTGAATATAATACATTATGTTTGTTCACTGTGCTAGGAAAGGGCTCTTTAATTTTAGCTTTAAAGAAATGATGTGACCTAGTATACACCTTTGACAATGAAAGCATAGGCCAATCCCCCGTACAGCCGTCACTACCAGCTTTAGAATGGTGAAGTGTGAAATGCTTGGAAATCGGTTCTTTATAATAAGGGATTAAATACTCAGTGACATCCAACCAAGCACAGCCATACGGCAAAAAAGAAAAGCTGTGCAGAATTTTCCGGAACTTGGTAGGTAAAGAAAACTTCTCACTGAGCCAAGGACTGAACCCGGGACCACCGCTTTCCAGGGCAGTCGCTCTACCAAATGAGCTATTCAGGGGGGCCAGCAGATGAGATGGTAGGGCGAGAGCGAATTGATTACTAACTCAAAGTGAGAATGGTGTTGGCCGAATATTTAGGTCGAATATTGGACCAAAACTCTTCTTTGAAGTGATCCTGATTAGAGTGATACACCTTGCACAAAGCTGGTTTCTGACAATGATGCCGTGACGCATATAAACTTAAAGATCACTGTCATCATTATCATCACCGTCATCATCCCGTAGCTTTATTTTGCGATACAGAAAGTCGGCGCAAAGGTCAGATTGCAAAGAAGCTTTAAATATCTAGATAGGCTGAAGAGTAAAATTTGGTAGAAGAGAATGAGTAAAAGCAAAAAAATAAGGCCCAGCGTTTATTCATGTCCATTCTTTAAGCTTGTTTTCTTTATTACTTTTTTATCATTTGTGTTGTATTGCCCCCCAAAAATGAACGATGGGCTTCTGTGGACTTAAGGGATGAACCATGTCAGGGAAGGCCGGGCAAACATGCGTCCAGGAGAGAGAAGAGACTCAAACATAGGTGACAAACGACGTTGGTTTGAAAGAGATGTGCGATGTCGATGCATCACGGGCAAACAGAGTACTTTAACTCCTTTACTGCGCTTTACTCTGTCTCGACAGAAGGGTGCAGCTTTGTAAACTCTGTACACGCTGTAAAGCTGTACACAGCTCGGTAAAGGCATCATAAAATTCACGAACGTGGCCGCCCTCAAAGCCGTCTACGGCATCTCGGCCATGACTGACCATCACACACAATGAAAAGAAAGTTGCGCCAATCCTTGACAGTTGCGTCATTTATACAAGTAATTTGGAATCATAACCCGTGTGCTCTAAAGACGTTGCGAGTTCTGCCGCTGACCACAGCAACGCGTCCCTCTCCAATATTCAAAGAACTGCACCCAATTTCACAGAGAATAGGAAGCTCTCCTATACTGACAAGATAGCGGCGCCGAATAGGACGCGCAAACAGATCAAGATGAAACTGCAGGCATCTCAGTGATGGTCGCGGGACGTGTGGAAGGCTGACAGGGGGCACGAGGAGTAACATATCCTGACCCTCTCCTTGTAAATAAATGGTCTGAACGGCCTGGTTCAACAAAATTCGGTCAACGAAAAAGCCTCGGTCAACAAATCACCTCACAGCGGAGGTGCATTTTTTACACACTGTCCAAGGGCAGACGGCAGCAGTCGGTTCGCTTCATGAGACTGTTTACATGGATGTCATGGGGAGGTCAAAGCAGAAAGCTGGGCTAGTTCGTGTGTCATCATAAATAAAAAGACTACCGCAAATAACACAGACAGCGGCACCAGAACGAATAGATCAGCTTTCCCGGCCCAGGCACGAGTGTACTATACTATCGCCCGTTTTTAAGGCGAAAGTCTTTGTAGGCTCACTAGTGTGGACAGGATCTGTCCACAACGTCATTCTCGAGAAGTGAATTAACTTATGGGTAATTAACGAATAATTTAATTAAGTAGAGTGTGAAAAATGCGTTCATGTGCAAAATGTATTTGATGTGCAGTAATTAGTTAATTATTTTAGACCTAAAGAAGTCAATTAGAAGTCAAAATAGTTGACATCAAAAGAGCCAAGGACGTCTCAATTGTGCAAAAAACACGTGGGAATTAAGAAAAAAAAAAGGAAAAGAGTGAAAGGGGAAAGAGTAAAAAAAGAAGGAAGCAAGAAAAGAAGAAAAAATGACCGGCAAATCAGCGTAAAGACTCGCAAGAAATGCTTTTGCCTTACCACACTTGAGAGAAATTGAAGTGCCTCCAAAAAATGTTTTTCTTGCGCTCAAAATATTCCAAATTTACGCGACAATCATCAGCCGTATGTGACCGATGTAGCATGCCTGAACTGTCGTTAGATATCTTATGTTTTCAGCGTACGGGAGAAAGTCAAAAACAAGTTTGATAACTTCCCAATACTTCACAATAGCTTCCTTAAAGTATTCTCACACGGCCGTGCGTCAAAATCTGCTTGACGCACCACTGCTCTGTTTCTCTATATACTATGCAGGCCCAGGACTATCATGCGATCATATTGAAAATCATCCTAATTTTCAATCAGGAGGCACCCGATACGCTGAGGGTTAAGCGGAAAATAATTCTGAAGAATACTTTGGAGGGTGTCCCAGAAGAAAGCGGTGTTCCAGCACACCAAGAAAACGAGCTCAATGGTTTCATTATTTTGTATAGCCGACAGTGGGAACCCCACTATACTGCCCGCTGCTAATCCCGCCTCGCATAAAACTGCAACACACGCTTGCGCTGTGCAGAAAACATCATCCTCTTCGTGTAGTTTATGTGGCTCTCCTTCATTTCACCATGGTAAATACGCCATGCACATACGCCCTATGGCCGACTGCGGCCGAGATTCGCTATTGCAGTCTTGGGCGAATCCACCAGGCGGCGTGACAGAACTCACACTGTTTTCACATCGCTGAAAATAATCAGACCTAAATGCATCCTTGGAATTTCGCCAGCTTTCCTTGAACTGCGTGCTGGAACTCTGCACAATCCTTCTTTCCTTGCAGCGCATTGCCCTTATCGCTCTTTTTACTCGAGCATTCATGTAACAATTGTTGCTTGTGCAAGGAAGATTTGTAGACAACGATGAATCCACAGCGCGAAATACAGATGGCCCCTCCCGGCCGGTCAATGGGGTTTATTCTCAATAGCGCTGTTCTGTGCAGAGCTAAGCATCAGCAATTCCTCCTGAGTCCGCCAAAATAGAACGGTGCCATTTGTAGTGACACTATCGGGGCAGCCTACTTGGTTTTGACGCAGACCCTAGGTAAGTACCCTAATTTATGGTAATTCTCTACTCTCTATCGTGAAGGCATTGCTTGGAATAAACTTCCGTCGTACCTTCGAAACTACGGCAACCCAAACAGATGGCTTCAGGGGAACGCCAAACTGAGATGACACTAAAAAATAAGCACTAGTGTCTGTGGGCGAACAAAGCCGTTTCCGCTGCTCACCGGAGGTGTCCGTACTGCGCACGTGCCATGTGTAATATGAATGCGCCCCGCACGGCATCAAGTGCTTTTCCGTGTTTCATCTGGTGTTCGATCAGCGCCTGGTCTGGGTTGGGCTCTGGATAGCCACGCTGGTCGAATGGGAATGGGCCCTATCAGACGGCCAGAATGACCACCCATGCCCATTGTGGCGGCGGCACTCGCCTTTCGACCCATATTGTCCCGATGTCTTTTACGTGAGGCGCCACGCTGCTAGTAAGCGAAGACGCATTTTATCTGCGGAGATGATGATGATGCCGGCAGCTCGTGCACAGCCAAACATCGTCGGCCTTCGGCGAAAGTCCTTGGATGCTCCGTAGGGAAGTAGCACCGCTTCAGAGCTAGTTTCGCGTGCATGCATTTTATCGGTGCCACAATAGGCTGCAACTTTTGTGGTACGGATTTTTTTCTCGGCGAGTTTAAGTCGCCACGTGCTCGGCGTTCTATTCTCATTCTGGCGAGCAAAATTACTAGCACTGCCGTGCTACAAATTTTGGAATTAGCCGTTTTGAAATGTAAAGAAAGAATAAAAGCTCTGTTCAGTATAGGTTGTTTCCGACTTCGCATGCCCGGAGTGCCACATTCAACTTTGCATGGTTATCCCTCTAGAATGCGGAACTAGCTAGCGCACGTATGAACGCTTACTTAGCTGACACAAGTCATATGACTACCTTTCTCATATTTGTTCCCTGATCTGACGGCTTAGCTTTCGTAGGCTTCAGCAGGCCCCGAGGACTCTATAGAAGCATCGACTTCTCATGCTTCATTGAGGAGTCCAGATGAAATGCACCGTTCGACCATCGACTGCAAGGAAAAATCCTCAACAGATGCCATTAGAGGGTTTCAGATGATGCGAAATCTGTTTACAACATGCGCCTGCACTCAGTTTGCTAATCTAAAAGAATCGGCCAGATAACTTATGCACAGGAAAGGAAGACTGAACAATAAGTTTACAGAGTTATCTGCCAATCAAGTTGAATGAATTAAGGCTGGACGTTTAGCGAAAACAGCAGCGTCTCAATTTCGAAAATGTAATGTCATCCCAGGAACTCGACAGCGTGAAGAAACGATGTGGAGGCTTAGAGACGCGATGCTTATAACCGCCACAATCCACTATTTCAGCTCCCAGATCGATATTCGATAAAAACGATGCAGCATTGCAGCATCGCTGCATCGCTGACGCTAGCATCGAGCTTTGGATTTCGCTACGCGCCACAGCCCGCATGTGCTGCTGCTCGAGGAACCACCCACTCGCCGAAGCTCAATTCCTTCGGGAATGACATTACGAGTTCCATAAATCCGCAACAACATTGAAGCTATGATGATGGTCGCAGCTATCGAGACAGACGAGATTACCCACGGGATTGTTTTCAGCTACGCCATAGTGAATTTGCTTCTTTTTATTTCATCATCGAAGGTTTTCACGAGAGGCTGATCATAGGAATGAGAAGGAAAAAAATACGAAACTGCAGTGCAGTGTGTTATGACCCAGTGCAGTTCTTTTATTATTTCTTCATCAAAAGCCTATATAAACCTCGCCAGTCATGATCGCGAATGCCAAACAAAAACAAATTCTCTTATCGAAACATTGCTTAGAGAACATAGGCTCGCCCTCATCGCTTGTTCGGTATCCTTTGGCATCCTGGACCCATCGTCTATGCTTCGTTCTACCATTCCCCATCATTAGAGTTGAATTCATTCATTCATTCATTCATTCATTCATTCATTCATTCATTCATTCATTCATTCATTCATTCATTCATTCATTCATTCATTCATTCATTCATTCATTCATTCATTCATTCATTCAGAATCGTTTCTCCGACTTTTGAACACAGTGGCTGTGTTGCGAAAGTGGGGCCCGCAACCTGCAAAGGAATTGCCTGTTTTCGACTCATTCATTACAGCAGCGAAACATGTAATTCCAGGGTGGTATACGTAAAAATCTATCTGATCCGTTAAACTTGGATCTGTTCTTACTGCAGGCTATTATAGTGTACCTAACAAAATCCCATTTTTATGAAATAACGAAATTGTATACGACGAAAAAATAACATCCGAACTAAAATCGACAAATACATTACACCTATTTGGTCAGAAAACAGCTAAAAAAAAAAAAAATCAAATTTGGGTTCTGTCTCTTACATTTAGAAAAATTAGTATAATGTGTTACAAAAATCATGCGAAACTTTGCGGGCAGCAAAACAAAAATTCCCGAGAGCACTGCGAGCCTACACTGCAGATATGCAAAAGCCTGGGCGTTGCTGGTACACGCGGTGCATCGGGTTTGCTTTCATTGACATTATCAACTAAATCCACAGTCATTATTATTGCTAATGTCATCATTGCCATTATCACTAATGGCAGCGTCATTGTTATCGTTACTATAATCCTCACTGTGACAAGGAGAGTTATGATGAATGTTTCCGAATCCCCGAACAGGCGCCTGCCGCGAAAAATAGAGCCGTTTTATTTTTACTAGCTCGCCAACTTGTAAATATATATTTGCGGTATATTTTGTAATTATGTACATATAAGAATAAAGAAAACAAAATCTCCGGGCGTGGCTCAGTTGGTTAACGCGCTCAGCTGGTGATCCGAGGGATGGAGGTTTGATCTCTGGTGGAGAGCGGATTTTTATTTTTCTGATGACGTTAGTTTTTGTTTCTGGTGATGACGTCATTTGATGGGCAGCTATAGTGTGACCGAACGATCCGCGACAGTACGAGCCATTAAAAGGTTTTCACCTTAAAATAATCAATCCGTTTTGCGCAGCCCATTAGGCTGACCCTCATAGCAGTGCATCTCGTCCACTTGCTCATCAATAATGCGGCGCTCTGAGGCTGATACACGATAAGGACGTTGGCGTAATGGGACGTGCGTACCAGTATAGCTGTGGTGGGCAACAGTTGATGTACAACCCAAGGATGGCTGCTGGATGTCAAAGGAAGCTCGGAATTGCTTCAGCAAGTCGAGGAGCTTGGCAGTTTGATCTGGAGCGAGATCACTGCCGATGGCTTTGTCGAAGGCAGCCAGAGGTGATGAAGGAGACGAGAAACGAGGTCGGGTAAGGGCACTGACGCTGTTGGAGTTTGTGTCGGCACTAGTGGAGAGAAGCGACGGGACGGTCACAAAATTTTCTGATCGAACAGGCTCTGCAGCCTCAACGCACTCGCCACGTTGCAACGTGAGTGGATAGAACGAATCGTTACTAATGGCTAGTTCGGTGCGGCCGCTTCATACACTAAGGACGGCGCAGGGCAGGGGAAGACAGCGTCGCGAGACGAAAAAGGAAGATGAGATGAAGAGCATTGTACGTTAGACACTACAAAATTTATTGCCTTGACGGAGCACTGAAAGCAGAAAAGTGGTGAAGAATTAATGAGCAGCGCTTGCGATCCTGGTTTGAAGTTTGTATGGGTCTTCAGGTTAGTGAGGTGAACGTTCATGGTACCTGAGGGATTGCTTCATGAAACATCAGTAGCATCTTAAAGAAACTGTGTTTAGCAATGCCGCAAGTGATGCAATACTTAAGGCGGTTGTTATACGTAGAACAAACTTAGACATCGCGTGTGAAGGTCGTTCATGATCGCTGATTGAAGTGGTCAAGAAGGAAAGATAAGAAAACAGAGATGAGAAGATTTAAAAGAAAGAAGAGAAGAAATAGGGGGAGAAACTGGACCGACCTATTAGCGAGCAAGGTACGAAAAACCGTAAACAGCTAAATAAAAATGGGCCTAGGCGACTCTTCTTTTTATCGCTCTCACTCACAATGACGGCCCCATGTCGGGCTCCCGAGAAACTTTATTACTGACAAGGACTACACACGTAAGTTTGTGTCTTAATATTTTCACCGTCCAGGCAAGTGGCGCAGTTAGGACGCAATACCGCTTGGCGAGAGAGAGATCCGTAAAGATTCCTTCCACAGGTAGCCTTGAAAACAAGATAACAAACTGAAAAACCATCGCACATTGATATCAGAGCAGCTGCTCTTCTTACGGGTGCAACTTAGTAGTCTTACACACCATGTTGAACTTTGTCGCAGAGTAAGACGCTTATCGGCAGCGCAGCACAGTCAAGGTACCCTTGGAGATACGGCTGGCGATAAAGTCCTCGCCGCTGTCTCTGCGGCGGCGACAAATACTCATCGAAGGCGGGCCTTCAACATGCAGCACTCGCGTCTGGGGTGAAGGTCATTCTAGTATGGGTTTGCTATAATGTGAGCGTAGGACTGACGTGTGGCGTGAGCATCAACATGACGCACGCAGTTGCACGCTCACGGTGATTCTTTGTCAATCGTTTCCTAGCTTAGCACATTTTTAGGCCGGGAGCTTTCCCTAGGCCCATTGGACTAAATTATGTCGGCAGCCATTGCTGTAGCTGAGGCCGAGATGCCTTCCCAAGAATGACACATCCCGACATCGTAGGGCAAAGAAAACATAGCGGCAGAGCAGGAAGGGGGCATGTGAGATACACGCGGCTGAAAGGTGCGCACGCTGTGCATTAAGGCCCAGCGCGTGTCAGGAGGATCAACTGGCGTCGCGCCTTGGGAGATCACCGCAAGCCTAAACGCACTGCACTGATAAAAGGCCGTGGCAAAATAGTACGCACGCGGGAGAATTACGCAAAGAGAAGACTGTCGTCCGGCATGCGAAGAGAGCTGCTCTTGCTGCTCCCAAGAAATTCTACATTTCATCATCAAAGCGCAGCTCCAGGTTTCAAACGTATACCAGTTTTTGTGCGCTAGGATTAATGACTGAATAAAGAAAAGCGAAGCAACCTGAGTTCGAGTATTTCCCGGTTGCGAAATGCCTGTAAACTTAATTTCGAGCTTCTCTGGGCCAATGCGGAGTCCACTCATGAATTCTAGCCTACAGGCTGACAAGCATCACCGGTATAAAGTGGCCGTTTTCTTATGTAAAGAGTGCAGTGGAGTACCTTTACCTGCGTATAAGACTTCAGGGACCGAGCGCGAGAAAAGAGGAAGGGAAGAAAGGTTTCGCAGAGGTGCTCTTCACATAGCGCTCTCCTAGAGGCCAACTGAAAGCATTCTTCTCTGTACCCTCCCAAAATACCTTTGTTAACACCAGCAGTTGCAAACAAAGCAACAAAGTCTGTTACAGAGAAAGCAAGGTAAGGCAAAATATATATGAGCAAAGAAGAACAAGAAAATAGAACAAACATATAGAAGCAAAGCAAGAACGCAACAGGCAGCTGAGGTTTCCACAAGCGCCAGCAGCAAAAAAGACAGCATCTGCTTTCTTGTTCAAGCGAAGAGAAGCAGCTCTTCATGTCGCAGGCTAGGGCCAGCTGAGCTCTGGTCTACCGGCCCCTTTCATTAACGCAGTCGGCAGAGACCATGATGGAGGGGCAAGAAAAGTGAGTGAGACGCCGCCGCTCCAACGGAGCCCGTTGGGACGGCTCTCTCTGAGGCAGCCGGCCGTACCCTTTGAAGAGGGCAAGCTTATTGCAGACTGAAATTGTGAAGAGGCCTAGACCTAGCACCCCCACATTCCTTGCCTCCGAGAATGAAGCGCAGAAGCGACATCCTCTGCGAAAGGTCCGCGGAAACCGTTTCGGGCCGGATGGTGCTTCGCGCGCACTGGGCAGTGATAGTAGACGGCTCCTGCTTTTAAAGGACACATTTTCTCACTCTGACTGAAACAGGAAGACAGAATAACAAGATGAACTCCCCGCGACTTTAGATGGTGGAGAAAAAAAAAAAAGAACGTGACACCTTTCTTTTAACGACCTTATAACCCACCCTCCCCTCTCTCTCCATCGACATTGGAAAAATTAGGAGTCTTTGGGTCCTGCCTTTGCAGTGCTCGGCCCGTGAATGTTCTTTAATAATTTGTGACATTAAATTCCGCGGGGGTAATGTGTGAAAAATGGAATTGATGCAGCAGTCATCAGAGATGCCAGCGCTTCTGAGACCACCTTTAACCTTGCCTCTTGTGGCGACTTTCCTCTCTCTACAAGGGACGTTCGACCATCTTTAAAGCCCTGGTATTATGTTGAGTTACGTTTTGTGCGCTGACACTTATGTTGAGTGCCATTCAAGACCACAATATGGAATGAATGCGTAAGATGGCCTAATTTGAGAGTTATACATAGATCAGGGTTCATGCTCAGTGAGAAGAAATTGAAAAAAAGACAAACAGCAATTACACAACACAAGAAAGACATCGAGGAAACAGTATTGTTTTGTTCGGTGTTGAAAAGTGAAAAATTAGTAATGTAGTGAATAATAATTATGGGATAATTAAAAAAATTTTAGGGGCATCATCACTAAAGTTTGATGAGGCGAAAGCCTCTATCGCACAGTGGGCCGAAACCCTCCACTACGGCACCCCTTTTTCTTTTCAATCCCACCTTCGTGATGACGAGATAGCTTAAGATATAGAAGCTAACATATAAAGCCCCGCTTTAACTGAGCCTTATGAACGTGCCTGCGTGGCCTAGAGATAACGTGAATGCAAGGGTTTTGGTAGGCTCATTGTGATATCATCCTCCCATATGTAAGGAAAGGCCCTAGTTGGCTGTTCCTGCCAAACGTAATGTCAGGAAGCCCTACGTCCAGTTAGTTTTCGGCCATGTCAGCTGCCAGCTACCGCCTCCCACGTAACGGACGCGATCCGTGAGCATGAGCCATTGAAGGTTGTGGCCTTTTTATAAAGTATGAAAAAAATTACAAGGGTTCAACGCTGCTGAACCCAATATTGAGCGAAAGCATTAGCTGCGGGTGACCGAGCGTTCTTCTTCTTTTTCTTCTTCCTCAGCCCACATATAAAGCCCCGCTTTAACCAAGCCGTATGAACATGCCTTAGTGGCCTATAAGGGTAACGTGAATGCCAGGGTCCTAGCAGGCTGATTCTGACATAACCGCCCCACGTGAAGCGACAGATCCAAGTTGGCAGTTCCTGCCAGCCCAGGTGGGGTGTGACGTCACAGCGTCACGTGGATAAGACGTGGCTACCGGCCGCGCTACGCTGAAGGCTCGAAACGTAGAGTAGTATTGCATTCGCAATAAAATATATGCGGCCAGCGAAATCCGTAACCATAGCTTTCGTATATCACGGATGTTGCTCTCTCAACTGGGTTACGTTAACAGCTGTCCAAACTCTGCTTCCAAGTGCGTTAGGGATGTAGGTAATTTACCCTTGATGGTTGTGATAGGCGTCATGGCTTACGTAGGACGTACTGTATAACCGCGATTCCTACGCAGGATGTCATTTAACGACCACGGCGGCTTGACATCGGCAAATTTAGCGCAAAAGCGCTACTTGAAAAAGTTGAACCTAGCCAAAAACCTTGTCTAGAGTCTCTGCCAAGCTTGGAGGAGAAACATCCATCGGAGCGAAGAGAATTCAAACGTATAAATGTTTCGTCTGAAGTGGCTATACATATATGGGGTATTATGGCTATTACCGAAGCTGATCACCAACGCCGATCACTTATCACGCCAAACTGCAACACACTCTCGCTCTGTGCATTGTACGTTTGTTGTCTCCATCCGCTCCTATCCGATGTTCTATTCAGTTCATCTGCATGAAAAACAACAATTTTAAAGCACTGGATAAACGTAAAATACATTTTAATTAAGCTTTCTAACAACGTTGTCTCTATAGCTATTATCTGTTGGCTCATTATGTGCCTATATTATATATGGCACATAAAAATACAGCTAAACAAATCTGAGTGCATAAATGAACCAGGAAGAATCGTTTGACATTTTGTGCATCAACATTCCTTCTCCTGGGTGTCGACATGTTACGAGACTCATCACGTCGACACAATTCACCATTTTAGGCAACTGTATTTTCGTAATGAACGTGTATAGGTTGTAGTCAGACCACTGTTCATTTAATAGCTTATAAGGTCATTTTTTCAGATGAAGAGGCTTGGTTAGCCAAAGCGTGTTCTGACAACCGGCAATCTCCCTTTTCTAGCTTTATTTTTTTAACTTTTTCGTTGACGCTTCGTTTCTAACGCATATTCGGAATAAATAAGCCAACCTAATTGTATAGGGCATTTTAAAGCTTGAAGTAGACAGATTTAAACATGAAAACCCACTCCACGAAAGGAAGTGGCCAATTTGGACTATCAAGCGAAATATGAAATTTGAGTGTTATTTTTAATCAGCATGTATTACCTTCTGCATAATGTATATGGGCTAGTGTGTTTGGAGGATGAGCGAATATAAAACAAAACGGGAAAAGAACAGGAGGGTTATTAATTTAGTATTCTCTTCCTTCGCATTTCGCGTCACCGCACACTACGTACTGCTGGCATGCAGCTGGAAGAGGGGAGGTAAACAAATAGTCGGCAATAAACGCTGGGTGCGAACCGAAATAAAAAAAAGATTGCATCCTGAATGGCATGCTTTGATTATTCAGCCGTATTCATTTTTCCGCATGAAAAGGAATGCAAGGAATGCAAATCTGATCGGACGTCAGAACTGCGCGGTGTTCTGCAGCTTTTGAAAGATTTGATATGCAGGCCTTATAAATGTTGCAATTAGAATGAAATGCAAAATAGAAACGGGACATTTTAAACCCCCCCCAAAATTCATCAAGATGGGAAAATAAAATCGCGACGGCAACTCATCAATTCCCAGATTTATGATCCGGTTAATAAAAAAAGCTTTGATGTCGTGCGCTCACAGGTATTTTCTGAGCCGCGGATGCGGGAGATAAAGAAAGGTTAAAGGGGGGGGGGGGGGGGGGGGGAACTATTCTAATGATCGGGCTACGGCCTCAAGCTATACTGAGCCGCTTTCCAAACTGACATTCTTGAGAGTTGTTAAAATTCTATGAAATTAATGCCGCACTGGAGTGTGGCGCAAAAGTAGAGGAAACGTCGCCTGTACGAAATCACCAGATGGAGGTCGACAAAAGGCCGCAGTCCGTCATCTGCTTCCTGCCAAACAGCAGAAAATTTAACAAATAAACAAGTTTCTAGGAAATGCGAACACTATAGTTCAGGTTCTTCTTGTGCGCCACAAATATATCAGGAAATCTATAACGGCTATTTGCTTGGTAACGTTATCTTACGCCATATGAAACGAGAAGGCTTTCATTGTGTTTATTGGCTCGTAGGTTGCTGACCATCGATGTTGTATTCTGCCAGTTTTGAATTCGGGATTAATGAACCAAGGCTTCGCAAAAAATATGCGAGAGAAATGGCGTTTTGGTTGCTCCCGAAGAACGCTACATCCGAATTCAAAACTGGCAGAATAGAAATCACGATAACAGGAACAATCCCACTAAAGCAAATAAACTCACTACGGGATATGTTTTCATTCCCGCGTAATCTCAAGGTTAGAGCTGAGGAAAATAGAGAAATAGTCGCAGGGATAGCGCTTCAATAGAGCTTTACGGCATGCGCTAAAATCGGAAATTTGCTCGCAGACATGCTTTTATTTAGACTCTTAAATCGAACAAAAAATAATAAACAAGAAGCCAAAGCTCCCGAGGCAGGTGAACAAAACAATGTCGTAAATTGATCATGCGCTGCGTTCAGAGCCACGCACGCACGCACGCACGCACGCACGCACGTACACACACACACACACACACACACACACACACACACACACACACACACACACACACACACACACACACACACACACACACACACACACACACACACACACACACACACACACACACACACACACACACACACACACACACACACACACACGCACACACACGCACGCACACACACACACACACACACACACACACACACGCACACACACGCACGCACACACACACACACACACACACACACACACACACACACACACACACACACACACACACACACACACACACACACACACACACACACACACACACACACACACACACACACACACACACACACACACACACACACACACACACACACACACACACACACACACGCACGCACACGCACACGCACACGCACACGCACGCACGCACGCACGCACACACACACACACACACACACACACACGCACGCACACGCACACACGCACACACGCACGCATGCACAGGCACACGCACATGCGCGCGCGAGCGCGCGGGGTATACCCCATAGGGCAAGGCACATCTAGGGACAAACATAGATCAGTTTCGTGGTACTTTACGCCACATTGTATTTTACATGGCTAGAAATTGGGCGGGCTCATATGATTGCGGATCGATCGGCCAATGCCACCGAGGAATTCCACAGAGAGCGCTGAAGGACAGCAGCCGCCCGCGGCTATAGGAGGGTGCGCCGAGAGCAGATTTGTTTTCCTCTCGGTTCAGCTATCACACGGTAGAAGTGCAGGCACACAGTGCAGTTGGTCGACTTCGGCGCTCGCACAGCCGTGTTCGTCGTTTTTGTGCATTTGCGATTTTCCCCTTTCTTTTCAGAACTCTTAGTGGACCTTTTTTGTGAGCAGGGGTACGAATGACGAAACGTTTTGTATTGATAGTTCACCCGCTCTTCCAACTGCAATAAAAAAGGAAACCACTCGAAAAAAGAGTAATGTACTCAACGCACCTGTAAGGGGCTCTGTAGATTACGAGGACGAAGAAAAATGCGTTCCGGCTTCGAGATGAAGCTTTCGCGTACGCTGGCCCTTCACTCTGCTCTGATCAAGCTTTAATGCATGGGATTTTCACGAGCCTGATTGATGTATAACATTTTTGAAGAGATTTCGCTGGAAACATGCAGGTACAGAAGCTTTCAACTTTAACTTACGATTTTCGCGATGTAGCTCAAAACGTTTACATGTATGATCCAATCGCATTGGCATCGACATAGTGAAGCTAGCCCATCGTCTATGAATAGACAATGGCTAGTATAACTAACGAAGTTTAGCCCAAGAACAGCTTTCTTTCAGCCTGTTTAGTTCAGTGGAAATGATCTATGTCAGGTGATACAAGTGCTACCACATCAAAACTTGAGGCGCCAAGAAGTCGTAAATCTGGTTAATTCACTGTGTACTCTTCTGCATTCTTCCGCGTGTGTCCTTTTTAGAGTCCGATTTCCGCTGTGAGAGGTAACCGAGGGTCACTGGTTAGAAGCAATACCTTTATATGTAATGTAGGAACGAGTTGATTATTTATTTCGTTTCAATAACAAAATTTTCGATGATTTCGTTACAGCAGCAGTTGAGCAATTGTGAACAGTACAAACCATCATCCCGAGTCTTTAGACAAAAAAAGAGGGAGTTGCTGGAACAGTGCAGAAAGGAATACTAAATTTTTCCGCGTTGTCAAAGAAATACGGCTACAATATTGTATATGCGGCGCTTTTCGTCTGGACGTTTCGTATATGAGATATGAGAGGAGGGGTGGTAGAGGACAGTGGATTAAGTTTGACTCCATGAGAATGTTTACCGAAAACACACACTTGTGTTTTAAGACGCAAGCAGATAGACACTTTGTAACATAGGGATTGAAAATGAGGTGGCCATATAGTACAGCCGTTGCTCATATTGCATTTACTTGAGTGATGAAGAGACTTCTTGAAGCTTTCGAAATGCAAAGTTTATAAAAAGTTAATTCGAACATCTGGCGGGAATGGTACGAGTGCGTTAGCGAACAGTCGTGGACGTTCAAGAAATGAGTAGAGGCTATTGAAAAGCAGCAATGCCCCAAAAGCATTGTCGCTGACGCAGATGCATATATCCAGAGTGATATCCCGTGATCATCTGGAAAAAGCAGTTTCATGACAACTGCCGCAACTGCAGCAACATCTCTGACGACTTTGATAATAGGTTAAGTAGAAGGAAGTTGCGGATGGTTAATTTGACCGGTTTCAAAGCGGACATCATTTCTTAACACAAATTCAAAACGTAATTCGCGACGATCAGTTGCCAACGCATGATAGTATACATAAATGCAATGCGGTGTTCACTTGCATTTAGACTGGCGCTGAGGCCGTCCTACGCGACCAGTATCGGGGGACTGGGTACCTTGTAATCGATGTAGTCGAACATGAAGGGCCGATTTTAAAGCGCAACACGATGATTGTCTATGCTAAACATTTAATTAAATATTTTGCTGTTACTTTTATATAATAGTGTGCCTATTGCAAATTTTCCTTTCTAGCAGGAAATCTTGTAAAGATGCAATGCAAGCGAGGGTAGGTAATAATAAAAGCCACCTTTGTCTCTATAAGCCTGCATTGATTAGAAAGGTAGCCACATCAGTAAAATCAGGTTCGTTCTATCCTTTCGTCCCTTCTTCTACACCTCTTTGAGTTGCCCGTCGATTTGGAGAGGAGACGCGTTGTTCACACACAGAGGGGCCGAAGGACGGTGGACTTCAAGTAATGGACAATATTACTTTATAAGCTATGACCACACAAGGTGAGAGAGGTATTTACAAAAGAGAGACGGCTAGCTAAGTTTGTACAGGACAGGCTGACTGAAATCCTAGCGCAGCTCCAAGACCTGGATCCCGAACTGGCGCTCGAGCTCATAGCTCTCATATCGCGACTCTGCTAATCCAGTGCCTGCCTGCTGCTGGTGTCGGATCCTCATCAAGAACAAGCGATCGCGGCGCGGCGCGTTCCTAAATAACCGTGACCGGATTCTCTGAACGGAAAAGGGAGGCAGATAGCGTGCGGGAACGCTACAGTACTCGCGAAGGCTTCTTGTCTTCGGCATGCCAGAGACTCTTCGGATCCCCGAAGAACTTGGCGTCAGCGTACGACGCTTCGCCCCATTCACAATAAGAGAGGAGACCGAGGCATGCAGTAAGATGCATTCGTGGGTGACCGAGCATCTTGTTTGTGTAGTCGGGGGTGAGGAGGCGTAGCGCGCTAGCTCGGATTGCGCAATTCGCCTCGCCTTCGTCTGGAGGTTCCTCGGTATTTCCATTTGCGCCACTTTCTCCGACAAACACCTAAGAATTTGAAAATGGACCACCAGTGCCTTACAGCGTGAATAGCAGCATCGGTTAAGCCAATAAATGCTAGGTAACAGACAAAAAGAAGTGCAACACGTACGAGGATCACTGAGCACCGATAAATTGACAGAGATAGCCTAAATGGGTTTCATAAAACAGGCATAGGTGAGGATTTAAGCCAATGTATTTTAGTGCGTGCGTACGTATGTACGAAGGAATGTGGTTGACACAGATTGTTCAGCAGCAGAAGTAATGAGGATCACAATGATAGTGACAACACTGCAGAGCAATCACACATATCCATGCAACGAAGAGAGAAATGAGGAGAGCCTTAGATTAGCTGAAAAGCGCAAACGTTGCTGAGAGGATCAGGTAACTGCATGCGTGATGACGGAGAGAGGAGGATGGATTGCGCAATAAGAACTTGACACCTTGAGTATGCAATACATTATGCCCACCCTGCCGAGGTGGTGCAGTGATTAAGATGCCCGATTATCCTGCCGGCGTAAACGGGCTCGAACCCAACCGTCGGTGGCTGCGTTTTTATGGAGGCGAAACGGAGTGGCGTTCGTGGGCTGTGTGATGTCAGTGCACTTTAAAGAACTCCAGGAGGCTGAAGTTTCTGAAGTCCTCCATTACGCGTCTTTCATAGCGTGAGTTGATTTGGGACGTTAAACCCCATACAAGGAAAAAGCAAAACCAAATATATTGTCTGCGACCATGGCAGGATCTCTAAATAACGTTAACATCGTCCTAAGCCATGAAATATTGGATTTGGATGACTTTTAAAGTTTACAGGTCGATCAGCTTCCTGTCAGTTTCTTACAAATCTTACGATGTTAATCGTCAATCTAATGAGAAAAGCCATCGATTGTAGTCAAGAAAAAGAGAGGCGAGATGTTCCGAAAGGCGATTACGCAATGGACCATATTCCTACTGGCAACCGTGTCATAAGAAAATGCGTAAAATTTAAGCGAATTCATTGTGCAGGATTGATAACCTACGCGAAAGCGTTTGACTCATTCAAAAGCCCAACAATCATGTCGGCATAATAAAATAAGGGTAGTGAAATACCATATGTATATATATATTGGAAGATGTAATAATTGCTGCATAACCGCCACTTTAATTTTTAAGGAAAGTAACAACGTATCAGTTCGAAACAGTGTCAGACAAGGACACAATCACTCTGTGTTGACAGGAGGTATTCAGTGAACTGAATTCATAAAATCTAGGGATAGGAATCAATTGGGATACGCCAGTAACCTTCAATTTGTTCATAACACTCTGTCGCCAGTAACTCGATGGTTCAGTTGCAAAATATGATGAATGACCTAGAGAAAGAAGGCAGAACCTGAGCCTAACAATTAATATGAAGAAAAAGGATGTTATGGGAAAACTCTTGTAAGGTGCAGGACTTAGACATTAATGGAGCAAAAGGGGTCACAAAATAAGGTTGAGCAAATGGTATGCTATTCGAAACCAAGAAGTAATAGCCTTTGGCAGATAATGTACGGTGAAGGCAATGTGATGGATGGTCGTTAGCAATGACGATTTTTTGTTCCAACAGAAGGTAAGTGAGGGAGTGATCGGCAGTTATAATACTTAGTATGATGAATATGCTATGGAAGCTTGCTGGAATAATGTGCCCGCCGCCTGAACAGGGCCATATTGATTGGCGAGATATAAGAAGGGCCTTTGCCTAAAGTGACCATAGTAATGCTGATGATGAATTCGAAAAAAAAAAAAAAATTCTAATTTCTAGCCGATCTAGCCCTCCCGCTAAAAGGTGCTGCCCGAGTTGTTAGCGTTTATGACCTCGGCCCTCTCAGGTGGTCTCCTGACGTCACGCAAACCACCGACCAATCAGTGCCTTGCAATGTCGCTTGACATCAGTCACCTGTCAGAAGTAATGCCCATGAATTCTTGCTCACAACGCCGATGAGTATATGTCTGCTGAACGGGAGCCTTATGCTGCGTCATTTTGTGTTTTCATATATGTACTGCTTGTAGGTGCTGCTTCGTATAGTACTACTGGTCTTTGTCTTAGCCTGATATATATCTATGAAGAAATATTATGCTCGTGGCCACATTACGTCCACTGAAACGCACCGATAACAACCGGTGGATAGACAGCAGCGTCGGAAACTTTTCAAAATGCAATTTTCCTGAAAGCACACTTTGCCTGTAAAGGCTGGCCCCGCCGGGGTGGTGCAGTGGTAAGACGCCCGACTACTGTACTGGAGTTCCCGGGTTCGAACCCGACCGCGGCGGCTGCGTTTCGATGGAGGCGAAACGAAGTGGCGTCCGTGTGCTGTGCGATGTCAGCGCACGTTAAAGATCCCCAGGTGGTCGAAATTACTCCGTAGCCCTCCACTACGGCTCCTCTTTCTCGCTTTCCACTTTCATTCCCACCTCCCTCCCTTCCCTTACGGCGCGGTTCGGGTGTCCACAGAGCAAGTGTGACAGTTACTGCGCCTTTCCCTTCCTGTGAACCAATTTAACTTTTTAACTTTAAAGGCTGCACCACTGTAATACTACTGGTAGAGTGGCGAAGCATCAACAAGGAATGTATGCATAACATCGCCAGCTCGGTCGATTCTTGCACTAAGCTTGTAAAGGCTGCACCACTGCAATACTACTGTTAGAGTGGCGAAGCCTCGACAAGGAATTGTATGCATAACATCGCCAGCTTGATCGATTCTCGCACAATAACACCGCAAAAAGAAAACTACAGAAGAAAATAGTTGAAACATTAGATATCGGCCAGACTACGTGACCATTTGACTACATTACCTAAGACACTAGTCAGGGAGATGCACAGCCAATTTGGCAGGAGCGCTTTCAAGGGGAAACTGGCATATCTGAAAAAAAAAAGACGTTGCCATCGTGTGTGCTGAAATCCCCTGACTGATCGACTTAACTCACGTCCTCTAGCAACGTCATAAACCACTCCGACCAATCAGAGCTCAACAAGGCCACTTGACCTTGTGACGACCTTGAACATTGAAAAACCTTGATAAACCTAGCATTTGATCGAGTATCCCACCAAAAATTGTTTCACAAACTACACACATTATTTGGCTATGGGAATATATAACACAGTGACTTTAAAATTACCTGAATAATCGGCTCCAGTTCGTTGGATATGAAGGGTAACGCAAAATAACAGCTTGAGGGGCAAGTTGCGCCCCATTTCTCGGTACTGTGAAGGGTAACGTTCGAGATGTGCTGAAGTAGTGTTCGGCGTGCCTCAATGCACAGTATTAGCTCCGTTTCCTTTTCTTATCTGTATCAACAACATTGCAGACAACATTGACTGTACAGTCCGTATGTTTGCAGATGACTGCATCGTTTACAAAGACATTGGTAGCTATGAAGATCAATTATATCTTAACAACTCACTAGTTTAAGTTTTCGAATGGTGCCAACAATGGCAGATGACGATTAACTTAGATAAAACTATTTCTATGACAAAAACCAGAAAAAATTCACGAATATTTGCTTGTGAAATTGAGCATCAGAAACTACAGAGTTGATGAATAAAAGCATTTTGAAATTCAGGATTTCATAAGAAGTAAAAGGGAACAGACATGTTTCGTATACTTAACACCTAAAGCACTCACTGCGCTTTATACGTTAAAGCATTCCGTAATATCCACATAACCTGACACAAAACTATTAGCTTACACTTCACTTGTTCATTCAGTACTCGAATATAGCATCATTTGTGGTTTCCGTCAACTAACCACTGAACCGATTGACAAGAAGTCGTTCAGCAAAAGGCGATTAGATTCTTTTATAACAAGTACTGCCGTAGTGATTCCCCAACACAACGTTTTCACAGAGCTGGTCTTCCGACATTACGAAATCGGGACAAAGTTTGTGGCAAAAGATTCTTTTTCTACTTCTAAAGGATTCATTTATGATAGAAATAAATTCTTGACATTTTCTAACTCGGAAAAATTGAAAACAAGGCATACTAAGCACTTTTGTGAGTACAGATTTCATAGTGACGCATTCAATTTTTTTTTTCCTCAAGCTATCCGAGACTGGAATAAGTTGTCAAATGAAGCTGTCTCCAGCAATTCTTTAGATGCTTATTTGAAAGGCTTGTCAAATATTGAATGGGGATAAGTGCACTGCCTATGAAATGTTTGTTGTTATTTAGATTTTCTGTGCGTGATTTATTCTATTGCCTTACACTGCCTTTGCCTTTTTACTATGTATTTTGCAAACGAGGTTTTTATTTTGTTGTTGCCGTTTTCACAGTAACCTGACTGTACACATGTGTATTTTTTTGTGTGTATATAGCTCGATTCTGTCCTGCAAGAGCCTACAGGGGAGGCTAGAAGTATGTTGTAAATAAATAAATAAATCTCTAAGATTCAAGTAATTTATTAGCTGATCAGGAGACCCAGCAGAGGTGACACTGCTAAGTTCTGAGAGTGGAGGCACCACACAGGTAAACCACGCGGTCGCAACCTACGATAAAGAGCATTACTAAATGTATAAAGAGAATGAAAAACACCTAGCTGTAAATAAAACAGTAAAATTAACTCCAAAAACAAAACAAAAAAAAAAAACATTTCTGAAGTAGCAGCAAAACGAAGAAATATGAACGTTGCAATAAATCTGTAAATTGATAATATTGCATTCCAATTTCAGGATGCGCTAAGTGCGCCCGAAGGTTTTTTCAACTATGTGATATCCGAAATAATAAATCACTGGTTTCTTTTCGAGTTGTGTGGCTTCACTTTCGTGGATGCTGACGGGTTATTTTTTCCTTTCTTAGGTCCCTCTCAGTACTGTTTAATTTCTCGGGGCTTTCAATTATCAACTACAATAACGAAATTGCGAACGCAAATACGCAAGAACTCACAAACAGCATTTCATGCTGCAAAAGAATACGGCATTCTGGCAAAGCATCCAGTAAGTGAGAAGCGGCTTCACGCTGTTCACGGCTGTCTAGAAACCTAGTGAGGGCATCAAATAGCGTCTTGTGCCGTGGAGCTGGGAGTGACCCTGCTACATCGGGGCTTTCAGTGCGTGAGCACTGGCGGCGCGGAGCCGCAGCATTAGCGGAAAGCCCTACGCTCAATACCTTTCTGTTATGGATGTCCTTGTTAGCATCTTGGCTTCTTCAACTGCCAGCTTAGTCTCTTTCCTCACGGCACCGTTCTATGTACGACCTCATCTCTTGTGTGCGTTACATGGCACTCTCTCGGTCAGTTCCAAGCGCTTGTTCAGAGGCTAGCGGCACGTGATACGCTCTTCGCGAACAGTTCTGGTTGTCTATACTCTCGATTGTCACGTCTGACCCAGCTTCACCCCAACCTGTGATAAAAAGATCACATTCTCTTTGGCAATTTGATTGCCAAGCTGCATTGCTGTGACCAAAGAACACCTAATTGTACGCATGCATCCTTGAAGTCGGGTACGCTTGGCGCAATGCTGATTAAAGCAATATAATATTTCAAAATTTTGTCATCATTGTATCTTTACCAACTTGTCGGATTGTGTACGAGCGAAATGTGGGAATGTTGCCTCGGAGTTGATTAGAGCTGTGCGTAAGGTTCTACGTTTCGTCCATCAGCCCTGCTCCATAGAGATCGAATGGGAGAGGGCTACCGCTGAGGAAAAGTAGCGGCTCTCAGGATCTTGCCTTCGTCAGGGGAAGAGTGTTCGAGAGTGCTTCAATGTGCCCTGAAGCTGAGCCTAGCGAGGACATTAGCTGGGGCAATTCATTAGCAGACGACTCGTCGAGCAGCCTGAATTACGACCGGAGTGCATTCGCCCCTTTTCGTCTTGCCTCCCCCGCCCTCTTTACCCTTGAAGCATATCGCTAGCTACAGTGCAAGTAGGATGAGCGCCGACCGAGGCTGATCAGTGTTAGATGATTGCTAGAAGCGGCACTCTCGATCGTCTGATTGTCAGTATTAGATCTGATGGCGCTGAGGCTTCATGCGAATGAATCATGCGCCAAATGTACTTTCTCATAGAAAGGATGACACATTTTAAAGTTTGCAAATAAGCTCAAAGCTCGCTATAACATCGAGTGGTTGCGCGAATGTAGTGCGCGATGTGTTCTCTCGAGCCAAGTTGGCGCTCGAAGCATGGTACCCTCCTCCTGCTTTGTTCACAAATATATAGATGGGCAAGGTGGAGGGGCGGGGCCCGCAATTTGCCTAGACGGGTTTATTAAAACCAGAGACTTGCTTTTTAAGGTGCCGTGTGGCAAATTGTATATAATTTATTGACTTAATCCTATCTAGTTGTCGAAGACTCTGTTCGTGCATAACATAGCTTATTAAAGCAATGAAGTTGGTGAGTTCGTATACAAAGGCCAAGTGAGAGGTCTGCCGGAGCAAGAGTCTCATGGCCACAATTCTACTATTCCAGCTTCATTTTACCTTAATTTGAACAAAATAATTATTCTCCTCCTTAGTTATTTCGATATTACTCAACCACTAATTGCCCTCGCCGTCCTAACAATAATATCCATTCTCATAAACCTGTACCTTGGGGGCAATTAAGAAGCGCACCATTACAAAAACATTGGATGAATCTTTGGGACGCATTCTAGTTCGATCCGTTTCAAAACAAATGTTACCCTACAATACCGCTTTACTCCATGATGTTCTTTTGACTCTCCATAGTTAAATATTTTTACGCGTTACCCAAGAAGTACAAAATCAATGTTCCCTACATTGGCGTTTTGGTGGAAAAAGGTGGCACGAATCTAGGCCCTTCATTGTCGTTTGAGCAATCAGAATTTTTTTAACACTGGCCCCATCATATATACCAATATTCCTATGACCTGCCAATTTAGCTATAAAACATTCCTGTCGCTCGCACCTGACTGGGCCCGTGGTGATCCATTCCATCAACAATGGCGCACGTTCACGCCCTGACTACCACTATGTTCAACCGTCTCATCGTTAATAGCCCTGCCTTCGCGCCTTGACTCTGCCAATGTTTCAATAATGATCCATGTCAGCGCCAAGACTAAGCCTATTGTCAACCAGCTTTTCCATCCTGGCCTAAAAGTCGTCCCTTATGTACCGCCAATATGAATTTGGAATGCTATTCAATTGCAAGTAAAAGGAATATTGTTCTTTCATGTAATGGGAGTCTCCCCAAGGTTTGAACCTTGAGATTGTTGTGTATGGTAAAGTTCGTTTACGGCCATAATGGCCAAGCCTTCATGCAAGACTGAGCAGTAATCCAACACACAATGCAGACTGGCCAGCAATTCGGACTTTTACAGCTAACCCTCCCGCAGCAGGGTGATTCATGTGTAAAATTTTACATATGAGCGACCAGCGGACAGGCAAAAAGGGAACCAAAGGATCGAAGCAACAAACTTTACTTTACTTTTCAAAAATCACGTAAACATGCGGCAAGGCACAGTTAGCGAAGGACAGTGCAGGCTTGTACAAGGTGGTAGGGCTGAGTGTAGGCGCTCTTTGCAGGCTCAAGAGATGGCAGATACAGCAGACGGGTGGGGCTGTAGGCAGGAGGTGTGAGCCATGGATTCGGGGCTCTGCGCAGGAGCTGGCCCAGCACAAGGATTCGCTAGTGGCGCCAAGAAGTGAGAAGACGGGGTAGGCTGGGGGATGCCGCAGACCCTGGATTCTGCGCACCCTGGATTGCAGGTTCCCGGCAGCCACCTCTGCATAAACCGTGTCACCATCAGGTCCACACTCTGGTTTCTCGCTTACAGCATCTGCACAAGATAATTGTGCACTGGAGACTAAGAAACAGATTTCAAAGCAGCACACTCTGCAGGCAAAATGAATCAAGTTCTTTATTTCACAAAACGGAAAAGGAGGCGCTCATGTCATTTACAGACGACGTCTTGTAGTGATATATTGTACAGAATATTTACCCATTCATGGACCTAGCCTTCTGAATCAACACACCTGACAGATTGTCACGACGTCGAAGTAAACTATACTTTGTAAGAGGTGGTCTACTGTTACTTGCGGCTGAAATCTGCGACAAGTAGCTATCATCAACAAGTGGAAACCGTTGGTGTGAGGCTTCTTCCGCAGACATGCCCTTTCTTGAGTTTTCCTGACTGTAATATCCTAAACTAAATCTATATACAATTAAATGAAGAGTATATTTATCGTGTTGCCCAACGATGACGCAAGGCTGACAAAAAAGGCATAAAATAGTTTAGAAAAATTTGTTACCTGCTTAGGAGTTAATATTTAAATGGTGTACCGAAATCAAATATTAGTAAGGTGCAATTCAAATGTGCGTGGTGCGTCCTGCACAGCTTCAAAACCTCCTTCTTAACCTCCCGTACACACTAATGCCACTCACCAGCACCGCTAATTCTCTGCAATTTTCTTCAATCCCTGCATATCCCCCTTTCTCTAGAATTGCAAGCTGTATAATAATTTTGAACGACGTTTTTTTTCGCTATAATGGATAAAAATTTGCTATCCGAAATGCCAGCAGAATCGATTGAAGTGCGCTGAACACAGAAATCAGAGGCCGCATTTATTTATGGTAATAAAATGAATGTAAATAGTGTATCTACGTCGCTCCGGGTGCACGTAACCATGTGCACGATTGGGCTTATGTCGAAACTCTTAGTCGCTGCAATCATGGCTGCCCAGGTTTATGTAATACTTTCTTTCCCCTTCCGATATCATTATATAAACTATTGGTCCGGGAGTGTCAAGTGTTAATCGCCGTTATACCATTTCAAAATTCCCCTTTTTGCTACAGAAAAAAAAAAAATTAAAAGCGTGACACACGGTTTCCTTAAAAACCGATATCATTATCGGGACACGGAGAGATTTATTTCCACTTGTCTGAAACTCGCGCTCTCAGCGACTTCTGTTCCGCGCGAACTGTCACTGAGGTCTCCAATGGCGACGTATAATTCAGTGCGTGTAGTCCAGGCTCAGCGTTGTTTCTGAGATGGCACGCTCTATCATCTTAGACACTTCGATCAGTATGCACCACAACCGCTGGGTCGGAGTGGAAGGTAGCAGAACTTACGTCTCCCTTGGCGCGCTTCCGCCTCTTTAAATTTTCATACTTCAGCGACAAAAGCGTGACCTTGCCAAAGATTATATGGGAGAATAAGGTGATTACAGCAAGTATTATAAGCAAAAAAACAAAGCGAAAAGCAAAAAAGGCTTTTTTTTAAAGTGCTGTGCCTTCCGGGAGAAGGGTGAACCGAACTTTCGTAGTCTTGCCGGAGAGGGTGAGCGAAAGAAGGGGGAAGGGGTTGAATAACAGAGAACAGTGTCTAGGCTTATTATTATAAAGTATAATATCACATTGCATAACCACCGCATTGCCAGTTTCATTTTGTCCTTCGATCGCCCACCTTCTCTTGTCTAAAATCCGCGCTATTTGGACGGGAGAACATAACTCATTGTGTCCCTTCGATACCGGACTGAGGCGGACATGTTTTTCGTAAGTCATGAAAACAGATTCGTATACGGCTTCGTTAGCGAAGCTTTGTATCTATGTCTGGTGGTCTTCCACATAATGTGGAAAGATAGGTCAGTATGAGAGTGAGTCGCCCATAATTCCCATTTGGCCTAACTACACGTAATCGTCAGTAAACGTTTTCTTGGAAAGCGTAACTTCTCTAGCCCTGAGGTGATCCACATAGAACTAGAAATCATCAGTAATATCTTTGCATTCGCTTGTGTTCAAATAGGCTAGTCAGAGATTAATAATTTGAAATTTTATTCATGTCACAAAACTGCAGGCAACTTCCCTGGCCAGAGATGAAAATTGGCAGGAGGAGCTGCTTTACAGAGCGCTCAAACATATATTTGCGCATTCAATAGTGGACGATGGCAAAAAGTTCTATTGCTCAATTGTGTGCCGGTAAAAAGATATTTTTAAAAGAGTTCGGTTTTTGTAAGAAATATAAGGCTATGGCTTTGGAATGGTGGATGTGTGACGGTCTTTTCGGTTGAGGAAGTAACATTTATTACTTCACAAACCTATTTTCTGATGGTAAATACAGGAATCTTAGTTTTGATATACCTCTTCGTGCGTGGAGCGGTTCCAGCTTACGCCGCTTCAGTATGTTAGACACTGTTGACGTAAGCCTGCTGTCTGATAATATAAACATGGCGGCGAGTTCCTGGATTCGCCCCAACGGGCTCCAGTGGACTTCGATCCTTGAGCTCCATATGAACTCGGTAATATACATAAAAAACGAAAGGAGTGGGAAACAAACAGAGGGAGGAAGGAGAGCAGGTACAAAGCACGGATGGTTAGGGTATCGGATTAGCACCCAATCGAGTTTTTCATGAGAGCATGGTGTCGCAATGCAGTTGTCGTAAGAAGTTATTTCTATTAGACTCGTGGTAAGCTTTGACCGTTCCGAATCTGCAGCGTGTGGCATCGACGGTTTTCAGTCGTATGAAAAAAACCAATGAATTAAGAAGCAAGGGCACCATAACTGCTTATAAATATCTGGCTTGCAGCTAAAGTATTATATTCGAAGTAAGATATGCACCGCGTGGGATCCCCGGCTCAATAATGACAATCAGGAAATAGAAAGTGCAAGATTTAGTGATTAGACATGTACAGTCTCGTCTACTTCTAGCTATAACATGGTTACTCCTTTCAAAGCGCCATTGCATCCTAACTGTCTGCACAGTAAAGCTAACTGGCAGTCCATGTGAAGCAGCCCTTCCGGGTCCCTCTGTGCTTGCATCGCTTTGCGTCGATATGCACCTGGGTTGGACATAATGTGGCTTTGAAAGCAGTGACCGTGTTATAGCCGGAAGGGGATGACCCTGTACGTGGAGATTACACAATACATTTTTGTGTTAAACGTGCTAAGCAAAACCTTGACTGAAATTCACCAAAAGAACGTTCGAAGATAACCAGCTTGAAAATTCTTCATAATGTTTTCAATTTTGCAGATATTTATAAGCGTTTACTTTTTTCCAATTAAGTTTCTTTGCGACGAGACCGCATCAAAAAATTAGAGAAATAAGCTGCAAAACAGAGATGGAATATTTCATATTTCACCAAAACAAATTCGAATTGAAATCGGTTAGCTCGACGCGTGGCCACTATTATTAGAAATAATGAATTTGTTTCGGTGCTTCTTTAGTCTTTATTTCTTTTCTTTTTCTGTTCAAAGCGATAATGTGGAAATGGAACATTTTCTTTTAAACTCACTGCATGTTTTCGTGCAATTGGTAGGCTGCAAGACGCGTTTTTACGAAGGAATATTAGTTTTGTATGCCTGGTACGTTGTTGTAAGCATACCGTTTTTTTGTTTCAAGGAATTCAGTTAAATCACATGGCAACTCACTTGTAATTTGTAAATATTTCTTTTACCCTCTCTCAGTGTAACCTCGCCCCTCCACCTCTCGGCCTGCCGCTGTTATGCCATCTATGGAGCTGTGGGTAACATGACAAAAAAGTATATATACGTTACAGTTAAAGTTGTGTCATTACGTGTCATTCTGCATTGCCGGAAAGCCACAAGGTGAATGAACTACACTGCATATTGAGGACTGCCATTACCCCTATTGTCTAATCCCGGGTTAATGTAAAGCCATTTCGTCTTGACTGATGCCGACATCGGATGCAAACAAAGTTCGAAACGAAGTTCTACTAAGCTCTTATTTAGCAATTCGCTAATTGACTCCACCTTTTCTCCCCCATTTTTGTCTCTAATAATAGCGTGAAGCGAGCTGTATTCCAATGACACTGTATCACTGGAACGTGGTATGCAGGTTCATAATTGGGGAAAATTTCGTATGAAGGCTTCATTTGAAGGGAATATGCTTGTGCAGTAGGGTGGCAACAGTAACAAAAGGAAATAACTTCAATGTGATCCCTAAAATTGTTTGCCCATCAGTTATGCTCTTATGGGACTAGCAGTATCGACACCGCTTACCAATTTTGCGCCGTACTTGACAAGGTTCGCACATCGCCGCTTGTTTATCATTCTGCGTCATATATGGACGGACGCATACGAACCGCAGTAAGCGTCTAGCCGAAAGTTTATTTTGCTATGCCGCCCCACTGTAGAGAACTCGGACACAAATAACGGGTATCCGAGTGCTGCTCGTCGGTAAACACTCTGCGAACGTCGGAAGCAAATAGCCGACACCATCGCAATAAACATAGACGGCAGCACAGGCACAGGCCGGAGGCATAGAAGCCCTATAGCAAAACACTCAAGGTAGAAAGGAGAGAGGAGAGCACTAAAGGGCAACTTCTTCCCCTCTGACATTTTTTGTCATTGCGTGCGGTGTCAGTCACTTTTATTACGTCGCCCCTTGACAGCGTGGCAGCTTAGCACCGGTGTATCATCGTGGATCGAATTGTGCTTTTATGAATCGCCCATAGCGGCTTCTTTTCGGAGCCGCTGTCAGGGCATCAATAACGGCAATAAAACTGCTATATACGTCCGCGGCCGACAGCGTTATGAAAGCGGCAGCGGGTTGCAAAGAAAAAGTGGAGATTCTGGGAGGGTGGGAGAGAAATAAAAAAGGATGAGGAACAGCGCCATACCACTGTATTCTCGATCATCGCGGTCACGGCCAACGTTTGTCGTGCCTAGCTCTCCTCTCCGTCGTCAAAGAGCCTCATCTGCGTGTCTTGTCTCGGGCCTTTTTTCTTCTCAGTATTACAGTCATCGTTGTTCTTGATAGCTGCGCAAAACATGGAAGACTCTCCTGCTCGATGCTTGGCCTCAGGGATCACACATTTAAAGCTAAAGCCTAACATTTAAGCGTGCTTGAGACAATAGGGCCATTTTTTTACACTACACCAGCTACACTGGTGTAGAAAATCTCCAGTATTTCCAATGGTGTCTTGCTACACTGGTGTAGCTTGTGTAGGTTAAAAAAATGACCCTAATGAAGCGGACCCGCTATGAGGGCCTCTGCGGCTCGAGTGAAGCTAACGTGGAGAAGCGAAAAAAAAAGAGAAAAGTTTTCTAATATCTTAATAACTATCTAACTTTACTTGATGACAGTAAAGTGACGTTAAGTGGCAAACACTAGTAAATATTCCTGTTTATCCCCTCCACAACAGATGAGTGATCGGGGTGGAAAGGAGAGATAATCGAATATCGCCTAATAAATTCTCACGATTGCTGTGAGATGCAGTATTTGTCACGTGAAAAATTAGCACCATCTGGAAAGTTAGCACCACCTTAATGAGGGATGAACAGCTGCTACAACCATAGTGCACTTGCCCGTTCGTTGCCCCTGTAATATTGCTAGAATGCGCTTAGTTTGCACGAGTTTTTTTTTTTTTTTCTTGAGGTGGGTGTGGGGTGATTTCGAGGCAAAAGACACGAAGTGCAGAATGTGAAATTGTACACAAAAAAGAATATTAAGCCCGCCAGCTCGCTTTGAGGATAGAAGATATATGTTCTAACGTAAGGAAAAACAGTCTACTAGTGCTCGTTGCATAGAAGAGACGAGTGGACGTGCATTTCGCTCATGTAGGTAAATCTTGGAGCATATTTGCTCCAAGATTGCTCCAAAGAACAGAGTGGTGGAGACTCCAAAAGTTTCTTTTATTAAAGAAACTTTCGGAGTCTCCACCACTCTGTTCCTCCGCCGACGTCACTTTTCCTCTGCTGACAAGATGGGTACTCATATTTAACCCTGCTTTGCCGGCACGCACCTCGTTCGCGTGAAAGCGGCCGCGTTTAGAAGAACAAGACGCCGAGACCACGTGATTCCAATTTGGTCTAGCGACCATATACTATGCGTAAAGCAACAAAAAAGCATCACTTCTACTTACATAAGCAGCGGCCCAGAATGCCCGAAGAAGTAAGAAAAACGACGGTGGCTGGATTCGGCTCGACCACAATACAGCTTTGGCGCGGTCCGTATTCGTGAGCGTCGCACGGGTAGCACCGTCCACCACTATCACTACGATGAAAGAAACAAGGAATTAGTAAAGAGAGGGCCAGAGAGTCTGTTCTCTTCTAGACGATTTTGTGTCGTCATCAGACTTGCTGCCATCTTCTCAACAAGGTTGTAAATGGCTCCCGCTACAACGTTGGAGAAACGGCAGCGTTGGATCAAATCCACTGTCTCTGTTCACATTCCCGGCCGTGGGGTGAATGTGTACGTGGAATAAAGACAACGAAAAGGACGACTTGGCACCTGCGTGCAATCGGGAGTACTGTTTTATCACTTTACTAGGGAAAAACTGAAATGTGAAGGCTTATCTCACCAAAGAAAAAGCATTCGTGTGTCGGCAGCGTCTGACTACAGCAATCGGCGTCGTTAAAAGTGCCGCATCCCGAGCTTTAGCTGAATACTTTTTTGTTTTTTCAGCTCCCCGCTGGCAATGTCAGGAACCTGCATTCCTGCGTACTGTACGCTACTAAAGACGGAGAGCGTCATATTTCACAGTTTATAGCCGTCCGGTAAAAGTGTTTATCTTTCAATCGAAGGCAGTTTCGTGTGCTCCGCTGGGAAACATATATCTCGTATTCGGGGTATACTCAAGCCATAAATGTGTAGTTTTCAGCCTGCGCTGCCTGAAATATAGCTTCAAACTCCGTTACAAGACAAATGCTTTGCCAAACCGAAACTATACGCATAGTAATCTTTGTACTCTTGTATTATAGTAACCTTTGTACAATATTCAGCCCTAAAAAACAAAAACAAAAGAAAAACAAAACTAAATATGGGGCAAATATAGCAGCTACCGCCATAAGAATATTTACTTTATTCGTTTCCTGATTTTTCTTTCTTTCCTTTTTAATTAATTCCCATACCAAAGTAAGAAGTGTTCCGCCGTCTTCGCTGTCTGAGCGTGTTGAAAGACTGTAGATCAAGGCGAGGGCATGAAGGTGGCTCATTCCCCCAGATGTTAAAAACATCGAGAGCTGAATAATGGACATGAAGATCCCTAACTCTGCTTCTTTTCTCATCTAATTAGAAAAGTAAGAGGCAAATTCAAGACACGTTCACATGGTGCACCGATGTACAGTAAGAACGAGAACAAGTCGACAAGAAGGACAGCTCAGTGGAGCTATCGACTGGGTGTCAGCCAATCCCTTTCTTTATCGTGCAAGGCACCCGTGCTGCGATTTAAAGAATGAAGAAAAAGAAGGAAAGAGGGGAATTGAAGAGAGCTAGTGCCGACACAGGAGAGTAAATGAACTTCTACGATGGGCACTCTGCATAATCCTGTCACAGCAAGCGCGCAGGCGGTTGGTCTGCAGCGGTCGACATTCCCGGGGGAAGAAGCCATTAGGCGGAACCTGTTACCTCCTCTTCATGTCTTGGGACAGCAGAGAGAGGTGAAGGGATCAGCGACCGACTCTGAGTTCTAAAGGGTCGTCATATCGGAATCGGCGCGCTGTTAGCAGAGTGGCAGTCGTGCCTCTGGCCGCGCTCTACATCACACCGAAATGTAAAAATAGCACAACTTTCGAAGTAGATGCGGTTAACAGCGTTTTTCCGTCGTCGGCTTTAGAAGTAAGTAGACCCTTACGTAAAAATGTTGAGAGAGCTAACAGGATTATTATTAGAACGACACACAAAAAGGGGACAACGGAAAAGTGAAGGCGTGCTGTGGCAGAACGAGCGAAGTGCAATCTTGAAATAAAAATGAACACTCCACTGTTGTTTCCGATTTTCTGAAAACGAAAATTGTATTTGTAGCATGGAGTGATGAAAAGAGGCATTAAATTAACTTTGTGTCAGCGACAAAGTTGGCAGCTGCTGGATTTTAAGAACCTCGTGAGTGAGCGCCTGTAGCCGCGTCTCTGGTTTTGAATGTAAGATTTTACTACATAGGCAAAAAACAAAAACAAAAAAAAAAAACATTCAAAAAGCACCTGGTGGACTGGTCTTTGGTGGGTGTAAAAACTACTATGCAGAAGCCCTTATTTATATTTTTATCTTTCGTACACATTGTCAGGGGCTTGAATTTGTTCTTATTTGCATCACATTTTCTATGCCAGAAAGCGATATGGTTGCTAATTCTCGACGGCTGCTGCTGCTTTTTTTAAAGGCGCAACATTTATGCAGCGTATCAGAGCAGAGTTCGCTTTTGTGATAAAAAGAAAAAGGCGCAGGTGAGCCTGGAATACGTTTGGGGCTAGGTGAAATCAATGCCTCCACCTTTTTTCCTTATTGAAAGTTGTATTTTTTTTCTCTTCTCTATAGGGTGAGAGCTTGCCAGTGAAATATCCATTTATAATATTTATCATAATGCAAAAGATGGGACTCTTAAAGTATATATATCGACCTATCTTACAGTCACGACTCTACAGAACCGACGGCAAAAAATTTGTGGGTGCTAGCTTCTGCTTTTAGAAAAGTCAATCGATTAGGACCAGCAAAAGCGCATTCGCTTTGTTAGTTTTGTTTCTTCAGTTTTCAGAGAATCTCTTCTAAAGAGTATCCTCTTTTCGGTCCTCTCAAATCATAGTATTCCGGAGAGGCTTTACATAAACAGCACCGCCATGGTCGACGTGATCATTACGTATTTTTTCCCCACTGCTCGCAAAGGCAGACGCTGGCGTGCACAATACTTGCTCTTCTCTTTGACTCGATGCTCTGTTGAATCTCGTCATATATATGTGCATATATATATATATATATATATATATATATATATATATATATATATATATATATATATATATATATATATATATATATATATATATATATATATATATATATATATATATATATATATATATATATAGAATTTGGGTTATCCGGTATTCGGTTGTTGCGACTGTGCAAATTTCCCGCCAGTCGAACCGTCTCGCTTCCTTGATATTCTCTGGGGCAGCGCTTCCTTGCGCTTCGAAGTGGTAGCACAGTAGCGACCACAATTTCGAGCTTAAGCTTGCAACTACAAGTGGTTACGTATTCCAACGAGCTGAACTGATGACAGCATGGATGGATGCTGTTAAAGGCGACAATATTGGAAGCGCAACTTGAGATGCTGGCAGTTTAACATGTGAGTTGAATAGCATCCGTTGCCGGCCTGAGTTCACATGGAACGCTGTTGCGAAAAACAGCTATCGAGCGAAAAGCGTTCGAGAGAAAACATTCTTGCAGGGTGCTTTCAGCAAACACTTCAGTATGTTTTCAGGAAAAGCTTTGCGTAGAGGCAGCTTCCGTAAACATCGGGTACTGCACAAAGAAAGTCTGCTGCCACCTCTCTCCGCACTATGGAATCGCTCAGCACGCTAAAACAGGTGTTTCAGGCACTTTTGGACCGAGATCTCATTTCTACCTTTCTCTGCTACAACGCTTCGTTGAGCTGTGTACTGTAGAAGGCTTTTTTTTTTTTTTTTTCACTCTCTTCTTTCTTCGATGAGCGCGTGCGATGGATGACACATGAGTGAACTCCATGCGGCAGGCGCAGTCCTTGCACGAGATTTTGCAGTTAACTCGTGTTACATACAACTCCACAGTCACGCGAGGTCTTTGGAGTCACGGCACTAGCGAGAGGTAAGGCGCGTTCACACTAGCGGGAAAACGCACAATCAGGACCTTCTCCGCGCGCTGTTTCCTGCAGAAGACAGTTTTTTTTTTTTTTCAGTAGGCTGGCTTGTTTGACGTTCCGCGGAGCGATCAGGTAACTGTTCTTTTGCGTCCCGCAGAACGAAGTAGCTAATCAGAGCAGGCCGCAGATCGTGACGCCAGCCTAAGTTCAATGACCCCCCGGGGGAGGCTGCGCGAGCGACTGAAGCATCGCTGGTGTCACTTGGGTCACTTCTCCTTGTGCTCGTCCTCTGCGCCTGCAGAAAGACGACGACGCAGAAAAGCGCGCGCTTTCTCTTTGGTGTCACATGACTACCCCTTCTCGCTCCGCTCACCTTCGCCTACTATGCATTCTAATACAAACGCTGCGCAGAAACACGCGTAGCGTGAGCGTTATTCCGAGCAACTGCGATGCAAGATTACTGAATCCTGGCCAGCATATAGAGTTTCGTGCATTTGTTGTATACTGCATCCTCATCATATTATTAGCAGAAAACAGCAGACCTTAGTAACA
This sequence comes from Amblyomma maculatum, assembly GCF_055883805.1. Classification (NCBI taxonomy): domain Eukaryota; kingdom Metazoa; phylum Arthropoda; class Arachnida; order Ixodida; family Ixodidae; genus Amblyomma; species Amblyomma maculatum. The sequence goes on along the minus strand of NC_139346.1, from coordinate 180,012,056 downwards.
GGACCATGCACTAAGACGTGATATTCCAAGGTCTTTATTATGGCTTTCTGAGGATGGCCGAGCCTACACATTAATAACCCACTCCTCGTTAAATCCAGACCAGTTCCTTAAAACCGTGTCATGGAAAAACCTGGGAGGCATGAGAGTCAATCAACAAGCAAACATTTTCTTATCATCAGCAATTGAATGAAGCTAGAAGAAGGCGCACAGATCGAACCTGGATAGGTCAAATGTTGCGGCCGTCAGCAACAGCGCCTAGCACCAGCAATATCGACGACATCAGCCGTTCGCTGTGGTGTTCGCTAGCAGGTGACGTAAGGCTTATTATTCCTAAGTGTTCGGCTCCATCGGCGGATCGCGTGAACGAGAACTACTCCATCAAAAGTAAAAGAAAGGAAAACTAACAAAAGCGAGGAAACATATATAGATCGGAAAGAGAGAAGCAAACGGAACTGCAGCTCATCGCCAAAAGCAGTTCCTACCCGAAATACAAGACGGAGTGGCAGATCATTTAGTAGCGTGTTTCTGCTGATATCCGCGGGGATCACTAAATTGTCAGGATCAATGCCGTGATGTACGCCGGTGCGTTCTTGTGCGCGGACTGCGGAAGGAAGAAGGAAGACCGACAATGAGCTTTCTCTTGTCTGGCGGTGCCCTCCACACCCTTTCAAGCCTTAGCCCGTCTTTCTCGGGTGATGTACTGTAGTGTGACAAAATAAGCAAAACATTTGTCCACTCTATCTTCAATGTTTCTTCTTTTCTTCGCCTTTCTAGCTGTCTCATAATGAATGGTAGGAGGTCGTGGCAGTAATGAGCTGACGTTCGCGAATCAGGAGGGCTAATAAAAGTAGATCAAGAAATGAGGCAAGGCAATAAATCATGTGTCGGAAGTGGTGCGATCGCAATGACACTTGCCTCGCAAGCAGACTTGCCTGTGAGTAGAGAGTGTGAATTGATAGAGAACACTCGCGTGGCAACTCTCAGAAGCGGCGATATTGTGGTAAAGAATACGCCTTGCATTCGGAAAGGGATGGCATCGATAGATCCCCAACGCCGGCGATTAGCCACCCGGATTTATAACGGTTACAAGGTATCCGCAGAGTCGGTCCTCGGCTCTTCTGTTCGCGGGGTATTGAAGACAACTTAGCACTGTTAAACTGACTTTGGCCCCCATCATTTTGTGTGTGACTCAACCTTTTAGCTATTGTGCAATGTTTGAAGCATTTAGGCCCGTATAGAAGCTGCGTTAGTACGGCACGACTGTGTACTTTTTGTTGGTTTTTGTGACATCACAAGACCAGATGTAAGATCCGAATTGGCAGGAGCTGCCACCTGTGACAGCACATTGCGGATGGAAGAATAGAACCCGCTAGCACCCTTAGATACCAGACCGAGTCAAGTACGTTATTCCTAGATGATGAAGGCAGATTCGTGTCTTGGTTTAAGCGCGGCTTTGTATCTATGTCTCTTGGCTATCCACATAAGGTGGAAAGAGATGAACGTATGAGAATGAGTCGCACATAATTCCCATTTGGCCTAACCACGCCTGTTAGTACACCAACTATTTTCTCGGAAAGTGTGCTTATCATCCAGTACTGCAGTAATCCACTTAGAATAAACCAGCAGTTACATTCCCACACTTTTTTGAGTTCATATAGGTTGGTGAGCTGGTTAGCATGAATGAAAAAAAAATGAAAGAAGTGAGAGGAAATCTCTGAGAGGAAGGAGCGCAGGTGCAAAGCACGGACTTTTAAGGCATCCTTTTATCACCTAGTCAAGTTTTTGATGAGGGCGTGGTGTCGCAACACAGTTAACGTGTCTACCTTTTCGTTCTGAGAAAGTGACGGCTTCACAGAGAATGAGAAGCACAAATTGGTTCGGAAAAACAAGCATCAAGGCATAAGCCAGACGAAGAGATGAAGTCCGCTTTCTGCGACGACAATCGTTTAGGTTCATTTTCTCGTTTCTCCTGCGCAGTTGCTGTAACGCTATCATATGCTAAAGTTGTGATGTCAAGATTTACTTTATGTGAATGCACTAGCTCATTTGTTGGAATATGGTATCATGATTTTAATTTTTTTAATAAACAATAACCAGCGCTCGCTACGTCCAATTACGCTGGATGCTGGTCTTAATGTATTTACGGATGAGCCGTCGTGCATGAAATGCGTTAGCACTCTCACATAACCCAGTCAAACTTTGAACCTCCCCCTAGTGTATCAGGCTGCAACTTCGCAGCTCTTGATTGGTTAATGCGCTCGGATACCCAGCGACTGAGCAAAAGAAATTTTCTGAGCTTAGATTTGGCGGTAACGCGTGTGTGGTGCGGAATAAAGGTGAGATATTTTATACCCCGCTTCGAGATCTTGAAGAGCCTTTGTGGCATTAACATCTAGCCTCATTCATTGTTCTTCCAGTGGAGATATGCCTATGTTTGCATTTTGGTGCAAATGTTTTTAATGTTTCTTAAATAAAACATGGAATAAAGCTGTCCAAATTTTTTCGTAAGAAGTTATTTCTACTTGACTCGTGGGAACCTTTGACCATTCTTAATGTGCAGTGTGACATCGACGGTAATCGGTCGTAAGTAAAAACTAGTCATGAAGCAGAGGCCGCAAAACGGCTTAATACTGTCTGGCTTTGTACTAAAGTATTATGTTAGAACTTAATTCACCTCGTTGGATCCCCTAGCTCACGGATGACAATAGGAGAATAAAACGAGCGCAAAATATAGCGGTTTGATATGTATGCGAAGATTACACAAGACATTTTTTTGCTAAACGTGCCAAGCAAAGCTTTGGCTGAAATTTGTCAGAGAAACGTAAGAAGATGGCAGGCTTGAAGTTTCTTCATAATCATTTTCATTGTTCAACACATAACTGGAGTTATAAGTGATTACTTTCTGCTGATTACGTTTATTTTCGACGACACCATGTCAACACAATTAGAAAAATAAGATGTAAAACAGATATGGAATGAGGTATTTTCCCTCGACCAAATTAGAATTGGAATCGGTTAGCTCGAAACGTGGGAACCATTACTAGAAATGATCATTTTTTTGTCGGTGCTGCTTTACTCTTCGTTTCTTTTTTTCTTCTTCTGTTGAACTTCTCATCTTAAACTCATTGCACGTTTTCGTGGGGTTGGTAGGCCCTAAGACGTGTCTTCACGATGAAATGTTTGTGTTTTTTTTTCTCATTCTTTGTGGTTAGCGTGCCGTTTTTGTCTTATTAGAAATTCGGTTCATTCACAAAGCAAATCACTTGTAATCTGTAAATGTTTTTTTGTTTGCTTTCAGTGTACACCCCCCCCCCCCCCCCCCACCACCTTCCACACACACACAAAACAAAGCAAACAAATACTATCTATGGTGCTATGGGTAATGTGATAAGTAAAGTATATTTACGGTACCGTTTAATTTTTGCCTTTGCGTGTCATTCTGCATTGCCCAGAAAGCCTGAAGATGAACGAACTCCGCCGCGTATCAAGGGCTGCAATTGCCCTTATTCTCAAATCCCGAGTTAATGTAAAGAAATTTTCGTCTCGAATAAAGTCGACGCCGGGCGCAAACAATGTTATACTAAGGTCTTATTTAGCAATTATATACTTAACGATACCTTCTCTCCACCTTTCTGTCTCTCTCGTATTAAAAGCGTGAAGCGAGCTGTATTCAAATGACACTATATCACTGGAATGCAAAATAGAGATTCACAGTCAGGGAAAATTCCGCATGAAGACTCGCTTGGAAGGATTTGTGTACGTACTACGCTGAAAACAGTAAAAAAAAACACACACAAAAGGAAGCAGCGTCGATGTGATCCCCTGAATGGTTTGTCTTTCATTTATGCTGCTGTGTGGCTAGCAGCATCGACACCGCTCACTAAGTTTGAGCCGTATCTGACTGGGTTCGCACATCACCGCCTTTATCTCACTCTTCGTTATGTATGGTCAATCTCACATCAACAGAAAAAAGCGCCTAGCCGAAAGTTTGCTTTGCTATGCCGTCCCACTGCAGACATCAATGAGGAGCCGAGCGCTGTGCGAACGCCGGAAGTAAATAGCAACCTTATCGCAATAAACTTGACAGCCGCACCGGTAGCCGGCCTGAGGTACGGACGCCCTGTAGCAAAAAATTTAACGTGGAAAGAAGAAAGGAGAGCACTAAAGGCCAAACTTACCTTCCATCCTCACTGATAATTCTTGCCATTGCGTGTGGCTTCAGTCCCTATTATTGTGTCGCCGCCTGACAGCGTGGTAACCTAGCATCAGTGTTTCAGCGTAGATCGTATTGTGCTTTTATAAATCGCCCATAGCGGCTGCTTTTTCGGGGTCGCTGTCAGGGCATACATAACAGCAATGAAACCACTCTGTGCCTCGCCTACGTTTCTGTTTCTCTGCTGACGAGCTAAGTACTCATATTTCAGCCTCTTCGGCCGGGACGCACTTCATTCGCGAGAAGGCGGGGCACTTAGAAGAACAAGAAGCTGAGCTCTACGCGATCCCGATCTGGTCCGGCGACCACGGAATATGTGTAAAGCAACAGAAAATTATCGCGTCTTCCTACACAAGCTTGAAAAGGGAAGAGATCTGAGTTTCCGAAGAAATAAGAAGACAGCGCCTGTATTCGGCTCGACCACCTTACTGCATTGGCGCTGTCCGCGTTCGCGAGCATCGTCTCCCGTGGGAGCGTGGGTGCCACCCTCTACCATTACCGTTACGATAGCAAAAGAAAATGGAATGAGAGAAGAGAGGGGCAGAGAATGTGTCTTATTGCAGACGTTTCTGTGTCGCTTTCATACTTGCTGCCATCTTCTCCCCAAGGTTGTAAACGGCGCTCGCTACAAGGATCGCATCCCCTGTCTCTGCTCATATCCCCGCTCTCTGAGCGAGTGTGTGCGAAAAATACAGACAGAGGAAGGGACGACATGGCTGCTGTGTGCAGTAAGGCGCACTGGTTCATGACGTTGCTAGGGGAAAACTGAGATGTGAAAGCAGATCGCACCGAAAGGGGAAGCACTCGTATCTCGGCAGCGTCTGACTGCGGTAGGCATCATCGTTAAGAGAGTATCGAATCCCGAGCTTTAGGCGATTACGTTTTCGTTTGTTTGTTAAACGTTTCGCTGGCAACGTCAAACACCTTCAATTCCAGCGTGCTAGACAACGTAAAAGACGAAGAGCGTTGTATTTTACAGTTTACAGCCGTCCGGTAAAAGTGCATATCTTTCGATTGAAGGCAGTTTCCTGTGTTCCGCTGGGAAACAGATATCGCGTATGCGGGAAGACTTAAGCCCCAAATGTGTAGTGTTGAACCTGCGCACTCTGAAATGTAGCGTCAAACACAGTTACAATACCAATGCTTTACCGTACCAAAAATATACACGATATGAGCCTTTGTAAATATTCGGACAGCAAAAAGAAAAACAAAATATAGGGAAGAAAGCAAAAACTGCCATAAGGAAATTTACTTTATTCGATATCGCATTTTTCCGCCTTTGCTTTTCAGATAATTCTCATAGCAAAGTGATAAGCATGTGGCCTAGTTTGCTGCCTCGTTGCGCCGACAGAGTGTAGATCAAGACAAGGGCATTAAGTAGACTTTTTCTTCCAAATAATAAAAACATCGAGATTTGAATCGTGGACATGAAAGTCCATAGCTCTGTTTTTTTTTCTCATCTGATTAGAAAGGTAAAAGGCAGATTCAAGGCACGTCCATACAGTGCCCGATGCCAGTCCTATTCACAACCAAATCGATAGCAAATCGATAACAAGGACACCTCAGGGGAGCTATTGACTGGATATTAGCCAGCCCGGTTCTTCGTTATCGTGCATGAAACCCGCGCTGCGAGAACACGACTGGAAAATATGAACGGAAAAGAAAGAGAAGAGTTAAAGGTGATGCTGACTGAGGAGAACTGAGCTTCTATATGGTGGGCACTCTGCCTAATCCTGTCACTACATGTGCGAAGGTCATTGGTCTACAACGGTCGACATTCCCAGAAGCCATTGGGCGGAACTTGTTCCCTCTCCTTGATATCTTGGGACCGCAGAGAGAGGTGGTAGGATCAATGACCGACTCCAATATCTCAAGGGCCGTCAGATTGGGATTCACGCTCTGTTAGCAAAGTAGCAGTCGCTCCTCTGGCCGCACCTCATGCCGAAACTTAAAGAGCACATACTGTGAAGGAGAGGCTTCTCCGGCCTCTTTTCTTTCGTCGGCTTCTGAAGTAACTAGGTACTTAGGCACCAGTGTTGACGGAGCTCATATTAGGATTCTCTGCACTACACACACTAAAAGGAAATATTGGGAAAACTGAATGCGTGCTGTCGAAGTGTAGTCTTGAAATAAATACGAATAATTCTTTTTCCCCCATTTTCTTACAAGGAAAATTGTCTCTGGAGCGTAGTGGTGAAAATGGGATTTATATTAAATTAACTCTGTGTCAGTGGCGACGTTCGCCGCTGCTGGACTTTAAGCGCAACGCGAGTGGAGCGTCTGGGGCCGCGACTGGGATGTTTAATGCAAGATATTACCATTTATATAAGTAAAACAAACATTCAAAAGAACCTGTGCTTGTGTGTGTGTGTGTGTGTGTGTGTGTGCGTGCGTGCGTGCGTGTGTGTGTGTGTGTGTGTGTGTGTGTGTGTGTGTGTGTGTGTGTGTGTGTGTGTGTGTGTGTGTGTGTGTGTGTGTGTGTGTGTGTGTGTGTGTGTGCGTGCGTGCGTGCGTGCGTGCGTGCGTGCGCGCGCGCGCGAAATGTTTTATTGTGCAGCCCCTTTTAATGCCAAATTTCTCAACAGTCGTGCTCAGGTTTGCGTTTAACTTTCCTCTCAAGTTTTCGTGTGCTGCATTTTCATAATTAGCGCCTCAATTTGCTAAAATGGATTCCTAAATGTAGACAGTGTTTAATACTAAGTAGAGTAGCACGTTATCGGGTGCTCAGATTAACTTTCTTTATTCGCTGAAAAGACATCAGACAGCTCTCTTGGTGGGGGCCACAGTCTTGGCCAAAATGCGTTTTCTACTCTACACTTTATTCTCGAAATTTGAGTGGTCAACGTATACAAAAGCTACTGTGCAGAAGCCCTTATTAATATTTTTCATCTTCGTACAGGGTATCTCGTGCTTGAAGTAGCTCTCGTTTGCATTCGGTTTTCTTCACGAGAAGGCGACATGGTCGTTTCTTCTCGACGGCTGCTGTTTCTTCAAAAGCGCAACATTTATGCAGGGTAGCTGCGGAAAGTGCACCTTTCTGATGCAAAAAGGCGTAGATGAGCCTGGAATATGATTGCGGCTATGTGCAATCAATGCCCCGAATGTTTTGCCTAAGTGTAAAAGAGTGTTTGCTTTCTTAGCTTGTTCCTTTTCGGGAGTTTCCATGGAATCTCTACTAAGAAGTAGCCTTTTCTCTGTCCGCTGAAATGGTAGTATTCTGGAGCGACTTTACACAAACAGCACAGCCAAGATTAACCTGACCGCTGCGTAATTTTTACACACAGCTCGCAAAGGCAGACACTGCCGTGCATAATGCTTGCTCTCCTGTTTGTCTTTTGAACTCTTTGTGTTGCGTCTTTCATTTCGAAATCAACTTTGGCCGAGGCCAGGAAGACACGGAGAATCGAGCAAGCCTATTTCCGTCTTGACCCATCTTTGCGAAAGAGCCGCATTTCGTAATAGTTAACATACCTGTCGTTTTCAATTTCCTTTAAATATGTTAAGCTTGCAATGCCTTGCTATGTTTTTAGGTTCTGCCGGCAAAACTATATTAAGATGCGATGTTTTTAGGTTCTGCCGTCATGGCAATAGTAAGATGGAATGAAAAAATGGACACTATCTACACGATAGTTCACCGCGCCGATAAAATCCGCGACGGGTCCTCTTGTTGCCTCTTTGAAATACAGTGCAGCATTACGGGCCATTTATTTTTTGATATCCTCAGAGTTAGCGTCCGAACTAAAAATGCAGTTGGTGCACTGGAACACACCAGCTTCATTTATTGGGACTTTGCTTCGGGGTCGCCCAATGACGCAACAACGCTATGATTCGCTGTTTTCGAGGAACGCCTCTGAAGGCTGAACTTTTCCCAATGTCACTGGACATTAAGCTACAGTATGAAAACAAATAAAAAGACCGTTCGCTACAGTCTTGATACTCCGTCGAGGTAGCGTTCACAACTCTAAACTTCTGGACTTCACCTGCATACAATTCAGCGATCAAGGATCTCAATTGTAAAGGCGACAGCACTGCGATATTCTAGATTCGCTGCAACGAAGCCATGAAATTTTTTTACATGTCTATTTCACCTGCTTCACCCTTTCAATGTAGGACATCTCCTTGCTTTGGCTACAATATATATCGCGTTCACACTGGCCAAACCTTTTTCTTCCAGGTTCGTTTTGTCTCAGTGAGCAATTCAAATCACCTGTCAAGGCTCAGTTTTCGAGCTGAGCATAAAATAGGAGGTTACTTTTTCATAGGCAATAAAAAAATCCATCAGCCAGAGAGCTTCAAAACAACGACGAAAGCACGCCGAGAAGTGCTCATAGCTGTGCCCAGGATCCTCTCCCACAGCTAAACTTTTTTTTTTCTATTCCATGTAATGCCGCAGTTCTTCTCCTACATCTCCTAAAAGGAGCTTAATAAAGTAGGAAAGATTTGGTGAGATTAGGAAACAAACTACTCAATTGGAAAAATTACGAAAGGTAAGGAGCAGTTAAATAGAGCGGTATGCATTTAGAGAATGTTAGCAAACCAAACATGGAAATTCATTATCATTAATATCTAATACTTTGGTGTCTGACAAACACCGTGTGGGAAACTATCTGTGAAGGGAACCATAAAACATATTTCTAAGTTTTACGCAGGTACATTTGACGAAATCGCTACACAGCCCTACTGCAATGCCAGCTTGATGACTGCAAAGTGGCACGCCGAAATCTTCGTCGGCCATCATACCTTAAGACAGACGTTTTGAAGCGAAACAAAGTGCACGACTGGTACAAAGACAAGAGGAACTTGTCAGAGCACACCAGGCAGTAAATGCAGGAGATTAGTGCGGGCAGAACTTGTTAGAAGACGCTTATGATTGCGCCACTAGTGAATTTATCTACGCGAGAGATGCTATGTATTTCGCTCCGTGAGTGCAATTCATCCTTTTTATATGATTGGGGCTGTGGTCGCTCCTTGTGGGTCCAAAGAGGTCGAGAGGCCCCATTTAGACGTCGTCCTCATTATCTTAGTAGCGAGTTATTCAGTTCATAACCATGGACCCCTTCCCTATAATTCTTTTAAAGCAAGCCTGTGCCTGAGTGCATGCTATTTGTGTCTTTGTGTTTATTCTAAGGGTTTCACAGTTTTCTCTTTTTAAGTACCTCAGTTAGCGAGTTTATGAATTCCATATTGGAGGTTGGATTGGACGATTCAAGGAGAAAACTTAAATGCTTACGGAGCTCTCAAAGATCAGAAGTCGCATGTGAGGTCACATAATTGAGAAATAATGACTCCTAACAAGAACTTAAGTCCCGTAGATAAGCCCTTATTCATTATTTATTAGAGCGAAAAATGAGGGTGTTAGCACACCCAACACAAGCCCTTAGAAAGCCCCCAAGCGCACCTTGTGCAACCGCAAACCAAAGTATGATTATCCAGGCATCCGCTAAATTTTAAATTCAATTTTAACGGCATTTTTTCGACCTCTTTCTCACCTTTTTTTCTGGTTGGGTGTTTTCATGGTTTTTTAATATATACTTACCCCAGACTTCCTTTTTACCCCTCCTGCAGCGCGTCTCAGACTACTTCTCCCATACAGTCGATTCTCGCAGAGCAGGCTGCAACGAGGACTCCTTTATGCTCCCTCTGGAGGAGTCGCGAGAGGAAACTCGACCCCGTTCGACGGTAACTCACTCACCACGTATGCGGCTGAGGGTGGCGCGACAATCAATAAGCGAGAGTGGTGTTTGTGAGTGGCATAAAGAATGGTTTCCAGGGAGCAAATGGAAGCAAAGCGACGAAACTGTTGTTTGCCGAGGCGCGGCTTTTTGGCACCCGCAGGAAAGATAGCCGCGCGGAGATCCACTGCTGCTATTTCTTGTGGGCGAGACAGTTGCAGCGCGTGCAGCGTCCGATTGGGCGCGCTTTCCTGTGAAAGGTGAACTTAAGAGAGATGGGTTCTCGGTGTACTTCTCACCGCCAAACAATATCGAGCCGCGCAAAACGCTACATTGCCCGCGATGCAGCGATTTCGCCGAGGCAACAATTTGTACCGTGATTTCACCACTCTCACCGCTGCGGCCTAGCAACCACCTCCTCGCCATCTAGCGTGCATGCGACCAGAGCGTTTTCCCGTGTGTGTAGGACAAGCCACTAGTGCGCATGCGCAGAAACCAAAGAGGAGCAACAGGTGCGCTGCGCATGACATCAGAGCGCATAGCAGCAGCAGAGAGGAAATGAACGCAAAAGGCGAAAAGAGCAGCGGAGAGGATCGAGAGGATGAGCCGTGCGGCTTGCCGCTTGGCTTGCAGCCGGGGAGGTAGCAGGGAAGATAGCAGCTGGCGAGCGTAGCGGCGCTGTGTAAAAAGCGATTGGTTTATGGGCGCCGCCGGGTTTGGAGCCGTAGAAAGCGAGTCGGAAAGGCTTAAGTAAGCCAAGCTTATGCTTTGGGATGAAAATAAGCGAAGACGACGAGCTGAAGAGACCTAGCCAGGCAACCACACTAACCTGGACGAGCAATTAAGATTAACCAAGCTATGCCTTAGCTTTCGCTACGTATATCCTGGAATAGCCGAGCTAAGAAACATTTTTTTTTCCTGTGGTGGATAAACAACTGGTGATGATGAACACTTCTTTCTATTTTCACTCCCACCTTCCTCCTTTTCCTTTCGACTCGGTTAACGTGCCGCGGAGAATTGTGACAGATACTGCTCCTTTTCGTTCTTGTAAACCAATTTGAAACGCCGCTGATGCCTGCTGTACTTTTTCTGCTTCTTATGCTATGTGGGGCGGCGTTCGAAGCGTCAATCAATGGCGCCGCACGGACACCTGAATCGAATACTCGGAGGGTTAACTTTGTATACGCGTGAATCGCTTGGCGACGTCGTCGCCATTCGTGACTGCATTACCGGATGGGACGTAATTAATGCGTCATTCTGGTTATTAGATATGATTGGGTGTAACGTCATGATGACGTCATATCCGGTCATGAAATCACCTTGTGATGACGTCATAAGCTAGTCATTGCCATTACTTGACTATTTAGTCATGAGTAATGAGTCATTAGTACTAGAAAATTATTAGTTAGTCATTACTTCGTACTGGTTAGTAACTAAAAAGCCATTATTAGCACTGGATAGTGACTAGTTAGGCAATAGTGCTACACCACTGACGTACGTAGCTCAGCGCGCCGAGCGGCGGCGCCCGCCAGCTGCGGCGGCTGCTAGGCAACTGTTCAAGGTCAGTGCGACCACAAAGAAAGGGCAGTCACGACGAAGAGGTTGTTGTTGTTCTGGCTGTAGAAAGAAGGAAAAGAAAATGCACGTTCCTGCTACTGGCTCTGTAGCTGAGCCACCTCCGTTGCCTCGTGCGGACAGAAGAGAAAATAGAGAAGAAAGGAAAAGGAGAGGGAGAGAAAGCGCCTGCGTTCCTTTCTCCCTTGAAGAAGCTGAAAAATTACGTGGGACACTTAGGCTTCGCTGTTGGAGCAATTGTGTACCGTGATCCTTGATCCGCCACCGTGACCCTCTACCGCGCGCGGGCGGTGCGCACGTGCTGTTTGGTCCAGACGCGGTAGGTCTGCGCTGACTTCCAGAAAGTGGCGCCGTCTATCGGCGTCAAGGTGATCTGGGCATGCGCAGTTGAACGCACCGTGGCAGATCATGGTAGCGGACCGCGGTACACTAAAACTCTATACTAAGTATATGAAGTGCTGGCGCTACCACCAGACATATAAAGTCCCGCTTTGACCAAACCCTATACGAACTTGCCTCAGGGGACTGCGATGCTTGATTCGGCACCCAAGGTTGATTCTTGATCCATTCTCCTAAATTAAATGAGTAACCTGAGTGTGTAGCTCCTCTCAACTTTCAGATATCATGTGATTTCGTGAAGTCGCAAAAACGTCGAAGGATCGGTGCCCGGCCATATGAGCTGCCTGCGCCATGCTCATGATGCTCATGATTTTCTGCTCATAGCGGCGCCGACCTCGACACCAATGCCGACTCCGACACTAGAGTATCTGCGTAACGTGCCTTTTCACGCTACCGCAATAGTAGAGAAAATTTGGCGACGAAATTTTGACAGCTTCTAGTGTCAGCCCTTAGACAAACAATTATTAACATTGCAATTAAGGTTTTACCGTAAATACTTGAAAACATGGACAGGAAAATAAAAACATTTAAAGCCAACCGCCATATAATGTGGAAAGAAGCATGCTTGCCCAAAACGAAAAAAAGGGGGGAAGGGAAAGCGCACATAAAGAAATAAGCTTGGAGTAGAAAGGAGCCACCAGACATTCAAATAATTATTATTGCGCAGGAAGTTCCTCCATGATCACTAAAAATTTGAAAACTACAAAAAACGGTACGTCCGGCACATCTCGAGTCAGCATGCCCTCCAGCTCTCTATATCTTTGTATAGTTCTAAACATATTGCCGCTCGTGAGATCCGTGAAGTATCATTCCTTGACATCAGAGGACTGCGCAGTATCATCATTTACGTGGTCTATCTGCAAACGGTAAAATTCAGTAGCTGAGGCTTGAACTTGTCATCCGCGGGGACGCACATATTTCAAAACCCAATACATCAATCTTTTGCCACTGGCCGCTATATCACGGATCGCGTGGAGGTCGAACAATGATGAGGTATTCTCTCGAACACATCAGACATCAGTTTCTTTCCGGGTTGTTTATCAGTATATACCGCCTCTTCTCGCTACCAGCTTTCCTTTGCTAGCTACGTTTAGCGTAATTAAAAGGGAAATGCCCTGGTCCAAGGTCTTAACCTACAATATTGATAATTTTTCACAAACTGCGAAAATGTTCTGATAGATATATGTCTTTATTTTTTAACCGTAAACCTTCCTTCGGGAGAGTGCTCATGAGCGAATGATCTTGTATAATCACTGGGAACTTCGCAAAAATATACAAGGTGCGCATATCAGGATATGTTTTTGAGAAATGAGGAAAATAGTGCATTAATCGGTTATACCGCACTACGAGCCTCCTCGCTGAAAAAGTTCGTATCCTGGTAAGCATTTAAGTAAACATGGTTTTACTGCAGCAAAAACTTTACTTCCTGAATTTTCTCGCCCAGCTATACATGAAGAGAGTATATAAACACTTCCAATTTATATGAAATAGAGCTCTGATGTCTCTTTTCTACCCTTTTCGGAAACTCCTCCTGGGGCCTCTGATCCTGAGGCACCTTAGGGCTCCTGGATCAGGGTATTTGCACCAGCTCCTCACGCTACCTCCACTGCGCAACCTTTCCTAGTTTTAGAATAAATTTACTATTTTCTTTCAACATATTTACGAAACTTCTTAAGGAAGCATCTCTCTACCCATTAAAAAAATCGCAGATCTGAGATACCAGTCGGCCTGCATTGATCAGTTTTTTTGTTGTCAGACTTGTAATCGCGTTTTAAGATTTGAGATATGAAACGAAGATTGGAACTGGGTTGCGTAAGAACTAAATCTTCCGCAGTACGCACTCCACCTTCTAGAGTATTCCAGCTCACGCTCTAAGTAATCTGTGACGGGCCCAGGGTGAGCCCGAAGGTCATTTCTCACGAACAACAGATTCAGCTGCGCTCTGCGTACACGCAACAGGTGACAAGTGCGAGGCAAGCCAGGGATTAGCAGCGAGCGCTAGGTAGTTAATCCGAGGGCAACAATCCATTTGTACACACTAATTCCACCGTACATTGTCACTCGCTCGAGGTAATCCTCGCGCGCGTAAACAGGCCGTCCATCTTGTGATGTGCAGCAATAACCTCTCACCAGCAGACACGGGTCGAGCCGCACCTCATGCGTGCCTGTCGAAAAGAGAAAAGTTGAGCGCTTTCATTGGCCAGCGCTCTCTGCACACCTCGAGAATAAAATGCAAATCTCGCATTCTTGTTTGCATTACAAAACTCCCGCTAGCCACGTCCGAAAAAGCGTCGCCAACTCCAGTGTAATGGACTATGTTGCGCGTTCAACGCGTCTACATTAGCTGCATTCTATTACAGCCTACGGTCGCGTCCGAATAAGAATGCAAAAGCGGTACAGTTCCCATTACTGGGTGCGAAACTTGGCGTCTTTGCTTGTAGCTATCTCGAAGGAGCATTTTGCGCCTTAAGTGGTCCTTGCATCACGGGCGCTTTACAAAGTTTGCGCAGTGCGCTGACGCCAGCTTCTACTTCGTTTTGTTACTGAAATACATTTTGTTCGGCAGTTATATAGCTGGCAGTTTGTAGGAATCTTATTAGAAGACCCATTCAGCTGAAGCTTCTTTGCGCTGCTGATAATATTCCACGACAGCTATTGGGCTGTCTTTAAATGTTGCTGCTAGTCAGTCGGCTGTGTGAAGTTTCTCCTTCGATTAAAGCTTGGATTTGCACGCACAGGTCGTAATCAACAGTCTTTAATTGACTACAAATATGCAGAATCCAACATCATTTATTAAGGTTTCTTCGATTAACTTTTATTCCTCGCTGTTTTATTTATGGCGAATGATCCACAACCACATAGTAAAAAGCATTTTGCTCGAAGATTCAATGTTTGCAGAAAATGAAGGCTAGGATATGGGCAGACTGTCCAGAATGAGCAGACCTTATATATTCGGAAACAACTGGCATTTATTAGGGCTTCTTCGATTATCTGAACTGTCAGGCAAACATGCTTTTCTCTCACGCTATTTAGTACATTTTAAGCTGGCTTGTGGAATAATGCTGTGCGGTCAATAACGCTGCAAAATTGTGGGGATAATTGTAGACTCAAGCCGAGGAGTGGGCCCTTGGCAGCAAGCATGTATGCACACGATAATTTGCAGAAGAAAATTACATGAGAAAAGGAGAATCGCAGTAGACGCACGTTTATTACTTGGCGGCCAGCATAGCTGCAGTGATGTTATTCTCACTGCCGCTAATCTCGAGAGCTGGACGAAAATTTTGAAGTGATCAACCGGCTTTTTTGAGGGGCACTTACTAAAGCTCCATATATTGTTTTATAGGTACCTGGGTATTTTTTTTTTCATAACAAAATAAAAATAATTTCATAACTTCATACACTGAGTATAAAACTTAGCCGATCTCTTGATTTAAATATGTGACTTCTTCAGCAAAAAGGACTTCACGATGTCTGTGAGAAATGAACAGCCGAGTCAAGCCTGTAAAAGCTGCAGATGAAAAGAAAAAAAAAATGTGAGGATTTAAGCATGGCTTCAATCTAGTGATGCGAGTGAAAGCTGCGTTAAGCATGGTTATGCATGGTTTAATGGATGGCTTGAATGAGGAGGATGCTCAAGCTTCGCCTTGAGGGTAGCCATGATAGCCCCATGTAACACCGCATTTTCCAACCGCATTTTTCTTTTCATATTTTCACTTGCAATGGGAAATAAGTTATGTGTGGGGAAAGGTAGAAGCAGTGTAGTATGTAGACACCTATGTAGACACCACGAAATGGTAGACAGCTACACTTAATCAGGTCAAAGTCCCACCAGCTCTGTGAGGGTTAAATGTCCAGACAAATTGACCTTGACTGATATATGACGTAGTAGTAGTGAAGCTTTCGCTTCAAAACGCTCTGCCGATGCACGCAATATACCTGCGAAATTCGCGGTTATAGCGGCACTAGTCTTTCATTTCGGGGCCTTTGCTATTTGATAAAAGATTAGTTCTAAGCGAGAGCAGCGCATTTTTCGTTAGGCGGTGTTGACAATACCTGCGAAATTCAATTTTTTCTCCTTGTCCATTTAAGTTTGACGGCTGTGTGATGACTTCTCCATCCCCGAAACGAAGAAACGAAACGAGCACCGAGAGATGTCAGTTGCGCCTTTTTATTCAGGCTTCTTGTTGTAATCTCTCAATTCTTCGCACCAACAAGCTTAATGTCAAACCACCATAAATCTTAATGTCACCTTAAACCTTAATAAAAAAGCCCTAATGTCAAACCAGGAGCTCAGCAGTGAGTCTCCTGTAGTCAGTTCCATAGTTGTAGTAGCTGGGCAAGAGGGGTGCAAAGAAATTGCTGACAGCTGCTAGCAACAGAGTTGAAAATGAAGCAGAAATCACTAACTAGCTGAAGGCACTTCAGAAAAGGTTTCACAAATGAGCACGCAAAATGGTCACCAGTAGTCATAAACCTTATGAGTGTGACTTCATCCATTTGAAATCATGTGCCTCACTTCAGAATGTGGGTAATGGGTGCAGGTGCAATTCGTTTTTTTTTTTGCTTCACAAGAGCCAGTGCAGGGCTACATAGAATTCCATCGAGTAACAGCAAAATTTTACCAAATGCGAGGACGTAGCGCTGAATGAAACTTTAGCGCACTTAGACCCCTCTCCAAGCTTCTGAACCACAACGACAAGCGCTTATGCTTCGGCAACAGACCACCCAGTCCCTTACCCTGCGTCGAGCAATAGAATTTGCTGAGCCATAACATGGTTCCCCCTTCCTTTTGTCGGCCCTCTTTGTGCCAGCGTTCACAACTGCGGCGCCTAGCATTAAGCGCAAACTGCCCTGTAATGACGGCCCGCATATTATAGCTTGCCGCTTTGGTCCTCGGCTATTATGTCGAGCGTGAGCGGTTAGCACAAGAGACGAAGTACTTATGAGCGGACTCTGTGGCGGCGTCTTGACGACAAGAAAATATCGTGAACCATCTCGCGTTAGTCGTCGTGCAGTCAAGCGTTGACCGAAGCGCTAAAATGAGGAGGCGAGGCTGGGAAGGATATGAATGCTCTGTCGGCTCAGGTGCTGTCTCTCATCGGTGCTTGGTTTCCTGCTCCTTTTGCATCCCTGGATGCGGGTTCGCTTTTAACAATTCATTATGGGCGTCATGACGCCCATAATGAATTGTCATGACGCGCCCACATGCGCCATGGCGGTGCAGTCAGCGGAAACGTTTGCCGCATGCTCTGCTGGACACTACGATGACGCTACTGACTCTAGGGGTGCTCTGGCCTTAGAAAGGTGTGTTTTTACATATTTGCCGTTCAAGTGTCATTTATTCTGAGAGCATGGGAAGAGGGACAAGAAAGGAATGGGCTTGGGAAGCAACGATATAGCTAGAAAGCTCAAAGCCGTTACGCTTTACCACACAGCGAGAATATAATCTCCATAGCATGGAAGGGTAACGTCAACAGTTGTTCTGCACACTATTTATTTATTTGTATACTTATTTATACATATATAAAGCCCCTTTATGGACCTATTGCCTTAATGGGTAAACGTCCTACAAAGACAAGTAAACAATAAAATTTAGAAATTTACTAGAAACAAGACAGAGGACTAAATTGCAACTCAGAATACCAGCAACAGTAGGATAAAGTAATAAAACGAGAATGCAGCAATACACTGTAACGACACTAAAATACATAATATCAGGTGGAATTAACCTTCAACTAGAAATTGTTTAATTGCAGTGACCTAGAATTTCCAGGGATTTAGTTCCAGAATTGCGTGAAAATAACTGTAATTAATATTATCGGATCGAACAAAGTAAGGCTTAATATTAAGGCTATGTTGACTCCAACTTAACAGGGAAATATCTGAAGGAATATATATGGGATGTGAGACACGATAAGAAACGTTGACGATGTCATAGAGAAACTTTATAGACTCAATATAACGGCGTACGGATAAAGGGATTAGGTTCATGAAAGACAAGACACGAGCGATTGAAAAATGTAGATCATAGCGATCACACAAGAACCAAATTTATTTTCTTTGTATGCTCTCACTGAAGTTAATACCACAATGCTTATCAGGGTTCCAGACAGGGAAAGAATAATCCAGGATCGAACGAATTAAAGATTTACATAGTCATAATGTAGTTTTTTTTTTGAAAATTGGTGAAATTGATCCTCAAATACCAAAGCTTACTGATTTCTTTAGTGCAAATGAAATTATGTTTCCGCCAGGACATGTAAAAGGTAAACCTTTTATTCCGAAACACTTTGTAAGGATACGTCATTGAAAGTGTAATTGAACAAGGAAGGAAACTCACTATCATTAAATGATGTTATCACAGTTTAACTAAACTTTACTTAAGTTTCGAAGATATCTGTACACCAGGTACCGAAGCTGATAAAAGAAATTTAGTGCAAGATGATCTGGTGTGTTTATCAGGCGATATAAACAACACAGTCATCCCCGTAAAGGCGTTTGTGTAAAGTGACGTTTAGAGGTATGTCATTAATGTATAGTAAAATAATAAAAGACCAAGAACCGAGCCTTGAGGTACACCAAATGACACATCGATAGGAGAAGAGTTAGTTGAAATAATACATATGAACTGTGACCGAGGCGAAAGAAAACTGGCTATCCAGCTAACCAAGTGAGGGCTTTTCAATACCATGTTCAGCTTTATTAACAGATTGAATGTGGTACAGTCTCAAGTCTTTGAAATATCTATATATATAGCGTCGACCTGGGTGCCAATATCGAGGGCGTAGAGAATATCATGTTAAAATTAGAATAGTTGTGTTAAGGTGCTGAAACGTCTCCAAAATTCGTGCTAGTAAGAATGATCATATTACAATTCAGAAATTCCATTATATTTTTGTTATTTTTCATCTCTATATGTTATATATTACTATATATTATTTATTATATGTTACTTGTTATTATGTTATTTTACATGTTATATTATATAGTATTTCGCCCCTCTACGAGTGCGCCGACAAAAAATCTCGCATCGACTTCACGATCACATGAGGGACGTTGTCTACAGTCTGCACCTTTTATTTAAAAAGCGGCAGACCAACGCAGTCATTGATCCATCAGTCAACGTAGTATTTTCGACTGCGAAGAACACTTCGGAAAGTCGTTTCACTTGAAAATGTGTCTCTTATAACGCTTGAGGTAAATGAGAAGAGATCGGTACAAGCAGCTATGAGACTAATTTCTAATTAAGCTGTGTATAACTATTTACATAATTTGCTGAGCATTCGATTGCTGTCCTAAAATTTGTTCACGCTGCCCTATTCTAGCTGGGAATTCAGTGTGAGAAAATAACCCTATTGGTGAATTAGAGGTAGTATTGCGGAGGATTTGCCAACGCAAGTGGATCAGGAAATTCGCGTTAGTTGTATCTCCAGGACGCGGAATCGATCCACGATTGCCGATCAGTTGACATCATCATCATCTTCATCCTCAGCCTGACTGTACCCACTGCAGGGCGAATGCCTTTCCCATATTCCCCTAATAAACACGGTCCTGTGCTAGCTGTATTCACTTGACCCCTGCGAACTCCCTAACCTCATCCGCCCACCTAACTCTCTTCCTGTTCCTGCTACGTTTTCCAGTTGACATATTGCCAGTATATGTTTTCAATTCAGGCTATATTCTTCGTACATCGAACGACTTGCCAATCCACGCGCGAGTTAGTGTAACTTGCCCTTTCGCGACACGAAAAAGGGCGCTGTAAAGCAAGAAAGGCCGGAGCTGCTGTCACTGCTCCCAAGTGCGGTCTCAGGTAGCTGAGAGGCAGCAGCAGGCTGAGGCGCCTCCGACAGTTTTCCTTGTTCGCAGCTCTCTGGTGCGTGCGACAGCTTGCAGATGTCCTCTCCAGGGAGGGTGTGCGATCGCTGCTAGCACCGGCAAGGCTCTGGGGAGCGAGGGAGGGATGTCGCTGACTGAGGCGGCTGTCAGGCAGAAGCCGCTGCATGGTAAAATTGATGTGTCGATGCCCTACATGAGAATAAATCGCAGACAAAGAGAAGGTACCCGCGAGTTTTTGTCTCAATTAACGCTGGCTTTACAGCTGTCTTGTCGCGAGAAACTTCAGCGTCAACGAACAGGCAAAGAACAAACTGACATGGATGATAATTTTTTCGACAACAAATAGATGTATAATGGAATGAATTATTATTAATTACGTTTTACTAATATTAACCTAAAAACAGTGCACTAATTTTGAGTTAGAATTTACAAGCATGCTCGCTGTACGAAACGAAAAATTATTTCACAACTTCTATGGTCCTTTTGTGGTTTCTTGATGTTTTGAAATTTTACTTTATTCTGCGATGATAAGGGATGCGAAAGTGTGACAATACTGCACACTTTGGACTGACTTGCGTTCCTGACCTACCCTTAGAGGCGCACCCGGCGTTCAGTACAGCCATGTGGTTATCAGGCTTACAAAGGAAGAAATATTACTGACATATTTCAGCATCACAGAGCTTTTTAATGAATAAAACTTGACAATTATAGCGGAAGATAGATATAAATAAGAATTTAAAGATGTGGCGTACTTAACCACACATAACGCACAGTAACCTACCCCAAACTGCAGCAAGGCACACCCAACAACTCTATTTTTCTTGCTGGGTTCTTTTTTTGGCAGTTGTATTATTGTTAACTTTTTTGATTGCGGCTCCGAAACTAAGTCCGATTTACCAGCCGTTTGTTGCGCTGTGCTTCGACGTTGTATTTCAAACACTTTGCCGTGAGTTTGTCTGAGCACTATTAGTGCCCTGTTTTCCCGCATGTTTGCTTCTGCGTGGGATGCAGCCTCCGCATTTCATTTATATTCCACTATTTCTTATATAATAAACTATGCCCATCACAGTTTTTATTTCTTGATGCAGCCTTTCTGAATATTTCCTTCCATTCTAGTTCTGCATTTGTTATTGTCAGTCGTAGTTCCCCGAAAATTCAGAGCTGTAATCGAAGAAAAAACTCAGAATGGCTCTATCAAGAACAACCAAACACAGCGAGGGGTACATCGATGTCAGTTGTAGTTTTTCACTCAAACCTATGACACTAGCAATGGCACCAAACAACTTACTGTTGTACCCACAAGCGTTCGAAGCTTTCGTGGGCTCAGATAATATGCGTACCTCACCCTGGGTAAGAATGTAACGCATTCATACACATGGCACATGAACATAATGCAAACCTTGCATCTAGGGGTGCAAGGTGTTTGAGTGTGGTGTTCGGTATAAAAAGAGCTGCAAGAGCTGGCAGCTCTTTCTAACTTGCCAGTGACATGTACTCGTGTGCCTTCACACATATTGTCTACTAATCGGTGCTAACACCTTACGGAGCAGTGCTCGTGATATTTCGAGGTTGGGAGACTTAAATCAGTTGACAGCACCGGATATGTTTCTGCTGACATGGAGGTGCCAACGCTAACGCAGTAAAAGTCACAATCAACTCACTAAATTCTAACGGCCGCAATTTAACTATACTGTTGTAAAGGGTGTCCGTGACTCAGGCAAGTAAATAAAGGAGCCCGTTTTCACGCTGTCTATGTATATTTTCACTTTAACGAAGGCTTCTTGAGGTTAAAAAAGTTGTCATTGCCCTAAAATACAGCTCAAAACTGTGAACTATTCGTTACAGACTGGTAACAATCGGTGCTAAGCCAGCTCGCGACGCCTGGTGACGTAGAAGAGCCTCCTGATCTACCCCTCCGTGTGTGAGTTCGCAGGGCAATGAACCGAAGCTGGCAACGATTCTCTCACCGTGCTTCAGGTTCCATCGTTTTCATAATTTCGTCCGTTCTCTTAGCAGCTGCTAATGAGCTCTCTTAGGCGTGCATTGTAAGCTGCAGATTTCTTGGGACAAACCGAAGTTGAAAAATGTAATCAGTATATTTTTTTTACTGCTCTTGGTTTAAACATAAATGTTCAACTTCTCTCTGTGTAGAGAATCTGTTGACGCGTTTCGGCTCCTATTCACTTTATTGCATATATTTTATTGGCAAAAAAGAAATTCTGCCTAGATATGCAGCGCTTAAACTTTCTTCAAGAAACTATAAAGGAGTGCACTGGTGTATTTTGATTGATTATTTGTAACGCAATAATTTTCGTACAGAAAGTAGCAGCTTATGCAGGACCGTAAAGGAAACTTAAAAGCACGCACTGAAGGCACGAAGTCAGCGGAACGGCGCCAGCATTTTCAGCCAATATGCTTCTTCTGCTGCACTTTCTGGCTACCGAAAATTATCAGCAAAGGTATTTATATTATTTAACTTTTGTTGATGTCAACGTGCCTATAGGTGAATTATTAAACGCTTGGTAAACGAAAACTAATAGTTAATTGTTTTCAAATGTTTAGGATGGAAATTATGCTCACGTCCTCAAACAGAGATAACTAGTAACAAAGAGCTTCTTTTCAGAGCGTGAATTCAGTCACTTATGTCATGCATAGATGATCAAGCTCCTGCGAAGCTAAGCGTGATAGTCATGTATCAATTGTATCCACCCTTTGCTATCATTTAGTATTCTGGACAGAAAAGAAAAGGAAACTATATGCTTGAATTACACTATGCACTTAGAGCGCACATGAAAGGAGAGCAAGCCCCGCATTCAGACACAAGAAGAGGCGTGCTTCCAAACACTGACTTTTCCTTTGGTTTCCGCGTTTACCTGTAATGAAAACCACACAGTTAACGTTCTCCGCCTCGTTTAGGGCAGGAACTTCCCTTACCCTCATTTCCTTCGCCATGCAGTGTATTGCTATGCCAGAAAGAGCACAGTGCGTTCGATAAAGACATGTTTTCACGCTAAGAAGGACCGAGTCGGCAGCTTTTGTGGAGCCATCTGTCGGCGGCATCTTTTGTCCACGACACAGCGCTATGTGAGCAGGCAGCCTGCCAGCCAGCTCTGAGCAGTAACTGTAAAGGCGCCGATGCTTAATTACGCACGCTCTCGCAGGCAAGCACAAGCGAGCTCTCATCTGAACTAGAGCGGCAGTAAAATGCCATTGAAATTTATCGCCCCCTCACCATCAGCCTTCCTCCTCAACACTAGCGCGGCGCCAGGGAAATTAACGGAGCTGTTCGTTCACCAGCAGGATGAGTTCTTGCGGCGCGTGGGTGGATAAAGACGCAATGCGCAAAAAGAGGCAGAAAGATAAACTGTGCAAATGAGTAAGAGGAGGGAAAGAGTGAAGGCCTTTTTTTAACGAGAGGGGCTCGACTTCATGGGCCATTAGTCAATCAGGCCACAGACAGTGCCCCGTGCCATTTTACCGTTTTCCCAATTATTTTCTGTGATGTGAGCGTTTCCTAAGAAACAAGCTTCCTGAAACCAAGTGCGGCGGAGGCTTCAGGAATCATCCACTCGTACCGAGTGGCGATCAGAAAAACTACCTAGCACTCAAAATGTCCGTTCCTACCTCGCACTGACGTACATATGAGGCCGCAATATCTGCGTAGTAAAGCATGCCTCTTCCCATCCTTACAATTTTCGCAGCTGTGTCTTTTTGATCTTTTGCCAGTTAGCGGCCTCGCACCAATACGAGTCTTAAAGCATAAAATATATTTCACTGAAGACTATAGAAAGTGCCGCTACCAGCCTTATTGCAGTGTTTCTAGGGGCGCATACAGATTTTGATCAAATGCCTCATCGTAGTTCCGGAAATTTTGGGGCTGCATTTATTGCTTTTTTTTTTGCATAAAAACCTATCTGTACTATGCGCAATTCTTCCTATAATATATCGAATTTCGGCTATATATAAATCCTTACTTATTTCTTTAGCATCGAATGTGAGTCAATTTAATTCAATTCAAGGCATCTAATAAAGTGGAGGTATATTTTTCAAGGGAGTAACTTCTCAATGTTTTATGGCTTCACCCTGCTAATTGTTAGCTTTTAACTGTACACTGCAGAGCTAGTGGTCTGGGCAGGGACAGGTGCTAAACCAATATTTAGCCTCTGGTTAGTACAAAATTTGTCTAGCACTGCTTAGAGCGGCTCCCATCAGAGAGAAAGGGATAGAGACGCCGAGACAGTGTATGAATATTCAAGGTTCTGGGCAGAGCGGCAACTTTTCTCAACGCGTCGTACCTCGTGTAGCACTTCAAGCCACCTTCAATAAATGGGGTTAGCTTGGTCTCAGCAAAGCACTTGGGTCAAACGCACCACCAAAAAATGTGTAGTCTTACCCTTAATCATTACTTTCTTTGTGAGCTTCGAAGTCATCTTTTCCATTGTGACAGGGAAAGTGGCGAAAAAAAACAAGATCAAGAGGCTTAACGAAGAAAATGCGGTCGCGGTTATTGGATCTCGAGTGCGCCGCCGCGCCTCCTAACCTTCAATATAAGATAAATGAAAAGGAAGTAAGCGCCCCCTACCCCCCTCCCCCCCCCCCCCCCCCCCCCCCCAAAAAAAAAGAAGAAATAAAACGGAATTTCAAGGCAAACGGCAACGTGAAAAAAAAAAAAACAATGGAAGGCAAACAGAGAACAAGACGATAGTACGACACGAACAAGAAAGGAGAAAAGGAGATGAGAGAGAAGAAAGGCACAAAAGACGAAAAACTCCTGGAAAAACGAGGCATAAACGAAGAATTCCACGAGGTAGGCAGAACCCGCATAAGAAGAAAAGAGAAAACAATCACACAAAGCAATGAACGCAGGCAAAAGCAGTGGTGCAAATCTTTAAAAAGACAGAACCAAGAAAGTTATGCAGAGGTGGCAGAAGAAAATCGGAAAAAAGAAAACAGTGCAGCGAATCATCAACAAAAGAAGCATGTACTGGTTAACGAACCAGAGCCTATACGACAAATAGCAGTGATATGAAAGAGAAAAGAAAAGAAAGATGAGAAAAGAGGAAACGTATATAAATACATTAAAGCCAGCTGAGAAACCAAAAATAAACAACAACCAAAGCCTCCTCACCTCCCTAGACTTGGACGCCAGGCTGCCTGTCGATTGACCACAGCGGAAGCCGCTCTAGAAGTTTGCATTACGAGCGAGAAGGAATGGCTTGCCGCGTCTACACCCCACAGCACGGACCGGGTCCTCCACTCATTTTGTCATTCGGAATACCGTGCGTGCGAACTTCGGGAAATTCGGGAAAATTCGAAGAGCGGGCCGGGGAAGGAGAACATTCCGTCGTGAGTGCTTAGGAATTCGCACTTTCTCTGCGCTCCTCCTTGGTTAGGACTTCGTTATTCTGAAGAGCGCCGAGCAACGTTTGTTGGTTCTAGCCGCGGCTCCTACACCGGATGCAGGCAGGCTTCGGCTTTAGAGAAAGTCGTGATAAAAGAGCGATGAGCTCGAGTGCCATTTAGCATGCCGGCTCATGGAGTTGTCCTTGCGACTCAGTATTCGTTGTCGAAGTATAGTCACCTCTTTGTGTTGTAAATGCGTTTCTGTATCGTTTTCTTCTTACTGTTACATAAAGTCAAGTTGAGTGTGTTCCTTTGAGTTTGTCGTCGTCCTTCCTTTCTCCGTGTCAAATACACGTAACCTGCCAAGTCAATGGGCACTACGTGAAGAACCGAGGTGGTGAAACAAAAGAAGAAATGAGCATATCGAATCAGATTTTACTAGTATTTTGCAGAATGTAGGCGACTTATCTAATAATTTACGCGAGCATTTAGCTGTGACTGAGATCGTCAAATTACAAGCATCTTCAAGAATTCATATCGGTGACTTTGCTTACAAACTTGACGCTTAGCTCTTGAAAAGAAGAAAAGTGGCCGCAAACTTCAGATATGAGTCTCTATACTGCTGGCATTGAGAGTTTATCATTGTGTTTTGTTTACAATTGTTGTGCTTTCACAGGTGATTAATGCTCCTATCTTGGTAATGTGCGAACAGCACTACATGGCTCTAAGGAGAATTGCAAACTCCACAAGGTTTAGCACAATATTCTTGTCGAACTGCGAAAAGAAATATCGTCATCCAGCGCCCCTATGACCTCTCGTCGTTCGTCGTTGTAAGGAAGCGGTCAGCGCAAAACGTGGCATCACACAATGCAAGCTCTCGCGCGGCGATCTTTCTCCTCTGACCACCCCACGCTGTCAACACCCTTTGGCCGGAAACATTTGTCTTGCACATATATAGGAGCAACATCCGCTATTCGCTGCTGACGGTGGTCCTGTCACCCTCTTTCTCCACTTCCAGATCGTCGCGAAAATAGTCACGCAGCTCCTCTCTGGCACGCCAGAGTTCTGGGGTAGCCCACGTCTTATTATGGAGTGCGTACCCTGGAGGGGAAAAAGGATGGTCGCCTCTTTTGCGAAGGATGACAAACGTAAAAAAAAATTGCTCCCCATCTTTCGATGCGCACTTTGAGAGTAGTGTGGCCCTTGCTTAAGCGCGTAACATGAATGGCATCTGCAAACTTATTGATGAAACTTCAACAGTCTCGTGGATGATGCAAGACGAATGACGCAGCTATACAATGATACGCTTCCTGATGCTGAACTGTTTAGCAACTTCGCTGGGCTGTGCAGAGGGTAACGCATGTTGAAGAGCCTTGAATGTTAGATAGGACATTGCGGCCTCACTGTAGGCACACCTTAAGATTCTATTGTAATATTGTCTTAAAATTATATGACTCTTTTGTCACTGCCAGAAGCAGGCGATTCTTGTTATCATGCTTATGCTTTCCCTCTGTGCATATCGTCCTTTGCGTTCGCCAGAGTTGCTTGAACATTTGTTGAGGCCAAGTGTAGACAACACCACAGCTAAAGCGTCGATATTCAACTAAGCTCTGTGATAACTATGAAAAGAAAAACGGGAGTCATCAATACCTGTTATTATATGCTCGCTCTACTGACAACTGCATGATATCCAGCACGTTTAAAGAGATAAGATTTAGGCACGTGGCTGCATGAAGATATTTCTCTGTTGTGTGACCGTCCTCTTCGTAACATTAAACTTCAAGCTTTGAACGACTAGCAGACTTATTGTAGCGAACACTGCACTGGTTGACATAAATATATGCAGCAGATATTTTCTCCTGCTAAATGTAGAATCGGGCAAACAGTCATTATTTAGCAAAGGAGGCTACAATGATTACAAGTTCTGTTGGCTAAGCATACATACACTACAAAATTGGCATCATTGATTGACGTCCCGGTCGTTTAGAGAAAGGGCCCGCTGTTGTCGAGCGCCTTCTAGCAAATATAATTGTTGGAGCAAGTTTAACGCTTATTAGCTTGTCACGTGACCCTTGGAAGGAACAGCTGTGCCTGCTTCAATTATCTGTATTATAATGCCCAAACTCATCATCATCAACCAGCTATATCCACTACGGGGCAAATACCTCACCCATATTCCTTAAAATAACCCGCGGACTTGCGCTAGCCCTACCCACTTCATCATCGAAAACTTCTTAATCTCATCCGCCCACCTAACTTTCTGCTGCCGCCTCCTATAGGCATTTCCCTGGAATCTAATTTGTTACCTTTAGCGACCATCCGGTTTCCTCAATTCGCATTACATATATCGTACCCATGCCCCTTTCTTCTTGACTAGAGTGTCATTAATTAAAGATTGGTCCCTGGCCCACTGTGCACGCTTCCTATATCCTAAGGTTATAGCAATCATTTTCCACTACATGGATCTGTTCGTTACAATTAATCTAACTAAAACCCTTTTCGCAATCCTCCCTGTTTCTGCCCCACAGGTCAGTACCGGATGTTATATGGTTTCCTCTTGAGTGATATTGGTAAGCTGGTAGTCATGATTTGCGAGTGCTCGCCAAATTCACTCCATCCAAATCTTATTTCTCTAGTTGTTTCTCTTTTATGGTCCGAATCTGCGGCTACTGCCTAGCGGTTCTAAGTAAACACATTCCCTTACTACTTTCAGTGCATCGCTATCTATTTAAACAGCTGTTTGCTTCCGAGGCTGCTGAAGACCACTTTAGCCTTCAGCGTAATAATTTTCGGGCTACCATTCTGCTTTGTCTGTCAGATCATTAATCATTCTTTACAGTTCCTCTCTTAAGTTTCTTAGCAGGGTAAGGTCGTCAGAGAATCATAGATTGCTGAGGTTATTATTTATCAATCCTTATACCCAACTGTTCCTATTTGAGATCTCTGAATACTTTCTCTAAGTAAGGGGTGAATAGTAGAGAGACGAAATCCTGTCTCCTTGCCTAACACATTATCTATGGAGGACTACCGTGGCTGCGCAGCAACTATAGATATCTTGTAATATATCCCCATATGTCTATCTAGATGCTAGTTCGCTCGAACTAGTCCTCGTTTTTATTTCTGGCTTCATCGGAGCGGTTTTGTACGCCTGAAAGGGGGCGTTCTAGATGCCCTCATCGCCGAAGCCAGTAGCACGTTCCCGGCGTGTTGTTGGCAGGGTAGGTTCTCACGGTTGAACACAGCACAGCCCTTTGACAGAACCGTTCAGAGGAAAGTGGACTGGGATTTCAAATACGAATCATTAACAAGAAAAGGAGATTCTCGGCTCAGGCTTGTAACAAAACAACCACTAGCATGGAACGAAAGCGGTATCGTACATTGTTAAGGATCATTTACTTTTTGTGTACTAGCTGAGTGCACTTTAAACCTCCAATTGTGCCCGACACCGTCAAAATCTGTCTTCAGATTACGGTCGCGCGTAAATGCTTCATTGCGCTCTCCTTCTGCGCAGCAGACCATAATCGTAATTACATGTATTTGTTCATCGAAATAAGGTTGCTGCAGCTGGATCGAAAATTATTAATACACGCACTTGTGAAATAAATTGAATAACGGTTACTGTTTTCATTCAGCGCGCTGGATAAATTAGCAGCCAAGCATTGTTTTGCACTTGTCTTGGTGCCATTTCAGCCCACTGGCCGTACAGAACCGGCCTCTGTCGCACTTCTTTCATAAGATTCTGATCATTACAAAGCAAAGATTCCGCACTGCACATCATCAAGCTGCGGGCAGACTCGATCACCAACACAATACAAAATCACCAACGAGTCCACGCACTGCAGCAGCGTCGGAGCGTCCGATTATGATGCCTCCTGCTAGTCGGTTTGCTGGAAAGACCGGAAGACCCATGACCGAAAAGGAAAACCCGAAACGGCTTTGCGCATTTGTCGCGCAGTAACAGCCGCATTTGTGCTAGTCGCAAACGTCGCGAGTCCGCCAACGTTTACGCCCACGCTGGCAGGAGATTTTGCGCACCGTACCCTTTATGTGAGCGCAGTCTGTAAAGACTCATTGCCTTTTTTTTGCGTTTACATTTACCATTCCTTTTAATAATCAGTAAGTAGCGCATGTAGTCTCAGTCTGAACGAGGCTTAAGGAGCACCAAACGACTGTTGCAACCCACGTTTGCGGGGTAAAAATACTGAATTACTTACTGATTGTAGACTAGACGGCTGCATCAAGTTTGGTTTTTGTTGTTTTAAAAGACGTCACAAGAAGTCAATCGTTTTTTAACTTTGTGACAGCACCGTACACTGCCCCTGTTTTTTCTGTCTTCAATGCTGGATAGTTTTTACGGTTCATGCGAAACAATTCTTCTTGTGGCGTTAAGAAATTATCGCACTCATAAAACACGCAAGGCCATTAGTTCGGCTACTTGTGTCACGTCCATATGATAAGCAACAATGGCCCAAATGGGCGACGAAGGAGGGCAGGAACGACCGTGGCAAGCGCTGGTCCACGCCTTTTCTGTCCGTCGTCGTCTCTGAGCCCTATTTTGTTAATCAGAACCACCTAAAAGTGCCGCATAAAGAATACATTTTTGTTTGTACCGGCAGAGCGCTGCAATGCTTTTTGTTTTCAAAGTACATCAAATGAAAACAGTTAAACATCATTTATTTGAAGATTACAGCAAAATAGGTGGTCATCTTATTGAAAACACTTCATTTATTTTTTGAAGAACATGTTACCCAGTCTGGCATTTGTATTCAAATGTATGCACTGGCCCTTTCTTCCGCACGATGAGCACATCATGCTGCATAACTCTGAATACATTACTACCACTGTACGGATGATCACCGTAAATTTGTGATAGTAACGTTTTGGTGCAAGCCCGTCAGTATAAAATTGTAGTGTATAATTTTGCTACCTAGCTACGGTAACCTGGACGGCTAACATTTTTTGTGCGTTTTTAACAGCATCATGTTCTCCCGTGCTGCTGAAAAGTTTCTTTCTTCCTTCTCCTATTTCATTTTGCTTCTTCCTCGAAGCATCACCTTTCACACTTTTCCGAACCCTAAACTACATTTCGGTTCCAATGGCGCGTTGTACGCGCGTCGCGAAAGCAGAAGCTATTTGAATTTAAAGTAGGCCTGTTCTCCTTCGCGACTGTCCGCTGCACTTCAGCTTGAATAGGAGCTGAAGCGGACCCTTTCGATCAACTCCCAAAATGCCCATTTCGTTTCCATGGAGGTCGTGTTGTTGTCGAAAAGAAGGACGGAGAAACCTATTCAATATAAGCCAAGCTCGCACACTTTGAGCTTTAGTGGAGACCGGATTTTACTTTCGATTCCTAAAATGAACCTGTTTCCACTTCCGTTCTCCGCGATGCATCACTTCGAGCCCAGTGAGGCAGAGTGCGCATCAATAAAAATGTCCAGAGAGCACCTTGTGTGTTCGCGGGTCTCCGCTTTTCTTCGACATTTTGATGAGAATCGTGATTCATTCAGAGCTTGGTGGGGGACCCAGCATTGCACTTGACCACCGCATAGGTGCGTGTACAACGCAATGCCCAACCTTAGAACCACGTCGATGTACTCAGCTCACTTCCAGTTTCCCTGCAGTCAAGCCATCTTTCGTTCCCGCAGTGAATTCGTATAGCTCCTTTGCATGCGTGCGTATATAGCTCCTCTCTCCAACTGACGAAATCTGTGAGCAGAACTACTTGGGTGCATTTGGCCACAAAAGCAACGGTAGATGGGATGTGCGTGTCCGTGTCAGATGAGAGTGCCGACCTTCCTCTGTTTTCCTACGTGATGATCAAGCAATTATACTTTAAAAATGATTGGAACTTAAGGTCCGCTTTGAAGGTTTGTGGGTCGCCTTCGTGATCCTCGTTCGCGTACATGCATATAGCTGCAGACTTTCTCACTAGTTCCTGAACTTGTTCCTATATTATCTCTCACATATTCATTACCGTACAGTCTTAAGCTACCAAACTGTGCGAATGACTACCCGACGTAAGCACCTCAAAGCCCTACTTTAGCGGGGCAGTAACAGGCATCCCTGCTTGTCATATTATTAGTTTACCTCATTCAACACACAAGCTTCTTCATAGGTTTCAATAGGATCAAGTGCCATCTCACCCTCCCTTCACATATGAGAAGCCCGAGTTGACAACGCCTGGCATGTCATGTGTTCTCGTGACATCACGAAACCGCAAATAATCACTACCCGACTATATATGTCACCTGCTGTAGCCATGCCCCTGACTTTTCGTTCACAATGCCGGATCTTATCAGAGCAGGGTTTTAAAGCAATTGTGTTGAAGGATTATGAGGGACACCTGAGGTTCGCAATCAAGGATATCACACATCAACTTTAATGCCTCCCTTCGGTGCCTACAGTAGCGGATTCTCGTTTTCGGTCACGCATTTTACTATTCGCCTAATCATTAACTCCAATAATTGGTACAGTTTAGAGCACAGTCGTAAATCGTAAGCGACCTTTCTGCACGAAGGACCTTTTGATACATTTATAGGCCCCCTTTAAAAGAGTCATGTAAACATAATTAGCTGCCCTATGAGTAGCGTGCCTGAATAGGTATCAAAGGCCCGAAAGGATTCTTATCCATCCTTCTATCTCAAATGAGATACCCATGTCAGCTATTCCCGAATTTGTCGTATTATGCGGACTCGTTACATCACGAACTCGCCGACAAAAAAAAAAAAAAAAAAAAAAATTCCCGGCCACGTCACCTGCCAACTACCACCTGGCAGAGCGGCGCTGCAATTTCTTGCTCACAGCGCCACATTTGACACCGCATGTTCTGCAGAAAGGAGCCTTTAATTATCTCGCGTCAAAACTTGCTTTATAACGTTCCAGTAGTTCAACAAGCGCATAAATCCTGGTAGGAGCAAAATAACAAAAGGGTGAAATATTCAGAGGGAAATTTTTTTTAGGGGGGGGGGGGGGGGGGAGATATAGGAGCTCCTAAGGCCGTGAGACGTAGGCAAAATCGCTGGTCAGACACTAAAGCTACCGCCAGCAAATAGAACAAGTTAAAGGAGCAAATTTTCACAATCAAATAGCACCATTTTGAAAGGGGGTCAAGAAATATTTGAAACTCATCAGCATCAAAAAGCCGTTTCACATCCGATAAAAAGAAGTCGGCTCCCTGCCCGATGTTCATCCTGCAACGCAAAGAGTACGAGGCTGGCAAGAGAAAGAAACGAAGTTACGGAAACTGGTATTGCTCAGCAATCATCGCGATATTTAAGAAGGGAAGTCCCACGAGCGGGCTGTATTTTATCAGAGCGAAGAAAGGAAAACGAGGAAGAAACAAAGGGCCTGAAGAAAAAATACGAAAAAAAGAGCTAAAGCAAATAAACTCCTAAACAAAAACAAATAGACTCCTAAAAATTAAACAGGAGGCCAGAAATAAGATAGAGAAAACAATTAAAAAAAAACAATAAAGGAGCAAAAATATATAGAGAGAAGGGAAGGATCCAAGGAAGCAGGCTGCAGGGAGGAAGAAGTTTAGAGGCAGCTAAGGGAGCAAAAGAGAGGAAACAAAAACGGTGTAAAATGGCTGAAGAAGGACAGCAGTGAAGAAAGAAACGAAGAGACGAAGGGCGCAAGGAAAGAGGATGAGTGCAAGGAAAGGAAGAGTTGGAAGAAAAGAAAGGAAGAAAGAAGGGGAAAGAATGATTTATGCTATACTTGCGGACAACTTTTCCGTAGCGAAGGCTACGGGGGCGGAGCTTTCGTGTCACTGTGTTGCTACACCATGCAGCCCTCGATTATTTGACATCAGTTACAGTTTGGGTTTGAGTTCCACGCTAACTTGAAATAAGTTTTTGAGCCGCGAAAAACTAAGCGATGTCTTTGTTATAAAAATCAGCTGTGGTTTAGCTATGATTAAACCTGGATGGAAGCGGAAGCTTCTTTTGCCAACTACATTATTCCCCTATCATACCCTATCAGTGCAGGGCATTACATTATTGAGGACACTTAAACTCAGCCTTTAAGGGAAAAAAATTAATGATGCTACACGTATATATATATATATATATATATATATATATATATATATATATATATATATATATATATATATATATATATATATATATGCTGTCATCGTATACGCGAGAGCGTATGCGACACCAGCCTACACATAAAGTCCCGCTCTAACCAAGCCGTACGGACGTGCCTGCGCGTCCTAAGGGTAACAGGAATGCAAAGGGCTCTGACGGGCTGATTCTGATATCACCCTGCCATATGTTGACAGCTCCTACCGGTGTACGTGAATTCAAATGTCATGGTGGGTTGATTCTAATGTCACCCTCCCACTAGTTAGTCACTAGTTAGTATACTATTTAGTTAGTGACTAGTTAGTCATGAGCCATACCTATTAATAGTACTACGTAAAGTGACACCCCTAATGACGTCACTTATTTCAAGGTAAGACATATTACACCACTGATGACATCATAAAACTAAAGCGTTACGGACGGATGTACACGATCGTGGCAGCGAGCATTAGCCATTAAAGGCTTTCGCATTAATAAAAGCCTAAGTGAACGTAAATTCATAGTTAATCAATACAACGCGCTACGTAGCCTGCCGAAACATGTGCATTGCCAAAGCGCTAAGAAGCCGGCGTGTAGACACAGTAGAAGTAGCCAACGTATACACTTTGGATATTCTCCGACAGATTTCGCAGCCATGCAATTGATATGACATAGTTTATTGATTTTAGAATACACTACATTAATTTTGTACTGCCTAACATTCTAATACAATCTTGACGCAATAATAACGTGAATATTTTCGCAATGGTACTATATTGTAGAGTATGCTCCGTGAAATGTATTAAGGAACTATATTCTACTGTGCAGTGAGCGGACGCGTTTCGGCTCTGTAACTTTAGCTGCACAACCAGAAACAATTGTTCGGGTGTATCAGGAGAGTGCGGGCCGGATGGGAGAAAGAAGAACGAATGAAAGCAAGTAGGAAGACATTAGGCAAAAATTAGAGACAGAATCTAAGGAAGAATAGAAGAAAAAGAAAATAATAAAGAGAATGAAGCCAAACACGATCATTATTTTGCAGTCACAACCACGCATTCAACCTTGTCAAGTGAGTGAAAAAAATAGGCCTATAATAGGAGTTCCAGAAACAAAATACTAAGGACGTTTAATTTAGTTTGGTTAAGGTAGTGTGAATAAAGTGACCTAGCCCTTTGGTTTGTAGTTCTATTTCGGGTCACTCGCAATGATCGGCATATAGCAAAAACCTACCATATGATGTGAAAGACCACGTGACGTATACGTAAATCCCAGCTTTAAGAAGTCATAGCGCGTGCCTAATTGACCTAGGAGTACCGTACTTGTCTGATTCGCAATTCAAATCTCCCAGGGCGGTTGATTCTCCTCTGAAGAATACTTCCCAGGTAGACAGCTTCTGCTACTTCTACACTGCGCCGAAAACAGATATGCCCCGCAGGGGTGGCGCAGTGGTTACGGCGCTCGACTGCTGTTCCCAAGGACGCGGGATCGAACCCCGGCCTCGGCGGCCGCTGTTCGATGGAGGCGAAAAGTAAGGCGCCCGTGTGCTGTGCAATGTCAGTGCACGTTAAAGAACCCCAAGTGGTCGAAATTTCCGAAGTCCTCTACTACGGCGTCTCTCATAGCCTGAGTCGCTTTTGGACGTTAAACTCCACAAACCAAATCAAACCAAACCAAACCGAAAACAGATCTAAATTCGCGCTTTAAAGCAGTACGGACATGCCTGCATGGCCTTGGAGTAGCATGTCTGACCCGGGCAGGATAGCCACTGGTGGTCTTTTTGAGCCAAATTGGTTACTTTGCGACTATCTCTATTGAAGAAAGTTTCATGTAAGCTGTCTGCTTCTTTCTGGGTACCCTGAATTTCTCATGTGGCACATTTACTAGCTTTTGGGACTGCAATTTGCAGGCACTGCAATCGCAAACAAAGATGATCTGTTAATTCCAAGCTTTTCTCATACTCTTTTGTGTCTCAGTGACCAATACGCGCACATCTCCTCTCCACCGCCGGGGATCGTGTGCATCCAGGCAGCCTAGGGAACCTATATGCACGCGCGGTACAACTGGGTGCGCATGTAGGCTCCACACTAAAAAGGATCGCCCAAGAACCCCACCTAGTTCGCTTCAGGGCAGCGTTTTCTAACGCAAAGGACTCGAAAACAACTGGACCCGCCTACTCTATCCCACTTGTAAAATAAACTGGCATCTGCAGAGAAAACAAATTTGTTCATTTTTGATGCCGCAGTTGTAGGAAGCCGCTCCTTTAGAGGACTGCCTATCGGGAGATCCATCTTTCGAGTGTGTATGTAGCGTCCCAGAAGCCGGACAACTTCCGAAGTGCCAGCTTGAAAAGCAGAAGCAAACACTCTCAGTGTCCTCTCTAATCTTGTGAGTCCTGGTGACATCACAGGCGGGTAACAGACGCTGTATGCTGCACACAACAATGACTTCCAGTTCCACTCGCAAGCAGGAGGCGTGTCTTCGGCATATAGTGAGTGCATAATACCCCGGTGACGAAAGGCGCGGAAAGACATAGGGAAAGGGGCAAGATACACAGAATCTCAAGGCAGGCGGTGAAATAGCGGTAAACACACACATCCTGTCTTGGAGGCTTTGCAGGCAGGAAACTTGTAGAATCAAACAAAATTGTTACGTAGCAGTGCAGCTCAGAGATGGAAACCAAAAATATCCCTGTCGAAACCAACACGTACCCGGCGCTTGTTCGGCGCCCGCGGACCGTCAAATTCTATGTGGAGGGATCTTACGTCGAAACTTCATTCCAATTTTTCGGTGCTCCGATCCGATCCAAGGAAAAAAGCCTGCCTCGCTTCTTGGAGAGATGGGAGTAAGAGCAACACGCGTGAATGCTGCAAAAAGGGCGGATAGACTCCGTAGACCTCGCACCGTGTCTGTAAGGGGCGGGTGATATATCTGGGTCTTTTCACTTTTACGGTTAAGCCTACTCTGTTCCCTTAAAAGTGTGGAACTCAGTAATAGATATGGCCGAAACTTGGCTGCTTATGGCCCTAGAAGACATGGACGCTGGCGTTCCTGAATAATGGGCCGCTTCCCCGCATCGTGTACGTCGGTCAGTTAGGCTAGATAAACATAAGATAGTCGACGTGCTGTCCAACCCCGAGCCATTCTCGCAAACAATTCTCTCTTGAACCGACCTCCACTTAATTTATATATTGCCAAAAGTTTCCCGTTTGAAAGGTATACAGTGTATCTTCTCTGTTCGCGTTCGAAGCTTGCGCACTTTTTGTTTTGTTCTGCTGCACAACAACGTGTGCACCTGTGTTTTCCTGCGGTCGCCTAAACTGTACAAAAGAGAAGAAGGAGTGTTGGAGTACTTTTTGGCTAGCCGCCATGTGAATTTAGTTGCTCCGCTCACCACCATCGTCAAAGGTGAAACGATAAAGAGCAGCTTAACTATGTTTGGTCCTAAGCTGTGGTGGTCGGAGGAAGGAAGGCGACACGAGAGAAAGCTGAGAGATGTAAAATTTGTGCTGCTTTCACTTCAAACTGCAACTTTCTTCATCGTCTTCTGCTCTATTTCTTCATCCGTGCAAGCCCTTTTCAGTCCTATAATACAAAGCGTTAGTCTTCTAAAAAATGACGTTCTTCCCGTTCACGTATTGCGGGGGGGGGGGGGGGGGGGGAGAGAAACCATCCAGAAATGCTGCTGGCGCAGCGCACACAGGCTTTGTAAATCATACGGAGGTGAGGCTGTACACGCTGCAAGATGATCGTAATTATCCGCAAGCATTGTTATCTTTTCTTCGCCTTTCATTCTAAATGACCCATGGTTGCATAATCTGCTGCTGCCCTTTTATCCAGCATCATCTCATAGGCCCACATTGCCACAGATGAAGGATTGGGGTACTCTGAGCGTAGAGATAAAGAAAGGAAGATCGACAAAGAATGTAAGAATGGAGGACGATTGAGAAGAGGATGAAATACGAAGGCGTAATTTCCGCCAAAATTATAGGCGGGCTGCCTTTGTCCTCATCTGGCATAAAGCCTTTGGCGTGAGTGTAAAAATACGTGTCCTCCGCTTTTCTTGCTTTCATCCTTAGTGAGAAGTCGTTGGTGGCTTTTAGCTTTTCCGCCTCTTGTGGCTGTCATTTGTCTCCAACGGAGACATATACGAGCTTCCGCCTACCCGCTGTGGGGCCCCCTTTTTTTTTTGCAGAAAATATTTCTCGTCTTCATGATGTTCATTCTGTATGCGAGCGGCAAGAACCTGCGACGATATCTCACTGAGTCTAAAAGAGCAGCCGTAAAATCGCGCGCTCACAGAATCTTAGCGGGTAACGTGAATGGAATAGCAGATGAGTGACGGGCTAAGAGACTCTAGTGAAGGGTAAGAGTGAGCGGGCACCTTTCGCAACCTTATTTTAAGTTGAACACCATAAAGATTTGAGGAGAATGAAAATAATGAAGCAGCCGGCCTGACAGAGAAAGCGGGTGAAAAGGCGAGCGATGTTCTTTCTCCTTGGATTCCATGTGCCAGAAGAAAACAGGAAGTCTACTTGCAGGTAATGAACAAAATCGTAGAAGCAAACAAAAAGAAAAATATTTAGAATATTTTTTTTAGCCCATGAGGCATCGAGAGTGAAGTATATACGGCGTCTTATTCTGAAGATCTGTGCACGACGCTGCCCGTGACAATATACCGATGACTCTAACTCGTCTTGCTCCCCCTGTGGTTAAACATGGAGACCATAACGTCATTGTACTTCTAAGAAAGCAGTGGTAGTACGTGGGCGACATCGATAGAGAGTGGTTGGTACAGACCTAGCGGTGTTGCCTCACTGCAACTGCGTCGCTCTGATACGTGATGCACTTTACAAACAGGCACATAGCCTCCGATTTGGACGGCGTTGATAAGAAAGGGACTGGGCATAGGCGCCGTGCTTTACGACATTTTAAGACATACAAGAGGCAGCGCCAACATACAAGGCCGACCTCCTCATGAGCGGCTTTACCACGGTCCTTCTCTTTCAAACTTCTGACAGTAATATATTTCCTCGGAAAAGCACACCCTGCCTGTTGCCCTAAAGAAATATTTCTGCTAGGCAAGCATTTAAAGTTCTTAGATAGTCCCAAATAAAAATACAGCGTGTGATAGTAGGCTGAAATGAAAGTAATTAGATTAGCGAGGTGTGCAGGGCATTGAAGCATCGTGCAGATACGTGTCTGCCATCACATGTCCAGGTTGACTGTGTGTACATCGCCATGCGTGTGTGCCCTTCAACGGAGTGATCAAGGCTGAAACTTACTGCGCGGTATAGGACACCGAATTGCATGCACTTTGCGCAGTGCCTGAACAATAGGATGCTTCACGGATACTATGAAAAACAGCGAAGACCTTAAGTCCTTGATGCACTTACAAAAAACGAAAAAAAAAAAGATTGGGGAAAGGCGGGCACCTATTCTCCTCCTTTTAGGGCATAACAAGAAGCGTTAATGGTTCACGTTAGCCGGCTCTCCTGGCCGTTACTCCTGCATATATATGCGAATTTGTAGACCCTTGATCACTGACTTCACGTTTATGCCTCTACTATGCCACACATATCCATTAGCCTACTACTTAGTACTGCATTGTGTTTTACAGATAGTACATTGTATGAACGACAACGCGATATAGATATAAATCCCCCGCTTAAACCAAGCCGTAAGAACGTGTCTACGGGGCCTACAGGGCATCGTGTCGAACTCGGGATGCAAGGGCCTTCGAGGGCTGGACTCCGAACACTCATTCAATGCAAAGCCCGCGTTTTCATTGTCTGCCAGCTGGACCATGTCATGCGGTCTCTTGATGTCACAGAGCCCAATGACAAGTAATTGCAAGGTGATTAAACAATTGATGTGAGTAGGCTGATTAGAACAGAGTACAAATACATTTTCGATCTTTGTGTCACATTTGAAAACGATAACGCTAAAGGCTACTTTGCCCAGAAAAAAGGGTGTCGTCGATGTCGACCAGTACTGCGGTTTCTTTGACACCGCCCTATGAAGAAACAAAAATGAGATTTTTTTTAACGCTGTGACAAGAATATGGCCGTCACGTTTAATGAAAGAAAACAAGCGGCGCTCAAATATCGGTTTCTTCATAGGAAACGCTTGCAGAGAATTCGCAGGGTTATGAACATAGAAACTGTTTTTACTAATGCTTTGTGAACCTTATGTCTGACACTGGCAGCTGTATGAAATATGCAATAGCATTTTTACCTGGACAAAAAAATTCCGGCTAAGCTGTGAGTACTTTCTTGAAGACATAAATGGTTTCACAGTAAAAAGAATATCACCAAAATGCTTGATAATGAAAATACCCTGCCCCTACGAGAGACCTTCAAATAAATTAGAATCCAACAGAAGGAGGAGAAACTCGGCAATAACAGCCACTCCAGCTGATTAGTCTGAAAAATAACACATGCATGGGCTCGTAATAAAATGCTGGCTCTAATGAAATCTGACGGAAATTACGAGTCTTGCTATTACTATTTCCTTGTGTTGCGATAGAATATGAAGCAGACCGTGAGTAAGAAGGGCCTGTACATATTCATGAGCACTGGAATAATTGTATTCTCGAGGATCTAGAAGACGAGAACCGTGCTTATACGGGAGGCCCGGTGATTAGATTTTCGAAACAGAACGAAATGATTTGGGCAGAACAAAAGCTTATGCCTTCGGGGCTTCCTTTCTAGGCGGCGCTTTGTCTTCCTTCAAGCAAAGAAAGGTATGTTTAACGGCACTGTCTTATTATTTTATGTAGAAAGGCAAGAATGGGGAACATGATCAATTGAAACCTTTTTTTTACTTCCAGTTTGTTTCGTTCTCCGCTAAATCGGCTAACGTAAGGTAGTCGTGGACCTTCTGAAGGCATTTGCAAGCTTTTGCCCAGCTAATGACTTCGTGAGTAAATATACTGAACTAAACTGCATGCTGCTCCACATAAGTGGTCCGCGTTTGTTAGAAAACGCTTTAGCTCAGGTTGTTAAGTACCTGCACAATTGCGGATCCGAGATTGCGATGCGAAGCATTGATTACTCGTAAGAAAGCGTTTAAAGAGCCTTGGAATACCATTGGATATGTATCCAAGAACTACGCACTGAAATATTTGCCTCTTTTGTTCAGGTAAAGGATAACTAGAGCCACGACCCTGCAAATAAAATTAGACTGCTGGAGCTAGCTATATAGACAAAAATGCATGGCAGGTTAGAGTGAGCAATTCAGCAGTGTCAAGCTCACCGTATAGCGTGGCTAAAGAAACTGAACAAGAGTTCTGTTTATTATTTTGCTTCTTAACACAAAAAAATTAAATGTTGACTAAATCATTTCAGAGTAATCGTCTAATCAATGTATTCTATCGCGTGTGTAATAAAAATTTGTGAAGTAAAAAAAAACTTCCCTATAAAGCTACTGGACGCGCCACATACTTATCATATATGTTTCAACCCTGTCGCGACGTATTTAAATAAGATAAAGAAGATTACCTACAAATTCACCTGTGTAGAAAAAAGTAGCATGTAACGTCAGCTACATAGAGACAAGTTTAATGAATATAATGAGAAATGAGTCTTTTCCGGGCCTTCACA
This sequence comes from Amblyomma maculatum, assembly GCF_055883805.1. Classification (NCBI taxonomy): domain Eukaryota; kingdom Metazoa; phylum Arthropoda; class Arachnida; order Ixodida; family Ixodidae; genus Amblyomma; species Amblyomma maculatum. Next base: position 179,971,345 of record NC_139346.1, on the reverse strand, counting down.
CTTCCATAGAATTGAGACTTTCCGAATTACAGCTTTTTTCAGAGCTTTCACCGGGACATCTATTCCATTCCCGTTGGATGCTTTCTTGAACCCTGTCCACAATTTGCTGCTTCAACTAACTGCAACCTTCTCTCTTTAACGACCGGGTAACCAATCTTTATTTGTGTCGTTTTTCGAAACGTGCCTGTAAAGCATTTTTTTTTTTTTGCAACCATTTAGTTACTACTAAGGATCCTCTGTCGAGCGAGATGACGACTAGGAAATAACATATATATATATATATATATATATATATATATATATATATATATACGTGGTTCGCTCCTGCACCTCTTTCACTGACAACTAACGCCTACAATATGGAAATGATACTCGACAAGCAACAGTATTAATTTTCGTGACATCAAAGGTAAGCATGAGTTCTTTGGAGAACCCTTGGCTTGGCGCATTTGCAAAGGTGCCGTGTAACATAATGCAGCGTGCAAAAAAAAAAAAAGTTACACGATTGCGCTTAGCTTAGCCTAAGAGCTTCATACGAAAGCTTTCCCTCCTCTTTTTTTTTTTTTTTCTACGTCTTCTTTTCTACATCAGTATAGCGTGTTTGAGCACTTGAGATGGATTTACCATCCATCTTCCAATCAAGTTGGAGACTAGTTTGCCATATCCATTCGAATCAACGATATGTATGCCTCCAATTTTATGCCGTTAAATTTGCGCATAGATCCCAGTCTAGATGCGAGACAGATATTGAGCATCTCTTTTTCACAAATAACAAACCGCCTAAAGACGTTTACACTGCCAAGCTTGGTACAAGTATCTCAGTGTTCAAGCTCCAAGCGAAACGTGTGCTTTCGCGCGTCTTAATCGGTTTTAGCAGAGTTAAACCTTGGCCAGTTTTACGCGATAGCGTTCGCAGCTCGTTGCATCAAAAGGCCAACGGTGCTGTGACCTTAAATCGAGCCAATAATAGAGCCCATAAAACACGCACGACATCTGGTCATCGCTTAGGTGGAGCTGAAGTGCCTCTCGAGAGTTTTCATGGTCAATATAGAGGCTCACGACATCTCGCCAATTAGATCATGCTCTGCACAATTTTAGCGGCCGAAATGTTAAGTCCCGTGCAAAGAATCAGTGACTGATGCACATTCTCACAGGAAGTATCTTAGAGCCTAATTCGTAAGGAATAACGTCATAAGGGACACATAAAAAGACGAGTGTGCAGAAAAGTGTAGACAGAAGAGGGTGGGGGGGTTCTCGGCCTCAGGCAAACTAGAAGGTGCCTTCAACTCGTCTTATTTTAGCTTTCCTTGGGGCCTAAGAAATGGGAAGAAAGAGCAAGATTTACGCAATGATTAAGGGTGCGAGGGTCAAAGTTAGGTAAAGGAGAACTATGCAATTCTATTTTTTACGCTTTTCCAAAGTAACTTCAGCAGACTTCTTGCGGTGCGGTAATTATGAGCAAAACAAGAAAGCAACATACGAAGGCTTGATAAGTAGAACAAATATGAGCAAAAATGCTTGAACGGATGCAAGTCAGCCACATGGCACTGTGAGTTCATTTATGCAGCCGAGACTCGTGGTTTTAAAACACATTCCGTGCTTCGCTGTCAAGCTGTAATCAGGAAGCATGCGCTTCAGGCCACTCGGGAGGATGTGCGCTGTTTCGGATGTCGCTCTTAAACCGCAGCCCGTCCGAGATAAGTTCAGCTCAGTGGATGATTAGCACCAGTTTGTTATCGAGTGCGCAAGCGCGAAGTGTGATTGTTGGTAGTCTACACTGGAGTCTGTAAGATGAATGAGCACGAGTGCCGTAGTGTGGCGGGCTCAATGTATTAACAGACTGACTGCTATTAGCGTTGTTATTATCTAAAAAGATTCGCAACTCTAGAAAAAACAAGACTATAATGGGCAGCTTAGTTTTATCCCTGATGTGTGATTCATTTTAAAATATCGTTAACATCCTGCTCTCGGCGTATATGTTGTTAGCAACTGAGGACGCTAGGAAACTCTATGCTCACCAATTAGGTTAACGTACTTCAGTCATGTGCTTCCTATTTATTTTTCGACCAGCTCTTTTGGAGAAAGTACTGTCGGGTTAGACAACCATTATCTCCCCTTGTATGAACCGCAAAATCAACTTTATCCGCGATGGGAAGCCGCTGGCGCATTGGAGCAGTGAGCTGCGACTTCTCTGCCCATACCAGCAGTTTCAGCGATAACTGAACTGCGCAGGGGTGGACAATGGTTACTAAAAGAGCTATGGTGTACAGTTCCCAACGCATTCACGTCTTCACCAGCAAAATTCGAAGAACGTGTACTTATCGTAAAGTGCATTCGGCTGAGGATTATGAGGCCAGGTGCGGAGAACTTTGTGTAAGCCTTGCCTTAGTGGCTGAGACTGCATTTTTGTCTAAGGCTGAGGTTCATACATACATACATATATATATATATATATATATATATATATATTGTAGTGTGGTAATCTTCATCGATATAACCACTGACATGCGTCGCGTGCTGCCGCTCTCAAGGACGAAGAAGTTGTTCGCAGCCTTGCTCTTTCGCCACGCCTGACGCTTCGCTGCGAGTCTCCCCTGAGCGGCTGGAATCACCTGGGTTCACCGAATAAACACACCCCTACAATTGGTGCAGGTGCTGCTGGGTACGTTCCCATCCACCCTGGAACTTAGAAGCCGCACGTTGACCACTGCTTCCACCATGCCAGACGAGACCACCTCGACATCGGCGCCCCTACCAACCACGGTACTGTGTTCTGGCGTTCTACGGCAGCGTGATCCATGCCTCTTCAGTGGCACGGCTGACCAAGACGTCGACGACTGGTTGTCGGCGTATGAACGTGTCAGCAGTTATAACAGATGGGACGACACTATTAAGCTAGGTAACGTAATCTTTTACCTGACCGACGTGGCGAACCTCTGGTTTCGCAACCATGAGGCAGACCTGCCATCTTGGTCTGCATTTAAGAAGAATTTTTCGGAAGTGTTTGGCCGTCCTGCAGTTCGCAAACTCCGAGCAGAACAACGCTTGCGTGAGCGCACACAGCATGCCGAAGAGTCATTCACAAGTTACATAGAGGACATCGTTGACCTGTGCAAACGTGTCGACCCAGTAATGTCCGAAGCGGCTAAGATCGGACACATCTTGAAAGGTATCTCCGAGGACGCGTGTCAGATGCTCTGGCTGAAAAATCCTGCCTCCGTCAGTGAAGTGATTAAACTTTGCCAGAGCTACGACGAGCTTCGAAAGCAGCGCGCTTCTACCCGGCGGTCCGGTTTTAGAGACGACACCATTTCTACACTAGCACTGGGTGGTTCTACTTCATCTGAGGACAGCCCTTTGATTCAACAGATAAAAGCCTTCGTTCGCGAAGAGGTCGCCCGCCAGCTATCCCTGGTCCCTCAATTACAAGACACTGGTCGCCTTGTTCCTGACATGGCTCCGTCTTTGGCCCCTACCATACGGCGTGCCGTGCAAGACCATATCGCTGATGTCCTTTCGCCCAGTTCCGTGCTCTCGCCCAGCCCAGTGCTTCCGACCAGCCCCGTGCCACCGCAAGTAACGGCACCACTAACGTACGCCCAAGTTGCGGCCAGGCCGCTAATGCCAACCGCACCTGTTTCCTACCAGGCCGCCCCTTCCAACCATCCTTCACCATCGCCTGGGTCGGCGTTCCATGTCCGTATTCCAAGGGTACGCCAACGCCCTACGAACCCTTGGCGCACCGCAGACAACCGGCCAATTTGCTACTCTTGTGGGCTGCCGGGCCATGTAGCCCGTCTTTGGCGCCAACGCCTTCCACCTTCTTGCCCTGACCCCTGGAACTACACGTACGACGCCGACCAGCCCTCGCCGAGAACTCAACCCGGTTCCGAGTTCGTTCCTCGGGACAATCAAACGTATACCTCTCGCCGATCATCTTCCCCTCGTCGCCGTTCACCATCACCGCTTCCCCGACGTTCTACCGGCGCTGTTGAGGGAAACTAACAGTCGCAGTTCCCGGGGCAAGAACTGCGCTTGGTTCGAACTCTTCAAGTCCTCCGTCTTCTCCCGCAAACGTAATACAAGTGTTCGTCGACGGTGTCGCAATACTCGCTCTTGTTGACACGGGCGCTGCCGTATCCGTCATCAGTGAATCTCTTTGCCGTCGTCTTCGCAAGGTGACCACCGCACTACCCGACTTTTCGCTTCGCACCGCTTCATCCCAGCGCATTCATCCCTCAGCAGCGTGCACGGCCCGTGTTCTCATCGAAGACGTCTTATACACCATCGAGTTTATTGTACTGGCTCACTGCTCACACGACATCATCCTGGGCTACGATTTCCTTTCCGCTCATCATGCCGTTATTGACTGCGCCCGCGCGGAAGTTTCCTTTTTACCTCTTTGTGATACCGTCTTGTGTGACGTCCCTACCCGGCCTGCAAAACTCCTCGTCGCCAGTGACACAGACATTCCTCCATTTTCTGCTGCCCTCGTTCCACTCTCCTGTGAAAGCGTTATTAGTTCGACTGTCTTCTTCACACCTTCCGACGCCGCTTCACGCCATCCCTGCCTCCTGCTTCCATTTGCTGTCCTCAAGTTCGAAGATGGCCTTAGTGCAATGTACGTCTCAAATCCATCTTCGTGCCCGTCCGTCCTGCTACGCGGCGAGTGTCTCGGTCGTATTGAAGAACTTGATCCCGAGCTTGTAAATACTCTTCCTGCAACGCCTACTTCATTAGACGTTAATGTGCTCAGCTCTTGCGATACAGCGACCGCTTCGACACCACCCGATGTTCTTCAACAAGCTATTGACGCAGATCTCCCACCCGCACAACGCGATCAACTCGCTGCTCTTCTACAGAACTTCACTTCTGCCTTCGACCTTCCTCACACTGCTCTGGGTCGCACGTCTGTCGTTACGCACGCAATCGACACTGGTACAAACGCACCTTTACGACAGCGTCCTTATCGCGTGTCGGCCTCTGAGCGCCAAGTCATTGCTGACAACGTGGACGACATGCTTCGCCGGGGCGTCATACAGCCATCTAACAGTCCATGGGCTTCTCCGGTTGTTTTGGTCACCAAGAAAGATGGTTCCATCCGGTTTTGCGTCGATTACCGTAGGCTTAACAAAATCACGCGCAAAGATGTCTATCCTTTGCCGCGAATCGACGACGCCTTGGACTGTTTACAGGGAGCCGAGTATTTCTCCTCTTTGGATTTGCGCTCCGGCTACTGGCAAGTACCGATGGCTGATAATGACCGCTCGAAAACTGCCTTTATAACACCGGATGGATTATACGAGTTCAACGTTATGCCCTTTGGCCTCTGCAATGCCCCGGCTACTTTCGAGCGCCTGATGGACACTGTTCTTCGTGGACTCAAGTGGCAGACCTGTCTTTGTTATCTGGACGACATCGTAGTTTTTTCTGCCGACTTTTCTTCTCACCTTCTCCGCCTAAAGGATGTCCTCACGTGTCTCGCCGGCGCTGGGCTTCAGTTGAATTTGAAGAAGTGCCACTTTGCCGCCCGAAAACTCACAATTTTAGGCCACGTAGTTTCTAAGGACGGCATTCTTCCCGACCCCACCAAACTTCGCGCAGTTGCAGAGTTCCCGAAGCCAACCTCCCTGAAGCAGCTTCGGAGCTTTATCGGCCTCTGCTCCTACTTTCGACGTTTCATCTTGAACTTCGCCTCTATCATCGCTCCTCTGACCCAGCTCCTTGCCGGCAGCTCCGACCTTTCCGCCTGGACTCCAGCCTGCGATAAAGCCTTCGACACTTTACGCCGCCTTTTGGTTTCGCCGCCCATTCTACGCCACTTTGATCCGGCTGCGCCTACGGAGATTCACACTGATGCCAGCGGTATTGGGCTTGGTGCCGTCCTTACCCAACGTAAGCCTGGTTACAGCGAGTATGTTGTGGCATACGCCAGCCGAACATTGACAAAGGCAGAATCTAATTATTCAGTCACAGAAAGGGAATGTTTGGCCATTATTTGGGCTATCGGAAAATTTCGTCCTTATGTGTATGGTCGACCGTTTTACGTTGTGACCGATCACCACGCTTTGTGCTGGCTTGCCTCTCTGAAAGACCCATCCGGTCGCCTTGCTCGCTGGGCTCTTCGTCTCCAGGAGTTTGACATTCATGTCATTTATCGATCAGGCCTAAAGCATACGGACGCGGATGCTCTTTCCCGCTCGCCATTGCCTAGAGATAATTCGTCTGACCACGTCTGTGCCTACGATTTGTCGACTCTTACAACTATCGACATGGCTACCGAGCAGCGGAATGACCCCTGGATCAATGCACTTTTGGATTTTCTCTCAAGTCCTACTCCCGGTCATTCATCCAAAGCGCTCGTCCGCCAAGCCCACCACTTCTCCATTCGTGACGGTCTTCTCTATCGCCGCAATTATTTGCTTGATGGACGGAAGTGGCTTCTAGTCATCCCGCGTCATCTCCGTGCCGACATTTGTGCTGCGTACCATGGTGACCCACAATGTGCTCACGGTGGCGTATTGAAAACCTACACGCGCCTACGTCTGCGATTTTACTGGCGTGGAATGTACCGCTTCGTAAGACATTTCGTGCGCGCTTGCGAATCTTGTCAACGCCGAAAAACTCCTCAGAAGTCCTCTGTTTCGTTGCAGCCGTTACCCTGCCCTGCTCGTCCGTTTGACCGCGTTGGCATAGATCTCTATGGCCCTCTTCCGACTACTCCTGCTGGAAACCGGTGGATTATTGTGGCAGTAGACCATCTGACTCGCTACACTGAAACATCACCGTTACCCTCTGCCTCTGCAAGAGACGTTGCTTTGTTCATTCTCCACAACTTGATTCTTCGCCACGGGACTCCGAAGGAACTGCTCAGTGACCGCGGACGCGTTTTCTTGTGCGACGCTCTCGAGGCCCTACTGAAAGAATGTCGCATCATTCATCGCACCGCTACTTCTTACCACCCTCAGACGAATGGCCTGACAGAACGCTTCAACCGTACTCTGAGTGACATGCTGGCCATGTACGTCAACGACGCTCATTCCAACTGGGACCACGTTCTTCCCTTCGTAACCTACGCGTACAACACTGCGATACAGACCACCACCGGATTTTCTCCCTTTTTTCTTCTTTACGGGCGCGAGCCAACCTGCACAATGGACGCGCTTTTTCCCTACCGCCCTGATGTTTCTGAATCGACGCCACTCTCGGACGCCGCCCAGTACGCAGAAGAATGCCGTCAGCTCGCTCGTTCGCTTACAAAGGAAAATCAGTGGCAACAAAAACACCATCGTGACACTGGTGAGGCGCCTTCATATGCGCCCAACTCCCTGGTGTGGCTCTGGGTTCCTGCCACAACCGCCGGCCTGTCAAAGAAGCTTCTTGCTCGGTATCACGGTCCATACCGAGTCCTTCAAAAAACATCTCCTGTGAACTACGTAGTTGAGCCGGTTACGCCATCTGCGGACTTGCGTCGCCGTGGACGCGAAATAGTTCATGTGGACCGAATCAAGCCTTACTACGATCCGTCTGTCCTTTCGGCACCATGAGTCGCCAGGATGGCTCCTTCTCTGCCCGGGGGGAAACTGTAGTGTGGTAATCTTCATCGATATAACCACTGACATGCGTCGCGTGCTGCCGCTCTCAAGGACGAAGAAGTTGTTCGCAGCCTTGCTCTTTCGCCACGCCTGACGCTTCGCTGCGAGTCTCCCCTGAGCGGCTGGAATCACCTGGGTTCACCGAATAAACACACCCCTACAATATATATATATAGATGCCGCCCACTAACGGGTGTGTATTTCCTATGAAGAGCCATGGATTTCCTGCCCGAGGAATGACGCTTCTAATATGTTGCTATGAGAGGTACGGGTGCCCTTACCCTGGCAGGATTAGGCAGGATTAGGTACTGCAGTGGAAGTGAATATAGTGAGCCAGTTTAGATTCATATATGGGGCGGTATTTATATCAATCATAGAACAATGAAGAGAGATTCTAGCCCACATTGTTACAACCATGTCAATTTGTTCTGTCGCAAAAAAAAAAAGGTAACCTCTTCTACACTGAAGAGACATACTCTTTCTATTTTGGATCATGGAAAAATAAAGTATATGAAATGTCTGAAATGTGCAAGAAAAGAGGGAGCATTTATAACTTCAAAAGGAAAAGTGGTGACGCCATCCAAAATTTGGTGACTGAAGAAGGCAGGTATGACGTATAGAATGAATAGCGTGATGTTATCGCAGCTGTTCCGACAAAAGTAACTGGCTTCCTCGAGCATGCCTTAACAATCTGATCCGCTTTCATTTTAACGCGATTTTGTTCATGCCCTGTATTTGCAAAAAAAAAAAAAAAATAATAAAAAAAAAAGATCTGGCGTCGCTGTATTCGGCACCGGCTTTTTAACAGAAAATCACGGGCTTACCTCTGGAACGTTGTCATTGGCAGGTAGCATGGCGATATACTGACTTGTTTGTTTGCGTAAAGAGAGTAAGATCAGAATACATTCAGGGCCCTTGAGTTGACACGTTGCCCCAAGGCCACATAGGTTACAACTTGGTTAAAGCAGGGCTTTATACCTATGTCGGTCGTATAATGTGGTAAATTGCGATTTTATGCTAATCAGTAAGTGTGGGAGAGTATATGCGCAAATATTAACATAAATGGTTAGGCGAGTAGCAAAGTGGATGTACGTACGTCTTAGCTTTTTATGTGTATAAAACCTTACCGCCTGCTGAATGTTGAGGGAGAGACCGGCGCGCCCGCATAAGCACTGCAAGTACCCCAACTCAGCGTCAGTGAAGGGGACAACTCTCCTTAACTCATTTAGTTTTCGACTCATAAATTGACAGAGCAGAAAAGGCATCACAATAAAGTGAGAGAAGAAACAAAATGGCTGTCAGCTATCTTTTTATCTCAACAGATTTTAGAAAGGGAGAAAAATACAGAAAGATCAAAGGAGGTGACAAAGCACAGGAATCCTGGAATCGCATCCGGGAACTCAAGAACGTGTAACGACTGAATAATGGCTGCATCGCAAAACAGGTTCTAGTTGCGGAATTCAGGTACCCTGTCAAGTAGTTTGCCCTATTCTGTCCTTGTATTCGCGTTAGCAGTTTCAGCACCACTCTCCCGAAACAGCGGCATGTGTAGACTCAGGTGAGTGACGCCCTCGGCCCCCAGATTCGACCCCCATCATTCATTCAGGCGCTTGGACCATGTGTAGTTGACATCGAAGGGTTCAGCAAAGGAGTGAGAGTGCCGATTATGAACCACTACCTCGATCAACCATCGATGAGTCTCAACTAGCCTGAATGGAGATGTATATCTGCTGCTTCTAAAGCTTATTTATTATTTCCCATCGTACGACTCACATCTAATCACTACGTCAGCCTTCTCATGGGGGAGGAGGGGGCGGGTGAATCCTTCATCCTCCCTCCAGAGTCGCCACCGACCAGCACACATCCATTAGCGGCCTTCAGAAACACCACCCACCACCCGCCGCCCGCGTTTTTTCTTGAAGAGGTCTACTCCACGACGGAATTCGCTTTGCCTAAAAGCGCTACTGTCAACACTGAATTGACGGAATTAGCAAACTGAGTATATGGCTTGGTAAGCCCTAAGTTGAAAGCATGCATTTGGTAGCAAGCAATTAGTCGCAAATAGTACATAAGGAGATAGGAAGCGTGCAGAGTGGGTCAGAGAAATAACTCAAGTTACCGACATTCTAGTGGAAATTAAGAAGAAGAAATCGGCATGGGCAGGACATGTAGTGTGAAGAGAGGATAACCGATGGTCGCTTAGGGTAACAAACTGGATTCCAAGGGAAGGAAAGCGTAGCAGGGGGTTGCAGAAAGTTAGATGGGCGGATGAGGTTAAGAAGTGCACAGGGGTCAAGTGGATGCAGCTAGCACAGAACCGGGTTAAGTGGAGAAATATGGGAGAGGCCTTCGCCCTGCAGTGGGTATAGTCAGGCTGCTGCTGCTGCTGCTGATGATGATGAAATAGTTGCCGGAAAACAGCCTTCATTCCATCTGGGCAAAATTCATGCCGGAGTACAATGAAATATGCCCAGTTTGATGGTAGCGCCTCAAGTTGACCTGGGCTTCACAATATTCAGACCGAGCCACACGAAAATTGACCAACATAAACGCGTCGAGTTAACCGTGCTTTTGCACGAGTTAGTGATATAACCACATTAAAACGCTGTGACTTTCTCGGTTATACTATTTGGAGAACGAGCTCTAATTTTGCAAATACAGCCTAGCCCCCAAGACAAAACGTTTTGAACATAAATATTGCAATAGGTATTGTAGACATTAAAAAATATTGCCCCTTACTCTGTTTCTGCCGTAGCGCTCAGAACATCTCCAGTGCCTAAATAAGTCTGGTGGAAGCTCCTTTTTTTATCAAAATACTTAGCCCGGGTAGAGTAATGCCGGTCAAACGGGACTTTCACACCGCACGAGCCTGAGGAAGCAATACACAAGAGAATATAAATGTTGCTACAACGTTTCCTACCACCCAAAGTTGTTTTTCTTCCAGCTCTCAGACGTTAACCTAAACGCCTTAAATGCATAACAACATGTGGTGGGCAAGGACGATGTGCTAATTTATCCTCATATCATTTTAGCCATCTAGAGCTGCCTCAACTGAACATGTTGGAAGTATCAGTATAACAATTTTATGTGTTACGAAACGGCAAGAAACGTCAAGTCATTGAAAAAAGTAGTTCTGACAGGTCATGGTGTCTTATCGCCTGTCTCGTCAAAACGAAAAACCGTTTTCTTCCTGTTAGCAAATGCCTTCCACAAAAAAATGCTGCCTTTTATGAGAACAACCGTTCAAACAAATTGGATTTGGAGGCAAAATTTATGACTGAATAGATCGATTGCTGCAGTGTAACAGTTCAATTCCGTCTTAAAAATAATGGAGTATGCGTGCTATAATAAAAAAAAGATTGATAAACAGAGAGGCAGCCAAATATTAGAACCGCTGTTTGTGCACAGATAAGATCTTTTCTCGGGTTAAATATTTCATTAAAGGCTGTCGATGACGTGGGGCGGTTACCTGTATCATGATATTGCATATCCATTTCTATTATGCCGCCTATGTTTTCTAATGGTCATCTCCTTTCTCTACGAAAACTTCGTCGGGCCTGGCACATTATTACAATTGCTTAGTTTGGTAACGTTTAGCTACGTTTATGATTCGCAAGCCTTGTCAGTGTTTGGTAATCAGAAATATTATTAAAGGAAATTAAAATATATTCAATGCCATTTTATTAACACGTGGTTCCAGCATCTGTCAAGGATATGTTTTTCTTGATGAGGCAGGAACTTTTACGAGATTAGCAAATTGTTTTTATGTATGACGTACATATGCTTGTGCCTTTGTACAAGTCGCTTGTACAGTAATTCGGATATTATATACTGAATAGACTGATACAGTTTGGTAAGTAGACGACTTGAGCCCTAAAATTGATTATTTAGCTTTTTTTTTTTAGTTCCTAGGGACAATACTCTATATTCTAGCATCCAGAATAAGAGCAGCATGTTAGGTAATATTTATTATGTGTTTATACAATCGCTATGCTCCATAGCCTCGATGAACAAATTAACTTTGTAAATGACCTACGTATCTCTCGCAAGATCTAAAAACAATATTCTGCAAACTAGAAAAAAGTTAGCCGTTATGCCATTTAATAACGTGTGAATTAACTGACCGTTATTGCAATATTCTAAAATCACTGTCGACAATATATCCAAACCTTTATTTAGGTGTTAAACGTTCTCTCCCATCTCCTTTCTTGTTTCTTTCTATTGGTTTCAGGCTTTCTTTGCATTAAATTTCGTGACTGTTGTATTATTCTTTTCTAAAGTACCATTCGTGAATATTTTCAAAAACACTGTCATGTTTTTAACCTTAGGATCCTATGTGCGCTATTAAAAAAAAAGAACGATAAACTCTTCAGCTCTACTATAAGTACGCAGCTGCCATTAGCAAATCTTGCGCTGTCAGCACTAGCGTGGTTAACTCAAAAAGAGGCTAAACAAAAATGCGTGCGTAATTAAGCGAAAGATTTTAATTGTTGTGAGAATGGCATATTTTGAATGACGGTGACGAATGACTGCAATACAAACGTTCGTAATGGATGTGAAATGTGATCTAATGCTCACATGGCGACTAAAAGAACTGTGTTTTGTCTCAAGTTTATAACAGGTAGTTATATTTGCGCACCTAAATATTAGAATTGCGAGCGTTGTTCCGAGGCTATATGAACGATATCAGCCATATTTTGCTTGCCAGTACATTGCACCTTCCCCCTCTCTCTTAGTGGCGTAATCCAAGTGAATAAGTGACTAACCGTCGCCTCTCTTCGTTTAACGTCACGATATTTACCCTTTCCTAATTTGCTTCTGCCACGGCCGCTGCGTACGATATTTTGTCTCCTTTAAAGCTTGCTCCTTTGCATAAAGATAGCAACTGCTAGGGTGCACGCTTTACAGGGGCTGTCGATCAAGGTCGAGGATTATGGGGTGCTCCATTGTGCGCTACACTTTAACTCAACATTTGGGACTAGGGTGCCTCAATACCGCGCCTCCTCCGCTGATCCGTGCAGAGGGCGAGAACAGCGAGGCATCCTCGATGGGAACTGAACTTACGAGATTGTGTTTATGCTGGTCAGCGTCGTCGTTTACAGAGGGAAAGAGCGGAGGGTGGAATGGCGGCAGGGAGCGTGCGTCGAGGAGGTCTAAGCGTGAATCCTGATGTGGTGCATGCGCCGAGGACAGCGCAGCTAAGGCCTTGTCCGACTTTCACTTCCGTGTGGTAGTCTATGTGTATGGGAGTGCTCGTGCGTGCGTGCAAACAAGCTAGTGGGTGGGTGGGTGGGCGTAGGAGCATTGTTGCATCGTGGCATCTGAATTCAACTTTCGAGGACGCTTGTACTGGCACTGATATATGTTTCAACGATAAATTCAGTTCTGCCATATGGCCCCGTATTGGCGGAAGATGAAGTGTGGCGAAAGACGCAGAAGAGGAAGAGGAAGCTGGGTTGGTCCACTGAGGGTGTGTGCCGTGTAAGTATTATCGCCGAAACAGAAAGCGGGAAGAAGGCGAATATTGCCGCAGATTTTGGCATCGCGCCGAGTTCGTTGTCAGCGATACTGAAGAGTAATTGTTGCAGCGTGGCTTCTGAAGTCGACTTTCGAGGGCGCTTTTACTGGCACTCATGTATGTTTCAACGATAATTTCAGTTCTGCCATATGACTAACGTTTCCTTCTTAGCTGCACTGCAATATTGCCGGCATTTTTCGGGATTTGTAGAGCCGTGGAGTTCGTTAGGAGCAATATTACAGCTGAAGGAAGTTCGTTAAGAAAGCAGTAGTTATTGATTCAAAAGAATAGCACCGGATGTAGAAAGTTTTCCAGGGAGCAAGGTTGCACCCCTGGGGCATGTGAACGCAGAGGTTTGAAAGAATGCACAAATTCTGAATACACCACTTAACTTTAGCAGCTGATTTATTTGTCAATTTTGAGGCACTGGAGCATCTTGCCGTTGACTCTACTAAACTCGTCGCTCAGAAGCATGAAGAATTTTCCCTGTCGCAGCTCCAAATTTAAACGCCGACACGTACCGTGAAGGTCGTGCTGTGCTGTTGTGATCCAGATGCTCAGAGGCAGGCTTATTGAGACACATGGGACTTCGGCACAGGAAAAGAGATAATCGTCAGCTACACGTTTTTCTGTAGGCTAGGTCTTGAGACCAGTAAATAAAGACAGTCACAAGTATAGGGTGTGCATACTGACGGGCAGTGACCGAGACTCGGTGGATGGTCCCCACCGAAGATAGCACAAACAAAATCTGCCTGTCGATCTTTGAAATCGCAGGTGACGCTGCGCCTTTTGTGGCGTTGATCCTTTGTGCACATATCCACACTGTTGGTGTCAAGAACGTTCGATACGAGTTTCGATTGAGTGGACGAACGCATGATTATTTAATTAAAAATAATTTTTCGGGAAGCGCCTGACGTTAGGAGCAAACGCAGGCACAGCAGACGTAGGCTTCATTGCCCATTGCATGTTTTTCAGACTCGACTCGCCATGGTAGCCGCTTAAGTTACCGCTGCTCATTTATTTATTTGTGATCTGCATGACTAGTAAGGTATTGCAGCAGCGGTGATTTCACTCAATAGTAGAAAATTCCTCTTCCAAAAATTAATTTAAAGATGCCGACGCTTGAGCAGCTGTATCTTTCTCACAGAGACAGTACCGTCTTGACGCGGCCTTCTTCCAATGCCTATTATACGCTACCTGGTTATATATTAATATACCCAGGTAAAACACCAAAGCTGAAGCTACCACAGATCAATCAAATTCTTATTCTTTCTCCTCGGGCAGCCCTGTAGAATGAGATCGCTTTGTTATATGAGCATCTCAGCAGCTGTGCGGAGCTATTCATTTCTGGCGTGTAAAAAGAGACAAACCAAGGGGACGCAACTTGAATGAGAACAAGATTAATCTGATTCATCTGCAGTGGTCAGCGAAAGGCAATTTGTAGTGGCGATGAATAAATTTATCAGTTTTCTTCTTCGAGATCAAGAGTACCAGAGTAAGGGGTTGTGCTGTGCTATTTTAATTGCTGGAGATGAATACATTTTGAATTCACCTTTAACTCTTCTCCAATAGTAGGTTGAGTGTTTTTATTATTGTCCTCCTTTATTGAATTTATTAGGTTGAGACGACGTTTAAAGTCAAGCACTTCAGGTGCGTTTTTTTTATAGAATATTGCTACGGAGATGACGAAGCGGGCAGTGGCGCGGGGCGGAGCGCTCGCGCCAGGCCCGCTGGCCATTAAAGCATATTTCATGGTCATGTCCTAACGTCGTTCTGTTTCTGTTGAGTCGCCATGTTCCATCGTTTGTCATGCCATCCCGTAAAATTTGACTGGAGGTGCGGTTCATCCCCATCCTCGCCTTGCACCGTCGAAGCCAACCGTAGGCCGGGTCCATCTGCCGAAAGCCCGTGGTGATCGCCGCCCAGCTCTACCCCAGCCCTTTTTGCTCAGACCCGACCAGCCGCTGTCCCCAGCCTCGTCCCCAGCCCTGACCACAGCACACGACGACCAGGAGGAGCCCAAACCCAACCCTACCGACCCTACCGACCCCACGACTAAGCGACCTCACGACCACTCGAGCGAAGACAGCACCCCCGCCCAAGCCGTTCGGCGTGTCCATGAGCCTTGGTCTTCGGCAAACGGTGAAGATTGGACGTGATGCTCCGGTGCAAGCATTCCTCCCATCTTCGCATTCATTGTGGAGTCCAGCGTTTCGTGTCCCAATCCTGTGTCTGTGTTCATCATCACATCATGCATCGAATTTCTAGCAATCGATCGGGACGATCGCTCGGTGGCCCCGGGTAATGCTACGAAGATGACGAAGCGGGCAGTGGCGCGGGGCGGAGCGCTCGCGCCAGGCCCGCTGGCCATTAAAGCATATTTCATCGTAATGTCCTCACGTCGATCTGTTTCTGTTGTGTCGCCCTGTTCCATCGTTTGTCATGGCGCCCCGTAACAACATAACGTCTTTGTCCCCTTACCCATCGAATTTACACTACAAGAAACGTCAATATTCTCCTAATAGTATGAGCAGGTGCATCACTTTGCTTGCCCATGACACGGCGCTAGACACTCCCCAGTGTACCTGAATGTCTGATAAAAAAAACAAAAACAAAACAAGCATAATGCCACTTGATTGTGCATTGTTGGCGTCAGACGAGGGATCGACGCTTATTTCGTACACATTTATTTTCCGGCAGTATTATTCTACCATACTTCCCTACAAACTCGACCCCTGTTTAACTAGAATATTCGGGCTAGACACCCAAACCAATCGCTAACTAGGTAAAAGTGCCACAAGAATAACATATTTCATTGCCTGTGACTATTAGACAAATCACCAAAGTCACACCACAGGCAGTCCTGACTAGACCTCTGCTATCCGAAGCTCTCACCACGAGCATTTACTGCGAAACCATAGCTAAAGCTGAAGTTAAGGCACAGAAATGAGTGAGAAAAATGACACCCTGTGAGCTACATCTTATTTGATATTTACCTGTCAGAATGGGGAGTGTTAAAACATGCAAATATTTACAGGTGATCAATGAGACTCATGCAGCAGATAAAGACTTTACATTTCTGCGCCATCCATGATTATGTCGTTATCAAAGATCGAAAGAAATGACTGATGTATTAATGCTAATCTCTGAATAAATTATTGAGTGGTCATCATCATCATCATCTGCCTCACCTGACTATACCCACTCCAGGGCGAAGGCCTCTCCCATATTCCTCCAACTAACCCAGTCCTGTGCTAGCTGCATACATTTGACCCCTGCTAATTTCTTAACCTCATCTGCCTACCTAATTCTCTGCCGCCATCTGCTACACTTTCCTTCCCTTGGAATCCAGTTGGTTACCCTATGCGACCATCGGTTATCCTCTCTTCGCACTACATGTCCTGCCCATGTCCATTTCTTCTTTTTGATTTCCACTAGATTATCAGTAACTTGAGTTATTTCTCTGACCCACTCTGCACGCTTCCTATCTCTTAATATTACTCCTACCATTTAACGTTCCATAGCCCTCTGAGTTGTCCTCAACTTAAGTAGAACCCTGTTGGTTATCATCCACGTTTCAGCCCCATAGGTGAGTACAGGTAAAATGCAACTGTTGTATACCTTCTTCTTGAAGGATACCGGCAAGCTGCTAGTCATAATAGGCGAATGCTTGCCAAATGCGCTCCATCCCAATCTTATTCACCTTGTTATTTCCCTTTCATGGTCCGGATCTTCGGTTACTACCTATCTTAAATAAAAGTATTCACCTAGTTCTTTCAGTGCTTCGATACCTAATTTAAACTGCTGTTCCTTCCCGAGGCTGTTGAGCATTACTTTAATCTTCCGCGTATTTATTTTCAAGCCTACCTTTCTACTTTTCCTGTCTAGGTTATCAATAATTTACTGGAATTCATCCCCTGAGCTACTTAGCAAGGCAGTGTCATTGGCGAATCGCAGATTACGAGATATTCTCCATCTGCCCTTATTCCTAACTGCTGTCATTTCCAGTCTTTGCAAACTTCCTCTAAGCAAGCTGTGAAAAGTACTGGGGAAATCGTGTCTCCTTGCCTAAGACCTTTCTTTATAGGAAATTTGTTACTTTCTTTGTGAAGAAGTATGGTTGCTGTGCAGCCACTATATATATCTTTCAGTGCTTTCACGTACGGCTCTTCTACATCCTGATTGCGCAATGCCTGCATGACCACCGTGGTTTCTACTAAGTCAAATGCTTTTTCGTAATCAATTAATGCTATCTATAAGAGCTGGTAATATTCCGAGTATTTTTCTATCACCTGGTTGACGGTATAGATATGATCAATAGTAGAGTACCCTTTCCAAAAACCTGCTTGATATTGTGCTTGTTTGCAGTCAAAAGTTGTCCTGATTGTATTAGCTATTACCTTAGTAAATATACGTAACATACACTAACCTGATTGATCTGTAATTTTTCAATTCCTTGGCGTCCCCTCTCTTATTATGCTGTAGGAACTTTTATTTCGGGACCAAGCGGGCAAGGTATATTCAGGTAACGGTCGACATATCTTTAACTTGCAGGTTTCGAGCCATGTTATAATCACAGGCTTGTGATCAAGAAGTGAACACTCCAGCGCCACCTCTCTGACTCATACTCATGATTTTGCGAGGCGATCACGCTTTGAACAATTCCAACATCCCCCTTGCTATGAAAACAGCGGCTCGAGCTGCCAGCTCCTCGACCACGCCATCTACTCTCGTAACGTTACACATCCTTCCTGCCATTCAGACGTTTGTCGACTTCCATGAGCGAGAGAAAAATGTGCGCCGGCATACCACTATAGCTCCGACCTATCAATGCCTGATCATGTCAGTCGTCAACTACCACTTGCTATAGACATGCTCGTGAATATTCGAGACTGCAAGACGTCAAAAGGTAGACCCCAATGACGTCGGACAATTTCGGCTGACTTTGGTTAATAACGCTTTCACACTAGCAAGCCTGCCAGATGCATTTTTGTCAGTTTTCAAGGCTCGGAGATATCAATTGGTAGAGGACAACGCCGACAGGCAATTTTCTTCGGCATGGGGATGCAAACGCTCTCGCGTTAAAAAGAACTAAAACAATCATTGTGCTAGAACCTAAAACTACCAATCTCAGCCAATTTTGACACAGCCTTGCGGACACACTCTCTCCTTTATATTTGCTTGTCTATCAAGCAACTTCCGTGCCCACATCTGCCAAATGTGTATCTTGAAGGATGCTCGAATGACGCTTCTGGTTTTGTTTTTCTTGGCCACACACATTCATTGAAGCTCGGTGATGGTCGTTTCCGCAATACGCACGATGTTTCCAGATATTGTGGAAGTGTGCTGATAAGCCACTTTTGCTGCTACTTCTTGCGGGGCCCCAATTTCTTAAAGTGCCGCCGACGCTCTGGGAGTCGAGCACTTCCCATGAGTGGCCTGCGTAGCCTTAACGCTCACAGTTCACTTCCGTGCTTCCCCTTGACGTCCCTGTAATAACGTTGCTTGAACAGCGCACTGCGGCTGCTATTCTAATACAAGGCAGAGTTTGGGCACTAAATTAAATCCGCGCTTGAGAGAGCGGAGTAATGCGCTAGAGGTCGCAATAATTGATTACATTTTTCCGTGCATGCACCTATCTCCCTATTGCTGAAGATTGCTTACATTAGTAAACGTTTACAGAGTATCAATGATATTGATGGGGCATATATGCATTACAGTAATTTGCTACAGCATGTCACATGATTGTGTTATTGTCCGTATAAAGAAATGACATGAACTTACCCTAGTTTTAGAATCGTTTATTGTCGCGGTGACAATTTCCTTTTAGGTTTTATTAGTCCACATAGAATGTCCTCTAGCCGGGCCCACGTTTTTCAGCAAAATGTTTCGAGCTCAGTGGCTTTAATATAGCCTCCTGGTCAGAAAAGTGGACAGTGCCATGCCCCGTATCTGGATGCTCGCAATTTTTTGAGGTATATCGGGTGCAAAGAGGGAGTGCAAGAGTCCCAATTGTGCTATATTCTCATCGAATTCCGCCATATGAAGGGAACTGCCTAAATTTTCTAGATCTTTCTAAATCAAGAATGCCACCTGGTTTCAGGACGTCAGATTACCTGCCGACAAGTTTGGCGTCTTCCATGAGCAAAAAATAAATGAGCGCCTGCGAGCCATTGCGCCTCTGACACATCTGTGCCCGGCCATGGCCCCTGCAGATTAGCACCTGCCGGAAGCATGCTCGAAATTGTTGTCTGCGAGGCTTGAAAGGGCTGACGCTAATAGACGATTTGAAAATGTGGCGGTAGAGATGTTCATGCTTTTAAATTAATTTCTGCAGGCAACATTTCTTCTTTGCCCATTTTTATGTCGCGCCTTGGCTTCTTATCTCCAAAGAGCATCTTATCTTAATCTCAGTCTATACCTGTTGCTTGCTTTAATTTGGTTTACTAGGCTACGTGCATGGATTGTAATGTGATATATTACCCGGCGCCAAAAAGGGCAGCATGAGTCATCCTCAACTTGATATGGTACGGAATCGTAATCTACTGTACGCGCTGCTACGCTGCTAAGCTATGCTAAGTTGTGCTATGGTGGGGAACAATACGATACAATGGCATGGTGTGGCGTGCTATAGTGTAGTATGGTATGGTAGATTTAACGTCCGAAGCTGCACATGGAAACCAAAGGCACCGTAGTGAAGTGCACTGGACTCGTCTATTTTAACGAGACAAAACGAAGCGTGCTAGCCTTCCTGCCTGTCACGTTGGTGTGTCTTTTACAGAACATTTTATTGTTCATTATTGAGGACAAGTATCAACTTCAGCGGTCGTGCATACGTTATGTACCAAACGTTTACGGGACGCGAGTTCAAAGGCAAAAAAAAAATCATTTAATGCTTTGTGCAATTCGATTAAATGCCTAAAATGTGTCACTTATGTTCAGCGCATGATAGCCGTATTTGGTTATGCGCCACAAAACCCAACATATTTAACTAAATGACATAAGTCAAGACAGGAGGCTAGCAATAGCACAAAACAGGAAATGTAGCGCGAGAAGAGCATAAGCTGTGCTCGGCAATGGTAACAAATTTTATTCTAATGGAAGGAAAGCGTAGCAGAGAGCGACAGAAAGTTACGTGCGCGGATGAGAATAAACAGATTGGGAGGGTCAAGTGGATGCAGCTAACACAGAATGTGTAATTGCAGGAAATGGTGATTGGTCTTTGTTCTGCTGTGGGTGTGGTCCTGCTGATAATGATGATGCTGTGATCTGGCATAGAAAAGCTGCGACCCGTGTGTATATTTTACGACCGAGCATCCGAAATTGAATGCAGCGGCCAGTAGAAACCAAAAAAATTAGCAGTGGCTAATCTCAACTATACCAGGATATACGTAGTGAGAGGTACATTCTCTGGCTAAGCTCGTGGTCACTGTATGTTTAGCGATAGTCTCTCGCAAACACCCTACATATGTCCAAGTGTATTGTTCCTTCATGCCCACTTGAACATTCGTTTTTAGATTTTTTAAAAGTAAATAGTAAGCGATCCAGTTAGGAAAAAAAACAAGTTTCCTATATTGCGTAAAAATTCTATTTCTGAACCATAACATTACTGCAATCGAAACAATTATTTAGACATCTTGACCCTACGTTTCTTTGCGCCAAGTTCCAAATATCTTGAATACCGCACATTCACTTAAGCCCAACGCAAAAGTTTGTAACTTTAATGTGCTTTTTTTTGTGGCTTACATATTTTCTTCTATGTTATACGCCCGAGAGTAATCAGCCCTTTTCCGGAAACGTTCTTCCCTTCAGTTGGGAAACATTCTTGAACTTTTTGCGAGATGCAAAATCCTTTCTCACGAAGCACAGGGACATAATTCTTTGCGTTTCTTTAAAAATACTTCAGGGGGAAGTTTTATTATGTAAACCTATACAAGCTTAAAAAAGGAGATTGACTTAAACAGGTTGTCTTTTAAAGAAGAAATTTTATTGTGGTCTATCTAAATGAGGCGTAGAAGTAGATATGAGGAACAGGTATGCAGCCAGGAAGGGGAAAATGAAACACCGCTAATTAATCGCATCGCTTGAGAGAAAAATACAACCACAATAGTGGCGGTTTGTTCTTTCAAAAAGCTGTTTTGGCGCATTAGTACTGCACCAAGAAAACTTCTCCACAAAGTTGTAGGGTATTTTTGTATTCGCTATCAAATCTTGATAATGAAGCTTGTTATTTTTGCTGTTTTCTACACTTTTTCGCAGCGTATCTAGGTTAGCGCTTCCCTTGTTGGAAAGCTAGCACGAACCATGTCAACGCGCAGCCACTAAGTTTACATCCTGAGTTTTGCTTGGCTGTTTCACTGCTTACTCTCATGGCGAGGTGGAACACTTTAAAACAATCCGATATTTAAAGTAGGAAATTGTATGAGTGGAAATGGGCCCATGTTTTCCAAAAACCCTAGTTTTATTTTAAGAACGCGTATGGGGGCGAAAATCACCCATGGTTACGAGAACCAGATATTTAAAGTAAGAGCTTATATGAGACTCAATGACTCATGGTTTCCAAAAGCCGGCTATTTAATGGCAGATCCTGCTTAGCGTAAACGTAGGACTTACAAGGGATCAGCAGAACGCCCAAATCTTCTCGCGGTACAGGGTCGGCATTAGGGTAGTCCGTAAATAAGGTTCCGTCTATGTCATAGCAGCAGTGTTACGTGCGAAAATTTTCATAACACCTAGGCGCTCCTGGCTTCTCGACCAGTGTGCGCACTGCTCGCCATCTGGTACCCGCACGGGGATCCTTGTGCAGACAGAAATGTCGCATACCGCGCCCCTCTAGTAGGTACGTGTTGCATATGTTTAGTGCGAAAGCAGTCAACCACTCTGATTGGCTTAGCTCTTTTATGAGGTCGCAACCACGTGACCTCGCGTGGGTTATTTAAGCTATCGCGCGGATCTCCCCGACGCGTCTTTCGAGTTCGCCAGCCAACGGTCAGAATGATGGAGCCCAGCTCTGGTCATTGACTGACCATGATATTTTCTAGCGATTTCTCACTAAAACAAAAATCACTGTAGCCGATTGGAGGCGGTTGCGTTTGAAACTGTGTTTAGTAGCCGAGGGCCTTAACCCCTGAGCCACAGCTGCACGTGCTCTCGCTTGTTATAGCGAGGTTTAATGGTTCACAATTTGACAGGACGTCTCTCAGGCGGCGACGTAAGTATACTTGTGGCCTTCAAGATCTAGTGCGTCGTTGCGTCACAGCTCTTCACTGCGACCGCGGTTAAAACTCCGCCGTTTCACGCGGCGGCTTCCAGATGGCGGCACATGTAGAGCTGAATCTGCGGCTTCCCGCCTTTTCGCACTTTTGGTTTAAAATGATAACCGGTATCAATTTTTTCCAGATTTACTGTGAAACCATTTGCTTTGTATGCACGTGCGGCTTTCTTGATCTTGACAAATTTGCATACCTCGAATTGCCAATACCGCGAATAAAACTCCTTACAACTACAAAACTTCTGCCCTTAGGCTGATTGTAGCGGAGAGAGCACCTAAGAAAGAGGAAATGTGACGTGGTTCATGCTGTACGCCATGCGCTTCTTCACAGAGAGAGCGGAGGGGGGAGGGATGTAGGAACGGACAAATAAACTTTATGGACAAAGACCCTTCAAGGTGCTCCCGTGAAATGCATTCCTGCGATAAAAATTAGAAAAGGCAGGGCCGTTTTTAGCCAACTCCTCCAACTTCAAATAGCGAATAATTCAAGCTTCTGCACGCGCTGCCTAGGAGCCTCTAAGGTCTTCTCTCGTGAAATATTCCCCAGTAAAGACAAAGGGCCAGCAGTTGCTAGCCGCCTCTTTAAAAGTAACGTTTAGCGAAAGTCCAGCGCTATTTGCGAGAGGTACTGCAGCAGGCGTTGTCTTCCTGCAGCAGCTGCAGCGGAAAAGTGGCCGGTGCGCTAGACTCCTCTGCGTGCCTCTTCGAGCACGAAGCCGAGCGAGTGCCGTTCGCGGTGGCAGCGGCGCAGGGAGACACGCGACGTGATCTGCATTGCAAATAGGAACCCGTGTTCGAACTGCCGCCTCTGCTCTTTGTCTCCTGCTTCCCTTCCTGTTCCCTTGTTTCATGAAAACCGCCGCTGTGGCCCCGGACTCGTTCTTGTGGCAAGTCCCATGCGAACAGGCATTGCTGCTTCAAATATTTCGCAACCATGTTCTCTCTACGGCACTGATGTCCAGGACTAGCGAGGCACCTTCAGCGTGCTGCTCTCTGGTGTCGAATAATCTTTGCCATCCACCCTTTTTGGCACCTTGTCTTTTTTTTTTTTCATGGAGGCCCAACACAGGATGTTTCGGCTAAGTATATCCAATCTTTTAAAGATACGTTTTGCGAGTGAGAATAGCGCATATTCCGCCACTGTTTCAGTAGTATAATGCACCAGATTGTAGCAAATATATTGTCACGCTAATGACGACGATGAAGGATGGTGATGGTGTGACAGAAGAGGAGGAAGAAGCGTTGGTTTCTGGGCGCTAGTAGACGAAGGCGACACCATGTCGTTCTGACCGGCTCTCGGTACTGTATTAGGGCACCGCTACGAGCAGAAGGCGTGAATCGGCTAAGTATTGGGCGGCTAGTCCTCTTTTTTCTGTTTTCCCCTGCGCATTTGCGCTTTTCACCGTGTTGATATAACGCTCGCAGAGAGATTGTAACTATAAAGTGATGTCTACGCAGTCTCCCGGCCAGGGGCGCTCCCCCTGGTCGGCTTTCATTACTCCTCACGATCTACCTCTGGAAACGTTCCAACGATCTGGCGTTCCAAACATTCCTGTGGCGCTGGTGCCCAAGGATGGCGGATTTATTAAAATGAATAACCCTGGGACTGTTCGAGCTGCTCTCCAGGCAGCCTCTACCCTGTATGACTCGATCACAGAAGTGAGGCAGTTTGGGCGTGGCGGGATACTGTGCCGATCTCCAGACCTCAATTGCGTGAAGGATCTGCTTAAATGCAATTCATTTGGATCACTTCAGGTGAGCAGCTTTATCCCTACTCATCTTGCATGCACAAAGGGATTAGTCCGAGGAGTAGACTCTTCTTTAACTCCAGCTGAGACCCTCGACCTTCTTTCGGCGGCTGGTGTGGTAGCGGTGTACCGTTGCAGCCGGGAGGTTAATAATACGCGGGTACCAACAGAGTCGGTGATTGCCACATTTGCGGGAACTTCATGCCCGTCAGAGATAAAAGCATGGCCATTGATCTTCCGTGTGGATCCTCTTGATTCTAAGCCACTGCAGTGCACTAATTGCTGGCGATATGGTCACAGTGCTCGTGGTTGTAAGTCCTCCGTGCGGTGTTCAAAATGTGGCGATGGTCATCATTCGTCATCATGTTCACAACAACACGACAAATGCTGCCTTTGCGGTGGAGCCCACGCTGCAAACTCCTTGGAGTGTCCATCTCGAAAACAGGAGCTGCAAATTCTAGAGGTAATAGATAGAAAACGCTGTTCGCGTCGTGACGCTGTAATAGAAGTTAAGGACCGATTACACGGTTATGCAGGTGTGTCAGCCCGATCAGGTGTGCCTATGGATGCATCAATCTCAAAGGCGATAATGACTGCAGTGGAAGCATCAATGAATAAAATGGTCGACCGAATAGTTGCTACTGTCACAGAGTGTTTTTCTAACGTTCTGGCAGTTCAGCTAACGCAAGCCCTGCAATCAGGAACAGCCCCTTTCATAGCAAATATGCCCTCTGAAAGCTCTCAACTGCTTGAAAGCACTACTGTTGCTTCGCCTAACAAGGCTGCTCTCCCAGATGACGATGAAAACATTGATGACGCAGAGATGGTAGAATCAGATGTGAGAATTCTAAAACGGTGTGGGTCTCCCATGTCCAATCATTCTTCTCCGCGGTCCCAACCAAAATCAAAGAAACATCAGCATACATTAAAGCCAAAGGATAATATTTTGGGGCAGGCAGTTGCGGCTGCCAAGATTTCACAATCATAGGGGCACTAAGAGTTATCCAGTGGAACTGTCGTTCAATTCTAACAGCTTCAACAGATTTAGTTTACATTTCTTCTCAATATAATCCACACATAATTATTTTGCAAGAAACTTGGCTAACAGCCGAAAAGCATTTCTATTTACAAAATTATCATTCATTCCGACAAGATCGCCAATCAAAAGGAGGAGGTTTAATTATATTTGTCTGTACAAAATTCTGTCACAGGGCTAAGATTTCTTTCCAGTTATCTTCTATAGATTGTGAGTTATTGGCCCTAGACTTTGAAATTCCAGGGCACTGTCCGTTTTCCTTAGTGAATGCTTATTTCCCTAGCGGTGTACAAGATACAAAACCTCTAGATCTACTATTAGTTAATTGTCGAAACTCAGTTCTTCTGGCTGGTGATTTTAATTCGCATCATGTGTCATGGGGCTACAAGACAGATAGTTGTGGCAAGCGTCTTTGGGATTGGATAACAAATAATAACTTTTCCTGTAGAAATTCGGGTTCGGCCACATTTATAAGAAAACACAGTAAATCTGTGTTAGATTTAACTTTTACCTCTCCCAGTCTCTTCGTTAATAATTGGTCGACACTTGATTGTGGCACCTCTAGTGACCACATACCGATTGCGTTTGAGGTTAATCACCCTGTAACTCCAGCGACTTCTCAGTTGAAGTCATTTATCAACTATAATAACTTTCAGTCAACGTTACGCTCTAATCTTGAGTCATTGACTAACACGGATGAAGAAGAAAAATCAAAACGCCTATGCTCGGTGATTGAGGATTGCCGTAAGAAGTCTGAGATCTTGGTACGGAGCTCAAAGGGGAATACTTCAGCTGTTTGGTGGAATGCTGATTGTTCCCGAGATTACAGACGTAGAAAGGCGGCATGGAAAAAGCTTCTCCACAACCAGTGCCCGAAAAACTGGCAGGATTACAAGTTCATTGCTGCTACTTTTAAACGTACAGTTGCAAAAGCGAAGGACGAGTATGATGCTAAGCATTTTGATTTCCTTTCTAAATCTGGCAATCGAACTGCTCTTTTTGGTTTTTTACGCTCGCGGAAAAAGATTCCGCACGCACAAAATCTACATTCCTTCATTTTGACTCCACATGAAGCAATAGACACAATTGAAACAATTGCCAAAGGACTAGAGAAGCGTTTCTCGTCTGCACTTTCTTCGGGCTCGATACCTGTAATGCCAATGGAACCAGTTAATTATGATCCCCAAATTTCCGTTTCTGAGCTTTCTCCTATAGTTATGAGATTACCAGCCGCTGCTCCCGGTCCTGATAAAGTAACTTCAAAAATGTTAAAAATTCTTTTTGACGAGTCACCTCAGACGTTATTAGAGCTAGTAAATTATTCCATTAAACATGCTTGGATACACCCAGAATGGAAACTTGCCAAAATAATTCCTTTACTTAAGAATAAAGGCGGTGCCTTGTCCATTGATAATATTAGACCAATTGCATTAACATCAAACATTGTAAAATTAATTGAAAGAGTCATACTTATACGTGTTTCAGAATTCATGAATAAAGAAAATATCCTCAGCCCTTGCCAAATTGGTTTCCGTCAAAAGTGTTCCATCTGGAATGCGCATGCTGATCTCGAAAGTCGAGTTCTTTTAGCGCGACGCCAAAAAATGTACGCTGCCTTGATAACGCTAGATATAGCCAAGGCCTATGATAGAGTTGAGCATAGCATTCTATTGCAAAAATTGAATTCTCTTCAGTTTCCACATTATTTAGTAGCCTGGATATCTGAATTCCTCCAAAACCGAGAGTTTTACTGTGCACTAAATGGCGTCCATTCTGGCAGGTATAAGCAAGCCAGGGGAGTGCCGCAAGGAGCAGTCCTTTCACCAGTCCTTTTCAACATACTACTCAGCTCAATACCAGTTAATTATGACGTTCGCACTTACGTATATGCGGATGATATTGCGTTTTTTGCAACTGCATCGGATATTCAATCCCTTTATCTCCACTTGCAAACGTACCTAAACTCTATTGAGAATTGGTTGTGTGGCTTGCGTCTCACATTAAATGTCAACAAAAGCGCAGTCCTCGTATTTAACATAAAAGATTCTGTAAGTCTGTCTGTAATGTATCAGCAGCAAATAATACCACAGGTTAAATCATTAAAGTATTTAGGGGTCACTTATGATGATAATCTTTCATGGCAGCCCCACATTAACCATATTGCTACGAAAGGGGCTCGGGCCGTGGGCATGTTGCGCCGAATTAGTCGTCCCAGGTCTGGAATGCGGAGAGATGTCCTTTTAATGATTTATATTATGTATGTGCGTCCAATTTTAGAGTTTGGTTCAGTCTTGTTTTCTGGATCAGCAACTTATAAAATTCGACCGCTAGTTCTGTTGGAGCGAGAAGCACTTAGGTTGTGTCTGGGACTTCCAAAATTTGTTGCCAACAATGTGCTCTACCTTGAAGCCCGGATTCCACCTTTGATATATAGATTACAAATTCTAACCGTTCAGACGTACTTAAGGATATATGAATCAGAGTTTCACCGATCTATGTCTATTTTTTGCTGTCAACCGACCTCCTTTTTCGGTGTCCATTGGTCTAAATTTCACACCCCGCAGGTTGTTATGGTCAAAAATTTGCTGGACCCTTTAAATGTTTCCCTTCCTAGTATTCTACCCATACAAACCATCGATTCATCTATTAAAATTGTCTTTGACGACATATTCCCGAATAATGCTAAAAACTTATCATCCGTTATTCTAAACGGATTATTAGAAGACCATTTAAGAAGCCTTTCTGCTAGTTTAGTTGTAGCTACTGACGCATCTCAAAGTAATGAAAAGGCGGGTGTGGGTATATATTGTCCACATTTAGACTGGTCTTTTTCTGTCCGGCTTCCGGACTTCACCCCAATTTTTGAGGCAGAGTTTCTGGCGGTGGTACTCGCTTTACGAAAATTAGACTCCTCTTTTTCTAAAGTGGCAGTAATTTCCGACTCTCTATCCTTGTGTTCATCTCTCTCTTCGTCGGTGGATTCTGCAATAGTAAAAACCTTTGCAGGGGTGCAGCGGTGGCGTAGCGGTAGAACATCCGCCTCGCATGCAAGAGGACCGGGGTTCAAATCCCGGTGCCACGCAATTCTCCACCGGATGAAAAAAAAAAAAAAAAATCCGCGTGTCGATGGAATTGCATATACAGGTTTGGGGTGCGACCTGATGCCGGTGAACACCTCCGGCAACGCACTCCCTCACCAGAACAGGAGTTGGCCACCCTGGTGCAGTAATTGGCCACAACCTCCTATGATAAGCTCCATAAAACCCCGGCCCTCAGTCACCAGCGGCTGCGGAACAACTGACCACGGCGGCGGTCAGACCTGTGACGCAGCAGGGGGTGCTAAGAAAGCCTGGCTCCGCTGGACAGGCCGCCATTGGAAACTGACCCTGGCAACGTTTAATGCTAGAACCCTTGCTAGTGAAGCTAGTTTAGCAGTGCTGTTAGAGGAACTAGAGGGCATGAAATGGGATGTCATAGGGCTTAGTGAGGTTAGGAGGCCGAATGAGGCATATACTGTATTGAAGGATGGGCATGTACTGTGTTATCGAGGTTTACCAGAGAGGCGACAACTAGGGGTAGGTTTTCTTGTCAATAAGTATATAGCGGGTAATATAGATGAATTCTATAGCATTAATGAGAGGGTTGCAGGCATCGTAATTAGGCTTAATAAGCGGTATAAACTGAAGGTTGTACAGGCCTATGCACCTACATGTAGTTATGATGACCAGGCAGTTGAAAGCTTCTATGAAGATGTAGAATCGGCAATGCGAAAAGTAAAGACGCAGTATACTGTACTAATGGGCGACTTCAATGCCAAGGTAGGGAAAAAACAGGCAGGAGACAAGGCAGTAGGTGACTATGGCATTGGTTCTAGGAATAGCAGGGGGGAGTTACTAGTTGAGTTTGCAGAGCGCAATAACTTACGAATCATGAATACCTTCTTCAGCAAACGGAAGAACCGGAAATGGACATGGAAAAGTCCTAACGGAGAGACTAAAAATGAAATCGACTTCATAATGTGTTCAACCCCCGCCATTGTGCAGGATGTAGAGGTAATCGGGAAAGTTCGATGTAGTGACCATAGGATGGTGAGGTCCCGAATTAGCCTAAATCTGAAGAAGGAACGCAATAGATTAGTAAGAAAGAAACCCATCAACGAATTAGCGGTGAGGGGGAGGGCAGAAGAGTTCAGAATCTCGCTACAGAATAGGTTTTCAGCTCTAACTGAGGATGGCGACATTACCCTAGAGGCAATGAACAATAATTTCAGAGATATCATTACTGAGTGCGCAGTAGAAGTAGGCGGTAGGATAGTTAAAGAGGATACCGGTAAGCTGTCTAAGGGGACGAAAGATTTGATTAAGAAACGGCAGAGTATGAAAGCTTCCAATCCAACAGACCAGATCGAATTGGCCGAGATATCAAAGCTAATCAATAAGCGCAAGGTGGCCGATATAAGGAAGTATAACATGGAGAAAATTGAGCATGCTGTAAAGAACGGGGGAAGCCTTAAAGCGGTAAAGAAGAAATTGGGCATAGGCAAAAACCAGATGTATGCGATAAGGGACAAGGCGGGCAACGTCATCACTAATATGGACAAGATAGTCAAAGTAGCCGAGGAGTTCTATACAGATCTCTACAGTAGCCAAAGTAGTCAGGACCGTAGTGAGATTGGCGGTAGGGAAAAACAGTCAGACGTTCCACCAGTGACGAAGGACGAGGTCAAGAAAGCACTAGAAACTATGAAAAGGGGGAAATCAGCTGGAGAGGATCAGATAACTACAGATTTGCTGAAGGACGGGGGGGATATCGTGCTAGAAAAACTGGCCACCCTGTATACGCAGTGCCTGGTGTCATCGACGGTACCGGAAGCATGGAAGAATGCAAACATTATCCTCATTCACAAGAAAGGGGACTCTAAGGACCTTAAAAATTACAGACCAATCAGCTTACTGTCTGTTACGTATAAGGTATTTACTAAGGTAATCGCCAATAGAATCAGGACAACCTTAGACTGCAATCAAGCAAAGGATCAAGCAGGGTTTCGGAAATGGTACTCTACTATCGATCATATCCATACCATCAATCAGGTGATAGAAAAATGCTCGGAATATAACCAGCCCTTATACATAGCATTCATTGATTACGAAAAAGCATTTGACTCAGTTGAAACCTCGGCGGTGATGCAGGCATTGCGAAATCAGGGGGTAGACGAGCCGTACGTGAAAGTGCTGGAAGATATATATAGTGGCTGCACAGCAACCATAGTTCTACATAAAGAAAGCAATAAAATTCCCATAAAGAAAGGTGTTAGGCAAGGAGACACAATCTCCCCAGTACTATTCACAGCTTGTTTAGAGGAAGTATTTAGAGACTTGGAATGGGAGCAGTTAGGGATAAGGGTAGATGGAGAATACCTCAGTAATCTGCGATTTGCTGATGACATTGCCTTGCTAAGCAACTCGGGGGATGAACTGCAAATAATGATTGATGACCTAGACAGAAAAAGTAGAATGGTAGGCTTGAAAATCAATATGCAGAAGACTAAGGTAATGTTCAACAGCCTCGGGAAGGAACAGCAGTTTACATTAGGTAGCGAAATACTGGAAATAGTAGGCGAATATGTCTACTTAGGACAGGTAGTAACCGCAGATCCAGACCATGAAAAGGAAATATCAAGAAGAATAAGATTGGGATGGAGCGCATTTGGCAAGCACTCGCAGATTATGACTAGCAGCTTACCGGTATCGCTCAAGAGGAAAGTGTACAACAGTTGCATCTTGCCTGTCCTCACCTATGGGGCTGAAACGTGGAGGCTAACCAAGAGAGTTCTACTTAAGTTGAGGACAACCCAGAGGGCTATGGAACGAAAAATGGTAGGGGTAACATTAAGAGATAGAAAGCGTGCAGAGTGGGTCAGAGAAATAACTGAAGTTAATGACATTCTAGTGGAAATTAAGAAGAAGAAATGGACATGGGCAGGACATGTAGTGCGAAGAGAGGATAACCGATGGTCGCTGAGGGTAACAAACTGGATTCCAAGGGAAGGAAAGCGTAGCAGGGGGAGGCAGAAAGTTAGGTGGGCGGATGAGATTAAGAAGTTCGCAGGGGTCAAGTGGATGCAGCTAGCACAGAACCGGGTTAAGTGGAGAAATATGGGAGAGGCCTTCGCCCTGCAGTGGGTATAATCAGGCTGATGATGATGATGATGATGATGATGAAAAACCTTTGTCTCCCTGATCCCTAGACATTTGAAAATTGTACATATGGTATGGGTTCCAGGCCACAGCAATGTGACTTTAAATGAATATGCTGACAATTTGGCAAAAGAGTCCCTTAATGGCCCCGTATTATCTATCCTTCCGGCGACCGCGTACATCACCGCAGCGAGGTTTCGAAGAAACGTCCTATTAAATATGAAAACTGGACATCTTTTAAGATCTGATGACTACCTGCATCTAAATTATTCTTGGAATAGAAAATTATGTCATTCACGGCAACTTGAGATTTCACTAACAAGGCTGCGATGCCGTATCCCACCTTTAAATTTCTATCTTTACAGGTCTGGTTTGGCACTGTCTCCCGTCTGCGCATTTTGCGGTGAACAAGAAACATTAGATCACTTTTTATTGTTTTGCCGCCGCTTTACTACGCTGAGAAAGCAGTTGACGGAAAGGCCATTGCAACAGCTTGGCCTTAGTTTAAGCAGCCCGACATTGTTATCATTTGGCGCCACAATCCTTGGGCACAGTCACAGGTCTGTGTTAACTGCCATGCAAAATTTTTTACTGGACTCAAATCGTTTGCCTTGCTAAATATTTAAACATCACTTGCTCTAAAATTGTAGTGTCAATCTCCCGTGAGTGTTACCACTTTTCATTTTATATTTCACTTATCTCCCGTTTTGTTTCCTTTGCTCTACCCCTCAAATCATTTTTTTTTATGCAAGTATATTAAAAAAAAAAAATTCTTTGCTACCCAATTCTTGGCCGATCCCCCTCTGTGGGTATGTGCCATAAGTTATTTGGACAACAACAACAACAACAATCTTGTTCCGCTACATCAGCACTGTAAATAAACACCCCTTCTTATTTCATCGTAACAAATTGGTGGAAGATGCTCCGTACGATCCCCTCGATCCCTACCTACAGCGCTGCAAGGCCAACTGGAGCTTCGACGTAGTCGCCGCATCGCTGGACTGCCACCCCTCACGACCATTATGGACCACACCGACACAAACCATGCAAGCCGCGACGCTGCAAGCCAGGCTGGCGGCATGCCTGCCCACTCCAACCCAATTCCGTCCCAGCCTTACCGGGAACCCCGACCTTTTGCCCGAGAAGAAGGTGAGGACGTTGAGAAGTGGCTACTTGATTATCAACGAGTTAGTCGGTACAACCGGTGGGACCCTCTTACCATGCTAACAAACGTCGTTTTCTTTCTCACTCACACGGCTCTGACCTGGTTTGAGAATAACGAGGATAACTTAACGACTTGGGAACGGTTCGCCACCGAGTTAAAACTGCGTTTTGGCGACTCTGTTCCCAGCAAAAAGCGAGCTGAGCAGACCCTTGCACAAAGAGCTCAATTGCCCGATGAAACTTGTACAACTTACACAGAAGAGATCCTCAAGTTATGCAAATGTGTCAATTTCAACATGCGCGAGGAAGACAGAGTCGGTCACATTTTGAAGGGTATCGCGGCGGCCGTGTACAACTTCTTAATCGCCAAAGACAGCCTTGACACTGTCTCCGATGTCATTAGACACATCCGCGCTTTTCAAGCTTTTAAAACACGTCGTATTGCGCCGAAATTTGGGCCGCTGGCCAACGTGCCTACCGTGGCCAGTCTTGATGACCATGCCCAACTAGATCTTCCGTCAACTATCCGGCAAATCGTGCGCGAAGAACTTCTACGGATCAACACGCTTCCACTGCATGAATCTGCTGAGGTTTCTGTCCAGAGGGCCTCTAGACGGCCGGCTTCACCACCACAAGCGATTCAAGTACAGCATTTCTCTCAAGCTCCTGAAATTGCAGCTTCTATTGACTACCCGCCAATGCATTTTGCCAACCCAACTGCGTCGATGCTTGAAGCCCCAAGGTATGACGTCACCTCAAGTGCACCTAGATCTTCTATTCGATCTACAAGGAATCCTGTGCAGTGTGAGCATTCAGCCAGACCTACGATGCGCCCTGCTGTGCCTGGCTCGTATCCACAACAACATTTTATACCTTCCCCACCGATATGCTACCGCTGCGGCGTCGAAGGTCACATCGCCAGGTACTGCCGCAGTATGTTCCCGCCACGCTATAACCGCCCGGTGCCTCCAGCAGTACCCAACAATCGGCAATACAGCCCCGTTTTCCAGCAATCCACTCCCCGTGGGTACTTCGGCAACATCCAGAACCAGAATCTCCGCGACCATTCTCCAGTATCTGAGCAAAGTGTTACTCCTCCACCCGCCTTCCGTGCACGTCGTTCTCCATCACCGCGGCGGCGCCCCATGCCGCCCCATCCGGAAAACTAACCAGCGCGACCGATGGGGGTGAGGCCGCTGGAAATGTGCTGTGTGCCAACATCCCTCCAACTGCAATGCTCAAAAACAAAATTCGTGTGTTCATTGATGGTGTGTGTACATTAGCTTTGGTAGATACGGGTGCGACTGTGTCTGTGATGAGTAATCAGTTTAGGCGCTTGTTGGGACGCAAAGTGATGTTTGAATATGACCGTGCTTCAACGTTTTGTGGTGTGAGTGGAGAGGCGTTGCGACCACTGGGTGTGTGTAGTGCGCAAGTGTCTGTGGGTGGTGCAAGTTTTCAAGCCGAATTCGTAGTCTCACCCCACTCTACGCATGACATCATTTTAGGAATGGACTTCTTGAAGTTTTGTGGCGCTACCGTCGACTGCCGAAGCCAAGAGGTTCATTTTGATGGCTCGCATCTGCCGACACTTTTTGAAAGTGGCCGTGATGAAGAAACAGTTTTTAGTATTACCGAAGACACCGTAGTTCCACCCTTGTCTGCCATGTTCGTCCCCGTATCCGTTCCACTTCTTGAGAAGCTTTCATTCCAGGCCGTGGTGCACCCAGTTCACTCAGCATGCCTGAAGAAAAATATAATTATCCCTCACTGTATGATCTCCGTGCATCACGGTAGTGCCTCGTTATGGACCATCAATCCATCGTCCGAGCCCGCAGTTTTACCAACGGGATTGAAGCTTGCCTCCTGTGGACCCGATGCGCCCCACGTCGTTGCTTTGGTCACAGATGCTACGAGTGCCACCGTACCTCTGCCTGCTGATGAAACTTCGATCGTCCGCATGGTCAGCGCCGATCTCAGCTCACCTCAACGCCGTACTCTTGTGGATATTCTTCTACCTTTTTCGCCTATGTTTGACTTTTCTGAAACAGATGGACCAACCTCTCGCCCTGCACATCGGACCCATCATAGCATCGACACTGGTTCGGCTCGTCCCATTCGTCAAAAGCCATATCGCGTGTCCCCATCTGAGCGCAAAGTCATTCATGAGCAAGTGGAGAACATACTACGGAAGAAGGTGATACAGAAGTCATCTAGCCCCTGGGCTGCCCTTGTTATTCTTGGACGCAAGAAAGACGGTTCGTGGCGATTCTGCGTCGATTATCGGCGTCAAATTCTGTTACGAAAAAGGACGTCTATCCTCTTCCTCGCATAGACGATGCCCTCGACTGCCTCTCTGGTGCGTCCTATTTTTCTTGTCTTGATCTCAGATCTGGCTACTGGCAAATTCTAATGGACCCTGCGGATAAGAAAAAAACAGCCTTCGTAACGCCAGATGGCCTTATGAGTTTAATGTTATGCCATTCGAGCTGTGTAATGCGCCAGCCACATTTGAACGCTTTATGGACACAGTTTTGCGCGGCTTAAAAATGGGACATTTGTCTTTGCTATCTGGACGATGTCGTCATATTTGGGAAATCCTTCCAAGAACACAATGACCGTCTAGTACGTGTCTTGAATTGTCTGCACAACGCCTCCCTAATTCTGAACTCCAAAAAGTGCCGCTTTGGAGAGCGCCAAGCGCTGGTGCTAGAACACCTTGTCAATGGTGATGGTGTAATGCCGGATCCCCAGAAAAGTGCCGCTGTTGAGTCTTTTAAACCCCCGCAGACAGTGAAGGAGTTGCGCAGTTTTCTTGGGTTGTGCTCGTATTTTAGACGCTTTATACATCGCTTTGCTGACGTTGCTTACCCATTGACGTGCCTTCTCCACAAAAACTCTACTTTTAACTGGACACCAGACTGCGACGCGTCATTCCGTCAACTGAAGTTTCTTTTAATATCGAAACCCATCCTACGTCACTTCGATCCTACTGCAATGACAGAAGTACAGACGGACGCTAGTGGAATCGGTCTTGGTGCAGTCCTTGTCCAACGGCACGATGAACGAGAGCATGTTATCGCGTACGCAAGTCGTACCCTGAGCAAACCGGAGCGAAACTACACAGTCACCGAACAGGAATGCCTAGCTGTAGTTTTCGCTGTGCAGAATTTCCGTTCATATTTGTACGGACGTTAGTTTACTATCGTAACTGACCATCATTCACTCTGTTGGCTGCGGAACCTTCGAGACCCATGTGGTCGCCTCGCACGCTGGGCCCTCCGGTTACAGGAATATGACTTTGCCGTGGTGTACAAAAGCGGGAGGCGTCATGCAGACGCAGATTGTCTTTCTAGGATGCCAATGGCCACGACTGGACCTGAAAGCGATGATTTCGACAATTATATATCGACCCTCGAGCCAGCGTTTCCCGACACGAATGTTTTCAAAACGAAACAGCAAAATGATACCAGTCTGCAGCCTCTCTTTGCCCAAGCCAACGTACCTACAAGCCGTTTTTGTGTGCATGATGGCCTCCTATGGAAAAAGAGTTATTCGCCTGTCGGCCAGCGATACCTACTCGTAGTTCCCAAGACGTTGTGCACGGACGTATTGCGTGTTATGCATGATGATCCAACTTCTGGGCATTTGGGATCGGTTCGAACACTCCACCGTGCTCAAGAAAAATTTTACTGGCCCAGAATGCGCTCGACGGTTGAACAATACGTTGCCAGTTGCAAGCAATGTCAACGCCACAAACGTCCAACTGCAACTCCGTCTGGCTTGCTGCACCCTGTGAAGACCCCGACAGCACCGTTTGATCAAGTAGGCATCGACCTCGTAGGTCCGTTTCTGAAGTCCGTGGATGGAAATCGCTGGATTGTAATCTGCGTGGACTATCTCACACGTTACTGTGAAACCGCCGCTCTTCCATCTGCTACGGCGCATCAGGTGTCGCTTTTCGTGCTGCACTCAGTCATCTTACGACACGGGCCGCCACGAATTGTCATCACTGACCGGGGCCGACAATTCACTGCTGATGTTGTTGAAGAGCTCATGCGTTTATGCGCCGTAACTTTCCGACACTCGACGCCATACCATCCCCAGACAAATGGCTTGACTGAGCGCGTCAACAGAACGCTTATCAACATGCTAGCCATGTATGTGGACGCAGGGCATAAGAACTGGGACACCATACTGCCCTTCATCACGTATGCGTTTAATACCGCCACGCATGAGACGACTGGGTACAGTACATTTTTTCTGCTCTATGCCAGACCGCCACGCTACTCTCTGGATACTATCCTGCCTTTCACAAGCCGTGAAGACCCCTGCCTGGCTGATACCCTCTGTCTCGCCGAAGAAGCTCGGAGAATCGCCCGATTACGGTCTGGTGCTTCACAAGAACGTTCTAAAGTGCGATACGATGCCAGTCACCGGCGGGTCACGTACTCTGTAGGTGATTTAGTCTGGCTCTGACGTCCAATTCGGCGCCGTGGCCTACATCAAAAACTCTTGGCCCATTATGACGGCCCATATGTGGTTATCAAACGCCTTAGTGATTTAACTTATGGAATAGCCCGCCTGACAGCATCCGGTCGCCGGTCTGCCAAAACCGAACTGTGTCATGTTGCCCGCTTGAAGCCGTGTCAGCCTCGCACGACTCACGAACACGCCCAGAGGGCTTCGTCTGAGTAGGGGGGAAATGTCACGCTAATGACGACGATGAAGGATGGTGATCGTGTGACAGAAGAGGAGGAAGAAGCGTTGGTTTCTGGGCGCTAGTAGGCTTCATCTTGTTCTGCTACATCAGCACTGCAAATAAACACCCCTTCTTATTTCATCGTAACAATATCTTATCAGGTTGGCTAACTTATATTTAATTACAAGCAGTTCAGCTACTGCTTGCAGGCCCCTAATTTTTCAGAAGTTTGTTAGCCAGCGCAAGCAATCTTATCAATGTTTTGTTTTATGATTTCAAAAATGCTATCCTCTTTGCCGTCGTAGTGCAAGGAATTATGTGACCGGACGCAGGTGAACGCACTACCAAAAGGCTAAAAATCGCACTAGCCACGCCTGGTAGCGTGCATCACACAGTAGTGTGAGTGTCAGGTTCTTCTAACATGGCGGTCGACTAAAAATGGCGAGCGGGTACAGAGAGTGTGATATACTAGGCGTGCACGCTCACACATTCTCTTTCAGTGCCTCAATTTTGCCCAACGCCTCTCCATTTGAGTTCATTCCCCATTTTCCTCAACTACACTCTTGTAGCACTTCATGATTTCGGGGAATGCTTCCATGAGAGAACGCCAAACGGCCAGATACATCACTAGAGCGCTGCGGGGAGTTAGGGCCGCACCTGGTGCAGCGCTCGAAGGGGTACAGCGGGGAGAGGGTGCGTGTATAGGAGGGGGGGGGGGCGAATTCGCAGCCAATTAATCTTTGAAAAGTTGCAAATGCGCGGGGAAGAAGAACAGCAAATCTTCGATCAGCGCGCGACAACTACAAAAAACGTTGAACACAAAGATGAGGAGACGGGGACGTCTACCAACGTCTGGGTGCTTTATGACGTGTAGTTAAGATAAAACATACCCAAGTCGATTCACGTGCTGCACTATGTCGACCTTGACCCTTTTCTTTTCAATGTGCGAAGGTGATTGTTAAAATGAGAAATACAACTGAACTGACGCCTGCCGTCACTCAGCTCCAAATGACCGTTTCGCGGCTAACTATATTCGGTTGGTATGACATCAGTACGCGTTGACAACTTTTCGGCCTAGATACAAGATACAAGTACAACCTTGCTGGCGGAATGGAGATGCAAGAAGTGAAATGTAGAGAACACAGAGTAAAATGATTTCCCTTGTAAAACTCACCGAGAGTTAGACAGATAGATTTCTTTTACAGCGTTTGACTCGGGACACGTACGGGGTTGGATTGCATGCGTAATTTAGCCCAGTTGCCGGTGAGAGGATGAAGACAACCATACCACATTTTGCAGATGCACCCGGGCAATGCTCGATGGAACTGCTACTGCTATGTTGCGCTTGTCAGACTGTAGTATTTGCAATGAAATAAATAAATACATAATATAGCTCGCGTGTAGAACTACTGCCCATGGGGCATCTAATGCGAATAAAGTCGGCAACAAATATTTCCACGTAGTCCTGGATAACAATTCCTGTCTATGATTTTTTACTCGGCTTTATTTTCCTGTCTATTTAAAATCACTTGCTTCCGGTTCCTTTTTTTCTAAACACGCTTAGAACGTATGGATAATCGATCCCGCTACATACATAGCCAATAAGGGAGTAATTACTCAGTTACGTCCACCCAAGCGCCGCCAAACGGCTTTAAAGAAACGCTATACAGCTTTCTCAGAAACTTCGCAGTTAAAGAAAACTTCGTCCTGATCCGGGGATCAGGTTCATAGAATCATGGAATATCAGGATTATAAACATTCCTTTTTATTTAAATTATACCCAAGAAAGCGCTATTTGTCCGCGTAAGCTGTGAAGCAGACAAGTCTGCCAAGCAAGACCAGGAACATAACTCTTCAATGAAAAAGACGCAAGCCATTTGGTGTGAGAACCTTGTGCCGCTCGGTTGAACTATTTCACCGTATGGATATAGGACGCTCGGCAACTGAACGACTTTTCCATGGGCAGCCACTGGCGCCATCTGAGACATTGCGGCGGTGGCTCGACAGGATGTCGGTATCTGACTTTCAGGAATTGGCCTGTGTGATGGTTCATGTTCGGCGGTATGACAACTGAGAGGGTATCCGGAGTAGAGCTGGGCACAGCAAGTCGCACGCAACACAAATAATTGTGTGCCCAGTTTTGTATTCAGCCGCTTCTTGATAGTTTAATGAATGCATTGAGGCATATATATGCTTATTTTCTATGGGCAGCACAATTCATTACACACTTGTCCCTTTTACAATCTTTGTGTTTGTTGTGTGAGAATTAAAGACCTCAAATGACTGTTTGTTTGCTCTGTAACTTCAGTTCTTTTCGATTTGCTAGTGTAGTAATTTGGTTATCAGCCTGTTTAGTTCTCCATTGCCATTTCTATGGATATCCTCGCTAGCATGATTCCATGGGCTAACATTGTTTATGTTAACTATTCGTTTAATCTTTATCGTTGCTGCGGATACAGTTCAGTGCGGTTGTTTTGTGCATGTTTAAGACATTAACTAATCATTACGCCGAGTTTCTGTGACTAGCGAAAAGAACATGAACCACAAGACAGCAACTCTACCAGCACTCGAGGCTTTGGTTGTTCCGCTACGAAATAGCCCGCATTGCCACCACGTTATAATCCTAGCGGCATTTGCTAGTTCATTTCGTTTTCTTTCTGTTAATTGTGCGCTCATCGACCCAAGTGTTTTTAGACGCCGAAAGGTTGCATTTCTCGTGGTTTATAGAACATCTTATTTTTACGATCGCAATCCAGAAATAAATCTGTAGAAAGCCAATTGCTCTGTTTACTTCAACTTTCTCTATAAGCAAATATACGTCACGCTCTTCCTGGCTTGTGGTTTCAAAAATAAATATGTAATAATGTTCTTTTTATAGATGTTTTGCTGAATTATCAGCCGGTGGGAACGTTCCTTATGTGGAGGCTCTAAAAAGTGCCTCCGCTTGCACCAGGTCATTGCGTACCGTATGTTTGACCTCCACTATCTCCACACTGTGCATTACATGTGGTCGTCTACACCGAATTAGATCCATACATAAAAATACGGATAAAAATATATCACGGTCGCATCGCCCTTTTAAGTTGCATTAAGCGGTCGCCAAAACTCTGATAGTGCGCTACCTCTAAAGTCCCCCAGTCATCTACTTCGCCACTCTTTTTCTGAAGCCTGACTTTGAAACGATAGCCTCGAACCGAAACTGAAATGAAGCATGGCGTGCTTTCGCTCATATTTTGCATTTACCCAACTCAACTAAATCGGCTGAATTTGTTTTGACATATCAATTTGACGTTTTTTGTATGAAAACAAGTTTAATTAAAAGAAGGCCGTTAACTGAAATGTGTGGGTTTTTTTTTAAAGCCTACGAGAATAATTCGGTCAGTTGTTTGTTTCACTTGCGAAACGTTTTCGCATGGGGGATGGCCTCTTCATTTGCGTGGTACAAAAAGCAAGGCAGAACACGACATTTTGTATGTGACCAACACTATGTCAAGAACTAAAAGTAACAAAAAAAAAAGTGAAAGGAAGGTAAATTCTCGCGGACGTCCTTACATGGAACACACGAAAATACAGTAAAGCATCGTTTGAACAAACAGCGCGCAATATTTCTACGGCTGTCGCTGGCTTCCAGCTTTTTCCGCCATGAAATGTTTTTGCCAGTGGAGCAATTGATCAGCAAACCACTCAGGGTTCACAGGCTGCGTATGGACCACTTTGCGTATCCGTGGAGCGATCCATTTTCGCTCATTATTTCTCGACACGACCTTCATTTTCTACTTCCTCCTCGGATCGGCGTGTACCACACAGGAAGCAGCAGCGATGATCGGCTCCCACGGCCCATGCAAGTCGCTCGTAAACTTAACCTCGGCGTTCATGTTACAACGAAATAGGATGCTGTCACGCGATAGGCGTTTTTCTATTGAAATAGCTATCCATCAATGAAAAACCATGCATTATGCTGCAACACAGCACAATGGAGGACGTTGTCCTGGTGCAACGCCACTGGGATATACAGGAAGGTTTTTTCATTTTCTATTCATTTTTGTCCTAGCACAGGAATAAACAGGAACCTTCGCGGTGTTCAAAAATGTATACTGGGTGGACATGCGGAAACGTTTTTCGGATAAAAAGGAACCGAACGCGCAGAGAAAGTTAGATATTATGTCGTTTTTGTAAATTATCAAGATTATTGTGAACATATCAGAGGGATTAAATTCTGGTCGTCTTACACCTGGCACAAAAATTGCAGTAAATGAATTAGTGTGATGGTATTACTGTAGCTTATTACTTGCCCAGTAATTTTCAATGTAATGTATTCTTCTGGCCGAGTTTTTTACTAATGTGTTGAAATATTTTTGTAAACTAGCAAAAAATATTTAGTTTTATTTCAAATTACTTTTACTATACTGCATCACTGCTCCTTCTACAGAGAACATTACTTACTCGCGGCAAGCCTGTGCCAGCGTAAATGGTAGGAAGAAAAACAAAATTTATTAGAATTGAGTGCATCTGAGCCCGGCAGTATGCTATGCTTTAAACCATGGTTTTGAAAACAACGAGTCGAAAAATACGCGCTCCCAAAAACATGGGGTGCACCCGACGACGAGGGAAACACAACTGACTTTGACTCAGTTAAAAACTAAAATGTCAAAAGTCACAGCTTCCTTCGTAACTGTAGGTACAATATAGAAAAACTGCATGTATTGTTGGGAAAATTCCTACGTTAGTCATGAAGTAGAACGAGAGAAAGAAGACGGCAACACAGTATAAAAAAGCCCCGAACAATGGTTGAAGAGGAGCCTCAATTTCGCAAGCCGAGCCAACGTTTCTCAAAGGGCACTCGCCGAAAGACAAGTCCTTAGACGACGGCATGTCCTCTTAAAAACTTGTTCAGTGCTCTTTCATGCATTATTCTAGTTACAGGCCTGCAGATCAGTAAACGACACGCCATATTACGTTTTATGCGCCATCACGATTTTCGTTTCGGAAGTGCAGAAACGCTCCTTGTATGTAATAAAGCGTGCTTGCGTCCGCCGGTGGTATGCAGATGCCGTAATGAGCGAATTTAACATGCAAACCCCATCAATAATTCAACTGCACGTTCAATTTACTTTCAGCCGCACCCGCAAGCACACAACAGACAAACTGAGGAGGTCGAACGGGCGAGGTCGCATACGAGCTGGCTCGCGAGTTGATTCAGCAGGCAAGCTGCTAAAAGACCAGTTGTCCTTGGTGACCCTGGCCCAGGACATTCTCGACGCTTAATAGTGCATTAAATAAAGCTGTTTCCTCTTCCGTCTCCACTGCGAATAAGTGAAGCTTTCGGGAGACGTCATTTGCCGTTCGATTTCTTTTTTTGCCTTCCGAAATGAGTTATTTCTCACTTGTTTGCTGAAGATGCGGTGGCCATCGCTGGCCTACAGCCGATCACGGCACACACTTCTATCTTGATTGGAAACGTGATGGGCCGATTGAAAAGAGAAGGCCCCCGCGCTCTGTGTACGGATGAAGAGGTTTTTTGCTGACCCGTCCCTCAGCCGCTGTGAGAAAGTCACGCGGGCCGTGACCGTGGCGCAGACTTTTTCCCGCGTATGGCTTTTTATTTCTAGCCGTCCAATTGTCTAAGGCTGTTCACCCATGGTGGGCACGTAAACCCTATTGCGAACCGGTCAGTGTGTGGGTGCATGTCATGGCAACAGCTTCAACAGCGCCTAATGGGGAAAAGTTTCCCTTCTCAACCTTTGTACTCTTGTTTGTTTTTTTTCTTCCCAAATGCAGACTCTGAGGCAGTCGTTGTTGAAAAGATTACGTGCCTCTGTGC
Organism: Amblyomma maculatum; assembly: GCF_055883805.1. Taxonomy (NCBI): domain Eukaryota; kingdom Metazoa; phylum Arthropoda; class Arachnida; order Ixodida; family Ixodidae; genus Amblyomma; species Amblyomma maculatum. Next base: position 179,928,293 of record NC_139346.1, on the reverse strand, counting down.
CCTCTTTTGCTACTGCTCTGCGCTTCATAGAGATGTGAAAACAAAGTATTCTCTTCGTTAGATACGATGATCCAGAATGGCTCTTGAGAAAAACTATTCTTCGTTATCCAGACCGATTGGATGCAGAAATGTGGGTTCTTGTACATTTTTACACGCCGACGTGTACTCCCATGAGAGCATTAACGTCATCAGTAACATGCGTCAAAACAAGCTTGACTGCAATTCAGGAATTTTGGTAGACTTCGCAGTAAGAGAGCTAGTCAACCATGGAACAACATTTTGCTGCTGCTAGGATAACTTTGGTATAAAGAAAGCGAATATTGTACGAAATCGCCCGTGAATGTTTAGGGGCTACTAACATATGACAACAAGGGTATAGGCAGAACGAAACGGCCCCTTTCAATTGAAATAACATTCGTGTGCGCTAAAGAAGCGAGCGAGTTCCTCCGTCCAGGTTTCTATTACAGCTTTTTCTCATGGTGAAAAGCTAGGTAATGAACTGAGTACTCGCACGAAAGAAGGGCTAACCAGTCTTCATCTCCAGGCACTCCCGTCGGATGGGCCGCGAGTTTTTGCCTACTGGGAATAAGGTTGACGAGTGGGCGTCGTTCGCCTTTTCTTTTTTCTTTTTATTCCCGACGGGAAAAAAGCTACGCGAAAGGTGTGACCCTTTGAAATTGTGAAGATGCACGAGAGTCAGGCCTTGTGCCAGGCATTGAGTTTTTATTTTTATGTGGTTTAACGTGCCAGTTTTTTCTTGCGATGCGGGTCGCCCGTATCTGCTGAGCTGTTGAGTAGCGTTTTGAGTTTTTGCAATCGTTAATGCATAGGGTAGTATACGTTCCTGTATTTCAAGGTCGGAAATGGTGCATTTTTAATGGCTCTCGCTTAATGGGACGTTTTATACAACGACGGAGATCCGATATTTGTCGTGACGTTCATTCGATTGCTTATTTAAACACATGGTGGTTTCTTCTATCATGGTCAAAAAAAAAAAGTAGGGAGAAAGAGAGTCATCGTTTGCCTAAGTCATTTCATATTATAATTCCGATCTCTGTAAAATGAGGTTAGTATTTACACGTTCAAGACCTTATCCGGGAACGAATAGGTAATGTATAATAACACAAGTATTTCGCTCAATTATCCGCAGAAACACTAGCTGCTTATTAGGACGTGTTTACTTAATGTGAAGAGGTGGAGAGGGCGATGAGGACACAAAGTCAGGCTTTATATCTTAATATTTGTTCATGCAAATCATTATGCCTAATCATATATACTTAAGGTAGACGTTAGTTTTGGCCTTCGAATAATCACTCTTGTAGTTTCATTCGCTCTTATAATTCTGGATGCCTTACTGCATGCAAGATTTGAGTGTTTCTATACTATTATTACGCGACGAACCGCTAGCTTACAATAGTAGGAAAAATTACCATTTGGGGAAACGTAAACTGTTTGCGGCAACATGACACTTGTGTTCGTGAGACGGCAGAACCTTTACTAAATAAATACATCTACAGTAATTTAAAAAGAACTGGCATTTTGATTGCAAATATTAGACACCACTGGCATTCATAGCAGATTTTATGCGCACCCTAGGGACCCTCGTGCAGCGGTTTCTCGAATATTTTTCTTTTATATTCCTTTGACATGACCTTTAAAAGGTCACGTCAAATAATATAACAGATCAAGGTGGTTGAAAATGCGACTTGTAGGCCCTGTATTGTACGCCGATGAGTCTTCTGCTCTTCCGTCTTGTTGAAATTTAAAGGAAGATTAGCCGAGGACTTGAGATAAAAAATAACAGTGCCCATGAGATTTAAGGAAAACCACATCTTGAAAGAAGATTGCAAAAGCGAGGCAGCCTCATGGGAATTGCAACAAGAAAGTCCGTGCCTTCTATTTTCAACTGCTCCAAGTTAGGTGCTTTTGTCGGCATAATCTAAATGCTTCATCAACTACCGTGGTCACGGTGCCCGAGTACGCGGCGAGGAAATATCTTGATTAATTTAGGGACAGGAGAACGCAGGCTTCCGTCGAAAACTTTAGGGAACTGCCTGTCTGCAGGTCAAGGAGGTGCTCAATCATGCAAGTGGTTGCTTTTGTGTTACGAGCACTTTCGTTTTGGTTTTCTTATAGTGGAAATCAAGACGAAGAAATGGGCATGGGCAGGACATGTAGTGCGAAGAGAGGATAACCGATGGGCGCTTCGGGTAACAAACTGGATTCCAAGGGAAGGAAAGCGTAGCAGGGGGCGGCAGAAAGTTAGGTGGGCGGATGAGGTTAAGTAGTTCGCAGGGGTCACGTGGATGCAGCTAGTACAGAACCGGGTTACTTGGAGAAATATGGGAGGGGCCTTCGCCCTGCAGTGGGTATAGTCAGGTTGATGATGATGCTAGTGTTAATGTTCCCAAAGCAACTCAGGCTACAAGAGACGTCGTAGTAGAAGATGCTGGAAATTGTGACTCTCTTGGGGTTATTATTGTGTTCTTAAATCCTGTAGTACACCGGCGCCTATCGCTAACAATTTAAAAGGAGTTGGGGTGAAAGGAGGTTGTTTTTTTCTACTTTGCAGAAAGGGAGTAATCAAATATATCAAAGGCAAGTTACAAATGCTGGTTGATTGCAAATTACAAACACACCTCATCCCCGTTGAGTCACCGATGACTAGTATTGTTTCACAAGATATCTGCAGCACTGCCGCGCTTACTTAGATATAGACCGTTAGAAAACTGTGATGGCGCGCCGCGCTGAGAAGTGGGCCCAAACAATCGCCAGCCATGCTTGAGTTGATCGCAAACCGACCGCAACGCCCCTCTCCCCCGACGCGGTAGATGGGTGAGGCCATAGAATAAATACACAGGCGGAAATTTTAAAATAATACTAACCCTCTTCTTCTAGCAATGCAATTCCAAGTAACGCAGTATATGACTGCCTATCGGGTAATGTTTTGCAGATTTTTTTGTTTTAATTTGTTTGTTCTATCTGGAGAATATTGCATAGTTAGCATGCTTTGGCCAATCCGACCGTCGGTCAAACGCTGATGCTCAAGCCATTAGCTTCGCTTTACAGGCCGGAATATGCGCCTGTAAAAAATACTCCACGCTTTTGATTGATGACTGAGGTGTATGAGCGGGGTTTACTCATAAAAGCCAAGCGAAAGCAGCCACGCCTTTATCGAAGATACATAAGTCGTAAGGTTCTTTTGAAAGTGGCTTAAAAGAGATTTTTTTCTTCATGCTAGGCGGGTAAATCGCACTACCTACATGCTGCGTATTATAACCAGCAGGGGACCACGGTCATCTGTACCTCAGCGCCATCACAATGATATAAATAGCCTGCCCACAGTAGGGAGACGCGTTCTTTGGTGCTCCGTGTGTGTACCGACAAGCCGTCGACAATAAACCCGTTCCACCGGAGTCTCGACTCTAACAATGGCGACGAGGATATCACGAACTTGCCGGCCCTGACACAAGCAGCAAAACGCAGCAGGCTTCATGAAGGACACCCAAGAATCAGCGCCGTTCATCGGGCGTCTGTCGGAATTCTGTACCACGACAGGTAACATGCCTATCTACCTTGCGCGATTCGAGGCTTCACGAGAGTGAATAAACTGGACGAGCAAAGCAAGACGGACATGCTTATCACTATACTAGGTAATTGCGCATATACCACTTTGCAGAACTTGATGTTCCCGGACGCTCCCGAAAAGCAGACTTATCAAGAGATAAAACAGGCGCTTCTGAACCATTACGCGCCGAAGCGTTCGGTAGTCACACAGCGGTATAACTTCCACAAGCGCGCACACAGGGACCCCGGAAGACAGTTGATGACTTCGTCGTAGAACTGAAGCGGTTCGCGACAAACTGCTGGTTTAGAACGTTTTTGTCTGAGGCACTCAGGGACCAGCTTGTCGTGGGTGTGCGTAGCGAGACTATTCGGTGCAAGCTTCTGGCCGCTGAATACGGCAAGGGCTTAACGTGGGATAAAGCGTGTGTTATCGCCACGTCTATGTAATCCGCTGAGAGCCATGCGCGGGAGATGCTACCAGGACCCAGCGTGACACGAGAACCGGAGGAGGAGGTCAGGTGACAACGTGGCGACAGTGCAGGGACTATGCTGTCGACCAACCACAATCGGCGACGTGGGAAGCCGGTCGCAAGAAAAGTGTCCGCTGACAAGGACAGGATACCGTCGTGCTTTCGCTGTGGGGGTCACCACCACTCGCAGTACTGTCGGCAAATCAAGGCAAGATGCTACAATTGCTCTCAGACAGGACATTTAGCTAGCATGTGTGCTAGAAGGCAAAACAATTTCACTGGGCAGGATGTATCTAGTTTGTATTTGTATGCGCTAGGAGAAAGAATTCATCCGTACAAAATAGACATGAACGTAAACGGGGAAACCATTCCTATGGAAATAGATACAGGCTCAGCGGTATCTATTATTCCTGAAGATGAATTTGTGAAACATTTCGGACATCTGCCATATCAGCGTGTGCCATTTCGATTACGGACATACAGTGGCTCAAACGTGCCATTGAAAGGCAGGGTCACAGTAACTGTAACTCATAAGGGCACTTCTTTTAGACTGCCGCTAGTGGTAGCTGCAAATGAACAAGGGCGCACGGTACTGGCATTGCGTGGCCGCGAGTGGTTGAATCACACTCGCCTAAATTGGTCGCAGGTTTTTCGAGTGAACGCAATCACTAAACAGGAAGGGCTGCTAGACAAGTAGAAGGACGTATTCACGGGCCCAATTGGAACTATAAAAGGATTTGTGGGCTCTATTGTTTTGAAGCGGGGAGCACAACCTGTATTCTGTAAAACCAGGCCAGTACCGTACGCCCTGAAAGACAAAGTTGAAAAAGAGTGGAAGGAATTGGAAGCGGCAGGGGTGTTGTACCCGGTACGCGAAAGCCAATGGGCAACACCCGTTGTAGCAGTTGTGAAGAGTGGCGGAGAATCTGTCAGGCTATGTAGCGACTACCATGTGTCCCTAAACCCGTGTATAACTTTAGCTCATTACCCGCTGCCGTTGCCGAAAGATGCGTTTGCGTCATTGGCAGGGGGGACTTGTTTCAGTGTACTGGATTTATCGAAGGCGTACTTGCAACTTAAAATGGATAGCCCTTCGCAAAAGTTGCTAACGATAAACACACACCTCGGCCTTTTTCGCTTCACGCGTTTATCGTTTGGTGTCGCGAGCGCCCCTGCCATTTTCCAATCGGTAATGGACCCCATATTGGTTGGCTTAGAGGGTACAGTGTGCTATCTCGATGATGTTCTCGTAACAGGAAAGACCGAACACGAGTGCCTGAGACGTACTGAGACGTGCTACAGAGACTACGAACGCATGACATACGTGAGAACGCCGATAAATGTCACTTTCTGAAACACCGCGCCCGCTACCTAGGTCACAAAATCGATGAAACTGGCATTCATTCCACGAATGATAAAGTATCAGCCATATGAAAGGCCCCAACCCCGACTAGCGTCTCTAAGCTAAAGGCTTTCCTAGGAATGGTGAATTTTTACGCTAAGTTCCTGTCTCGAACAGCAACGATGTTAGAACCACTCTACAAGCTGCTCAGAAACAATTGTTCGTGGAAGTGGACAAAAGAGTGTGAAAGTAGCTGTCACAAATGCAAGTTACTTCGAAGTAGTGAATTATTGCTATCCTTGTACGATGGAAACAAACCGCTCCGCCTGACGTGTGATGCATCGGCCTATGGCCTCGGAGCGGTGCTCGCACATACTGAGGGTCACGACGAGAGACGGATCGCTTTCGCGTCCCGCACGCTTACAGCGACCGAAATAAACTATGCACAAATTGAGCGCAAGGTTTTAGCCATAATCGTTGGCATTAAAAAGTTTCACAAGTACTTGCTCGGTAGGCAGTTCAAAATAGTGACTGATCATCAGCCGCTGAAGCAGTTGTTTGATCTGAGGAGTCAAATAGCGATTGGAAATGTGCGGCGATGGAAAAAATTGTTGGTCTCTTATCAGTATGTGATCAAGTACAAGAAGGGTCAACAAGTAGGCCACGCAGACGGTTTATCGAGACTTCCGTTGGAAAGAACTGCTGGCGACGAACACGAAATAAAATGTTTCTCGCAATTATCTTACACTACAGTACTAATTTTTTCCCCTGTGATAACCTAGAATTCCAGATCTCTCAGGCTTATTGCTATCAAAATCTTCAAAATTTTATTTGAAGAAAATGTGCCATCTACACAATTGTAACACGGCAAAACTCACACTGGTCAGCCAGGACTATTCTGTTATCATCCTGAAGGCTATTTCCGAACAGCCGCCAAATTCAAAGGGCTTAAGGGTACAACTGAACCAGTTGGTGTCTTATCGTGCCAATAAGTGGTTTAACTAAAAGTTTAGTAGTCTATCCTTGAACTTCGGGAGTTGGCCTGGACCAGTCCTCAAGTTTTAATGGCAAACCTCTATAAGTTTTATGCTAAACCTAAATCACCGCAATGACGTGACCGGGGGTACAACCACGTAATTTCGCATTGGCCTGGGACACCTCTCAAGATTTGCTGGTCAATTACTAAAAGATAACATAACTTTGAAAAGCGCCAAAATTTAGTGGGCTACCCCTTAAAGTTGACGCACGTGAACTCCCGAATTATTTGTGGCTCCAGATGAAAAGTTCGAAGACCTTTCCATTATCCAAAATTTGGTGTGTCATCCCTGATATTGTGGATTAGACTGAAGCAACTATGCTTTCGCATTAACAGGACGGAATTTTATGGCGTTCTTCTAGTGAGTTTTGCAACACCACACAATCATATAATTGAAGGGTTAGGTTTGACATTCCTTCCTTGAATATGTTGTCGTGTCCTTCGCTGAACACGCACAGTACGGGCACAGGTTCGTTGCCAAATTTCGCCTTCATGTGAATGCCGCCACCACGGCTGGGATCGAACTCGCGTAAGCACAACCAGCAGTCTAGTGCCCTAAGCCCTGAGCTGTTGCAGCGGGGTTAAAAGAAAGAAGTCAGCGAACAGTTCGCTTAAACAACTTTTAGTCTAAGTGGCGTTACAGGAAATTGAACTCATGTTTTCCTGCGATTTAGTTGTGGTGTGGAAGCGCGTTCTTCTCTAGTTGGTTACCTTGTCATCTGCAGGTATCAGTATTGTTCTTGCGTACTGTTTCAAATACTGGGATTTGTCATGGGCATTCTATTTTGTGGTGAATGTGGACAGCTTTATTTGTTTCATCATTTTCCAATGATTAACTATCATACCAACATTCGCATTTTTTTCTCAGTTATAATAAAAAGGTAAATTCAAGGTTTAAACGTCGCGGAAGTAAGCAATGTTGGAGCCAAGACCACATATGGCCCTGCCCGTATGCCCCCCGTGACAAATTAAAAAAAACATTGTCTTGTGGAACGATCATTTTCATAGTATGCTTTCTCAATCCTGGTGTAGCCCACTAAAAACAAAACAATTGCTTTCGCACATCTCTAGAACGCACCTATGTTATCTAGATTGTGCCAAGCGTGTTTGTGGTAAAACACTACAGCATTGTTTAGGCTGCATGAGGGATTAATACGAACGAGAACGCCGCCGTTTCCACTTCGAAATATCGCGTGTATTCTCCAACATGTTACACTATTTCAGATACTCTCATAAAGCTGGTACGGAGCTTCTGTGTAGCTTTGCCCTCCGTGTCTGCTCGGGCTCTTCGCCTCGCACGAGATCGTCTGGCTGTCGCCAAAAAGGAGATCGATCACAATCTGGATCTTGACTTAATTCGACCCGTCTGCAGCATATGGGCCTTACCCTTTCACATGGTGCCCAAAAGGACCGGTGACGGTCGACTGTACTGCGATTACCGTGCTGTAAACAAGGTCACCGTACCTGACCGCTCCTGATTTTCCAAATCCAGGATTTTAAGCCGGCACTGTACAGCTTTACTATTTTCAGCAAGACTGGCCGCGTGAAAGCATACAATCAAATTTCTCTGGAGCGTTTAGATGTCCCAAGACTGTCATTATACTACCCTTCAAATTGTTCGAATATCTTCGTATGCCTTTGCACTGATGACATCTAGTGCAAAGATGTGAAGGGGAACAAGTTTATGAATGAGCTCCGGACGTCATGTCATTTCAAGGATATTTGGTTAATGTCAGCGTGGTTGGTTTGAACAAAGGCTCTGTATTCAGAATTTTAGAAACCATTTGTGCAGAAAAAGAAATGCATACAGCGCCAAAAATAAATTCCTACTATATTTATATGCTTTCTGGTAGTGAGCGAATATCATGGCGGTTTCTGTTATAAAATTTGCTGAGTCGGAAATAATATACAGACGCTTTCTGATCGTGTTTTGCTTGGACGATTTTATAATGTCGGTTAATAAAGCATGATTAGGTAATCGAAACAAACACAATTTTTTTTCGCATTATAACACTCGCTGTAATCTTGGATTACAGCTGTTGATATGCATGAACTTCAAAAAACAACTCGGGGCATTTACGGGAGAGATGCCAAATTAGTGCCATTTGCCGATTAGGCTATATCGTGCTTTGCTAAGTTAGTGAAAACTGCCTTGCTCTACGCATGAAATCATTTAAAAACAAAAGAACAGTAACCCCAAATGAAACATTCTCTGGTAGTTTGCACACAGTGTAAGCGGAATCAGAAGTAAGGCCTGGGTTCCAAAAGCAGTTCTCACTTTTTCGCCGTTGAGTTGAGAGAGTTGGCTGACTCTTCATATTTCGTTCATGTTTGCTTCGTGCAACGCTCTAGTGTCATTTCCGCACGCGCGATAAATTACAAGCTGCCGCAAACTGAACGCCTGGTTAATCTGAGTTCCGTCAATAGGTGGAAGCCCCCTACAGGCAGTCGCGACTTGGAGATGGAGCAAGAAAATAAAATATTAAGGCTGAAGTGCCCAAATTACTGTTTTAATAATTATATTTTTTTGTGGACACAGCTAGCATAACAAGCTACCCTTGGAGGAAATGTTCAATAAAGATCAGTCATTTGGTAATAGGAGCAAGCGAATATGAGAGTCCGAGTAGCATGACATCCTGCAACTTTAGAAAACAATAATCTCCCGTAGCGCCAAAGAGAAGATGATGTTCTGTTTACAGTACCAGACAAAATAGAAAACGAAAACAGAAAAATGACGAAAAACAAAAGTGGTAATTTTAACTAGGTGGCGTACCTGGAAAGAGTGCGTGCTGAATGTTTCTGTTAAATAAATTGGTTCACAGGAAGGGAAAGGCGCAGTAACTGTCACACTTGCTCTGTGGACACCCGAACCGCGCCGTAAGGGAAGGGAGGAAGGTGGGAATGAAAGTGGAAAGAGAGAAAGAGGAGCCGTAGTGGAGGGCTACGGAGTAATTTCGACCACCTGGGGATCTTTAACGTGCGCTGACATCGCACAGCACACGACGCCACTTCGTTTCGCCTCCATCGAAACGCAGCCGCCGCGGTCGGGTTCGAACCCGGGAACTCCGGCACAGTAGTCGGGCGTCTTACCACTGCACCACCCCGGCGGGGCAAATGTTTCTGTCAAAGGTAAACAATTTGATATTGCTCGTTTGGGGGCATTATTTATCGGAACGAATCCAAAGAACAAAGGAGAATGTAGGATGGAGGATGTGAAATCTGTGCAGAATAAAGTAATCCTCGGTAGTTAAGAACTTCAGGTTGGGACGCTTCTGACCATCGATATTCGTTAGTATCGCTTAATTTGATTTTGCGATGAAACGCGTCACTATGAGCAGTGTGCGCGTTTCCTAGCTGTGCGTCGGCTATCCAGAATGCAAGGTGAGAAAGTGCCAGAGGCTGCGCTCTCCACTTCACTATGGGTCTCGATGATTTAGTTTAGTTTGCGGGACCTAATGTCTCAAAGCAACTCGTACTATGAGGGACGCCATAGTGGAAGGCTGCAGCTCTTTCTGACCCCCTGGAGTTCTTTAACGACCACTGACATTGAACATTACTCGTGCTCCTTCAGTACCCTGCGTTTATCTTCCATCGAAACGGAGCCACCGCGGTCTGGTTCGAGTACTAGGTTTCAGGCTCCGTAACAACCCTAACAAATGAGTCACCACTGGAGGGCCATGGACTGTCCGCTTTACAGAGGGGGGGGGGGGGGGATTTGTCCTGGAGACTTACTCGTAGTACCCCTTGCCGGTTAAGTGGGCCAGGGTGGTTTCTACTGCTAGGCTTTGCGCAATCGCAACAGCCAGTGGTGGCGGTTGCAGTGAACTCCCACACAGTGGTGAGGGCTAGCTATGCACATGATGTCCGATGCTTGAGCGGAAGTAGGCCTGGGTGCACACCAGTGCATCATCCAGACTGGACACATGGAATCCGGGAAGACAACAGGCACAAAGTGCCCAAAATACGAATCTCGCCCGGCACGCGGGGGGTGCATCCCAGTCAACGACGTGGCGGTTGCCGCCGACGTAGATACCGGGTCCTCGCGGTGGGGAGGGGGAATATAAATGGTGGCTGGGCTCCATAAAACGCCTCAGGGAAGTGTCCGTATTGACCACCCGCGTGGCCTCTGCGGGACGACGAGGATGGGAAAGCTTAGTATTTCCCAAGGGTGAGACACCTGCGATTGAAGGGAGTAGTGGTTAGCAGGCTCCAAAATATTTCATTATGAGCCCCGTTCTCGGTAGTGACCCGCAGCCAGGTCATGAACACTCGCAGCTTGGTAGGTGTAGAGTGAACTCAGATGAGGAAATAATGGCAGGACGTTGGAAGGCATGCCTAGGGGATCTTCTTAGAAAGGGATCACTTAGGCGCACTGCAGTAGCCTTCAGATGCTTCGGATCTCAAATGAACTGCGTGTGTTGCTGGAAAATCGCACGACGCCCAGGCGCACAAAGCATGACGAAAAACGACACTGAATAACCAAAAAATCAAATACCTAGAACAGTGAAAGAAGCCACACCCGAAGCCATGTACATTGTGGATGAAGTGTAGCGCTGCCAGCTTTCCCTCTAGGTAATATTTAGAAACTCTATGGTTACGGGCGCTGTAACGAGAAAACACCTGCGTCATCATAGCCGGGAAATCAAGAGGCATATCTGTTAAAAAGCTTCAAAAACCGTATCGGCGGCTACGGCAGACGTTGGCTGTGGCTTTCCTGTGGCGTCTGCAGCAAAACCTGATTAATTATCCTTACCTTCTTCCATTTGTTACTGCCTCCGTGAAATGGAAGCAAGATTATTTGGACAGGTTCGGTGTTCTAGGAGCCAATCTAGACCACGCCAGAATGATCAGGCGTCTCAGTATCTTATTTCCTCCATGACATTTCAGTAACAGATATGATAGGTATTTTACAATGGTGGCGTTGCTCGCTTCCAGAACGCTTGTGTTGTCTTCTTTTGTGCTTATTGCCCCGTTGCTGATGGTTAAACGCTGACTGGTCTGCATAGAATGTCATTACGCATGATGCCACTTCGTGCCGGTCGGTCAGCGTAATGTGGTGCGTGTTGCTGCCTTGGTCTGGACGGGCCAACGGTACGGAACGTGAGAAAAAGCTAAGAATTTTTAACTCTGCAAAAGTGACTTTTGTTGCCTACGCCATTTCTAGCTGGCTTTTATTAGTCTCCGAGTGTCGGGTATGAGTCCGTGAATCGTATGCCATCTGTCGGCACTGTTGCGCGGTAAAAGGCAACACCAATGGCGGCGCGACGAGATGTCGCCAACCACGAATGGGTGACCAGTGGAGAGGAAGCTAGGGCTGCTGGAAAAAGAGAGAGAACGTGCGGAAGAAGCTCTGGGTTTCCGCTTGGTCCCTCCTTAATTACCTTAGTTCAGACGGTAAGCTACCATGCTGGTGCACGAAGGGTTCACCTAGGTTGGGGCTTTCGGGGAAACTGTGTGTGTGTGTTTTTTCTTTTTTTCAATTTCTCAGCAGCTATGATCTCTTGAACATAGTGGAGGCACCAGCCGTGCTTCCCGTACATTTTTGGGTAGTCTAGCAGAGGGAACGCCCGGGGCAGTCGTATTTTCCTTTCGCCATGCACATGGACTGATATATCACCGATGGAAGACGTGTCCTGCGTAAAGAAAGTTTCTTCCGTAGTGCTTCCTCGCAATGGAAAACAACGCGAACCAAAGCAAGCTTTCCTTGCGAGTCTGCCGCCTATTGTTGCTTTCACAGACGTTTCTTTTTCTTCGGACCAGACGCATACGAACTGCGCAACGCGAAGCTCTCGTTAGCGATGGAGTGATGTACTATTCTGCGGACACTACCGGGTTTCCTATAGGCAAACTTTTCCATGGCTTGCTTCTAATCATCTACAATATGAGATGCTTTAGTTCCAAAGCAACTTTGGTTCTTTAGAGTAAACTAATTATTGCAATAATAATTTTACGAGCACTATCCACCTCACTAGAACTACACACCTGAACGTTGCGTTAAGCTGCAGAGATGTGGATGGAGCTCGGCCGCGTGATCACTTGAGTGCGCGGAACAAGGGCCACTGAATGGTGGCGAACAACTCATAATCTCTGTTCAACATATTAATTTTTTCTTCGTTCGCTAAAATTTTTTACAAGGTTGAATTAACCTCTGCACGGCATTTGATATGTGATAGCGCGAATTGCACACCGTAGTGCGTATGCTTGAAAAAAAAAAAAAAAGAAAGGCTTATCTGGATTCCATAAGCCTTGTAGAAGTTGCCTCCAAAAGAAACTAACGCCGTCGTAATGCACTTTCGTTGAATTAAATCTCTGGCCATGTTCAGAGTAAATATTTTTTGCACAGTATGTTTTTGTTTTATTTTCATTAAACGCGCGCGCACAAAACAGCACCAAGTTTCCTACCACATCGCCTGACGTATAGTAGCGCTAGTGTCCTGCGGGGGCTTTATAATTCCAACTCGTCTCTTATAGCCCGTTAAGAAATCGTTGAACAAGCCGACAGCAAAATAAAGAAGGTGACAGGGGGAAAAGGTGAAATAAAAAAAGGTGATCGAGAAAAACGCGTGTGCGGTGCATTATAAGATGTGTGGGAGAGTATCCGTCTGGATATAAGACCCGATTTAACATCTGATACACGTCCCGAACTAGCGACAACCTCGCAATCAAGAATTTCTTTCTTTCTTTCTTTCTTTCTTTCTTTCTTTCTTTCTTTCTTCTTTCTTTCTTTCTTTCTTTCTTTCTTTCTTTCTTTCTTTCTTTCTTTCTTTCTTTCTTTCTTTCTTTCTTTCTTTCTTTCTTTCTTTCTTTCTTTCTTTCTTTCTTTCTTGCGTTCTTTCCTTTTCTCTCTTTCTTTCTTGCTTTCTTTCCTTTTCTCTCTTTCTTTCCTTTCTTTTATTTCTTTCCTTTTCTTTCCTTCTCTCTCTTTTCTTTTATCTCATTTTCTTTCCTTTGCTCTCTTTCCTTTTCTTTCGTTTTCTTTCCTTTTCTCTCTTCCTTTCTTCATTTTTTTTTTTTGAGAAACAAAATGTGAGCACTTTAGTGTAGCCTGGACGTGACATTAAGTTACACCATCTGGTTGTACTCTCTGCGAATGCTTTACAGTCTTTCCTTTCTGCAAGAGTCATGAGATTTTCGTTTGGTGCAAAAATATGCTCCAGGAAACCTCAGGGTTCGCAAATACATAATGCAGGCATTTTAACTGCATCCTTGTGCGTGACAGCGAGTTTATTTTCCCTTAGACTGAAGCGGGTGCGATGCCCCGCTCCCGTTTCGTTGCATAATGGAACAGGTCGTGAACCGCTGGAGAAGGGAAGGCGACAAGACAAGTTTGACGAGAGTTTGAATAGAACAGCAGCACACCCTCCCTCCCTTCGATCGTTTCAGTGACGGGATTTCCATGCCACAGACAGGTGTCAGCGGTGTACCTCGTGCTAGTATTACAGTTTTGTAGAGTGCGCTGCCCATAGCGAATGTTTATTACGTTACATTAGGCAAAATAATCTGGGTTGGTTTTCAAGCAGCATGGAAAACTAAGTATTCAATCCCCGCAGCTGAAACATCTCACCGACATCTCGCGATGATGAAATCTTAACACATCTTGTCCGTCGCAGTCCTTCTGTGTTAAGACCTTTGTTTTATATTTATTTATTTTATTTCTTACACTGTTAGCCCCTTGTACAGGCTTATTGCAGTAATGGACAAAGCGTAGCTCAAAGTGATACATAAAAACTAGAAACAGGTACAGGAAGTTCAGACTAAATAAAAGACACTTCGGACATAAAAAAGATCATCATAAAAAAAAAATGCAATGTCGCAATTACCAACGGGAGGAATTCAAAAGCAAAAGGTACTGGAAAGGTAAGACATACATCAGGAGGGACAATCATTATTAGTGACGGGCTGCTGCTGTATCATTGGGTAATGCGTTCCAGTCCCGAACTGATTGTAGGAAGAAAAAGTATACTTAGACGTGCCATGGTGAAATCTTAAATCTCTTAATGTTTAAAGTGCTTTCAATGCGTGTTTCCTGATGATGAATAGGACTGGTACTGATCAGCGTCTAATTCCTGGGCTCAACAAAGACGTTGATAGAGAAGCTTCTGGCGTAAGAAATGAGTTCGGGAACTTAGGACTTTTTGACCAGGTTAGGCTGATAACCATGCAGAGGAGGCTGAATAAGGCATGCCTGTGTGGTTCAACTGAGAATCCATCTGCAATTTATCTTGACTGTGTAGACTCCGTTTTGAGTAAATACATTCATGCAACATTTCGCACACTTTGCGTGAACGCAAATCTGACGCCTTATTGGTGATACATTTGCCAACCTTCTGAAATTTCTTCAATCACACGACCTTTGGTTGGTTGGTTGGTTTGTGGGGTTTAACGTCCCAAAGCAACTCTGGCTATGAGAGACGCCGCAGTGGAGGACTCCGGAAATTTCGACCACCTGGGGTTCTTTAACGTGCACTGACATCGCACAGCACACGGGCGCTTTGCTTTTCGCCTCCAACGAAAAGCGGCCGCCGAGGCCGGGATTCGATCCCGCATCCTTGGGAACAGTAGTCGAGCGCCGTAACCACTGCGCCACCTCGGCGGGGATGATTCTAGAAATAGGGTCATATGTATCAAAGATATGAC
Organism: Amblyomma maculatum; assembly: GCF_055883805.1. NCBI lineage: Eukaryota > Metazoa > Arthropoda > Arachnida > Ixodida > Ixodidae > Amblyomma > Amblyomma maculatum. The sequence continues at coordinate 179,913,241 of NC_139346.1, read as the reverse complement.
TCCAAGGATCTCCTGGAAGGTGGACCAATTATTGAACTTTCAGCATCCGTCTAGGTGTGTCTTCTGTTTGAACTGAGAGTTTAAACTTCGTATTCTATAAACTAAAAATTAGGGGGAGACTGGAACTTCTGCCGGTAAGGGTATCACGCGATAGCGTTTCACACTCACTTACGATGTTTTCATTGTTTTTAATTTATACTTATTATTTTGTCTTATTTATCTATTTTATTTTATATAGCGATACTTAGCATCTACAAACACTGACTTTTCGTTCCAGGCTGTATGACACCGTCGTTGAACGCATGTTGCTTTCTCAAATTATTTCAAGTAATTAATTGACCAGTTACTAACAACCTTTTTTTTATTAACATCATCAGGCACTGGCTTTTAATTCTGAGCAGTTTTACACCTTTGAACCTTCCCTTTTTTCAGTTTTGTAATTAATAAATTAATCAATTATTGCAATGCTCTCATTATTTCTTCATCGCCTATCACACACCATTTAACCACTAGAACCACAAATTGCCATCGTGCGTTTTTTCTTTTTTACGAGCCCCGGGTTATTTACGACACGCGGTGCCAACTACTACGCCGACGGTTTTTCGACCGAACAGCATAAGCTATATACCTATATAAGCTATATATATATAAGAAATAGCCCGCAGTTTCTCAGCATTCACATAGCTTGTCTCTAGATTTGAAAAACTCTTATATTCTGGATCTGCGCAGTATTCGGCATTCCCTATGAGCAAGAAGTAAACATCTTTCTCAAAATAAATAAGTACGCACTAAGCATGCGCTTTTTAAGCACGTTAAAGGTCTCCAGGTGGTCGAAATTACTCTGAAGCCCTCTACTACGGCTCCTCTTTCTCTCTTTCCACTTTCACTCCCACCTTCCTCCCTTCCCTTACGGCGCGGTTGAGGTGTCCACAGAAAACAGGAGAGACAGTTACCGCGCCTTTGCTTTGCTATGAAGCAGTTATTATTATTATTATTATTATTATTATTATTATTATTATTATTATTATTATTATTATTATTATTATTATTATTATTATTATTATTATTATTATTATTATTATTATTATTATTATTAATTGTACCAAGCAGTCAGCGCTTAGATTTTGGTTAATGATGCCCAACGGTACCTGGCGTGCTGCTGCTGTCCTCGGGCGTTTTGTCGGGAGTGAAAATTTCGCGCGTGAGGCTACGGCCGGAAACAGGGCAAACGCTGTGGTGTTGTCTCCATGACAAGTAAAGTGCGATGAACAATTCAGCCACATTCGTCGTGCAGCCAAGTGTCGATCGAATGGCAGAGACAGCGATGAGATGGCGGGAGGAGGAAGCTTTTACGGTTGCAGGTGTTGTCGGGACCGCTGGTGCTTGTTTACCGGCCTCTTTTGCGGTATTGAGAGTGGGCTCACTCTTACCGATCCATTAAGGGCATACCGACACGTTAGCGCGGTGCAGCCAGCACACGTGTCAGCCGCATGCTTCTGCCATAGATGACAGCGACGTTGTTGGTTGCACGAGCACGCTGGTGCTATACGTTCGGTCCTAAATGTTTGCAAAGTAGGTGTAATCTATCTTATGGAAAGGAGAACGACCAAAAGAGGATAGAAAAAGAAGTTGCCGCGAGGAAAAGAGAAGAACATGGAAAACAAATATTGTACTAGGTGTCCCACCATGTAGCGACAGAGGCAGAGAGGGAGGGGGTGTCGCCTAACCTTTTATGAACCACACTTTTCCCTCTCGTACGTGGAACTTTCCAAGAGCTGTCTAGAAAGAATAACACACCGTGTGAATCCTCTACAGCGCCTACGTTGCCTCCTCCATCGCTACCCGTGAATGCGCAGCGCGAGAGAGATTTTGGTTACAACACAGTCATCCTTGATACCTTGTAAGCCTGTAAGCGAATAATAAGGTTGCTTTTCTTGCCCACGTCTCGCATCTGCGTCGGATAATTTTTGCCTGCCCTTGATATGCGTTATGCAACGGCAATTTTGCATTGCTGTGCAGCAGTGCGCATCCTGTGTATATCTGCATCTGTGTGGACGTCTAACCTTGTAAAATGGAGTATCGCCCATGCTCGTTTTATCGCAGAGGCTTTTGTGAGAGTTGAATGCTTGATTAAAGGCTTATTACGCCTGGATAAGAGAGAAGCGAGAAGAGCGCGTGAGCAGGAGGAGTGGGCATGTTTTTAAAAGCATATGAGAATAACCGCGAGGAATACATGGTTGTTTATCGGAGCTCCGCCAAAAGTAAAGAACGCAGTGGTACGTATACCGACTCTGGAAAGCAGTACCTCCGTGAATTTCATGCTGTGAATAATTTAAGGACAGAAAAGCCAGCCAGTAAGCTTTATCTGATGCTTTTTAATGATGTATAAGTTCGTAAAAGTGAACATGGGATTTTTTATCTTTAAGTGCTGCTCTGTTTAAGATACTTTTTCTTGTCGATCATTAAAGCAAAAAATCTGGCGGTTTTGTTCTCTTCCTCATCCGTGCGTGCGTTACGTGTACGTAAAAAAGTAATAACTTGCTGCATACGAGACTAACTGTGTTTTTGACAAAGTTTATATACGCGTGAAAATACGATCGAAGGAATTTGCATATAAATTTACATAAAACTACTAAGACGAGTTATCACGCAACGGGTCGCCTATTTTGCCTCCTTCTGAGAGGCACCATGATCTGAGATATAGTGGCAATGGTCTTCAGTGACCGCCAGATGTTTATTTGCTGTACCATTGCATTTAGCATCCACCGTTAACTGCGTCTGCTTGCTCGCTGTCCGAACAGTACAAATGTTGAGAGCGGTTTTATGTTCTCACTGCAAGACCACGTTTTTTCATACCACCATGGCAGATTCCTATATTCGCGTAGAGAAACAAAAAATTAATTTATTTCCCGAAAGTAAACACTTCGTCGCGCAGCGTACAGGTCGGAAGAAATTGTTTCTCTCTTATGGTTGCCTTCCTTGAACAATGAGAAATGTGCTTTTTGCAATAGTTCACACAAGTGAGGCGTTGGCGACACAGGGGGCTACGATGACGGCACGAGTCTTAAATATACATGAACACATATAGAGAGATGCTGTCGCTCCTTGATGCGGCGTCAGGCAGAAGCGTGTGCGCTGTTTGAGGTGGCTACTTGAAAGAGGTCGACGTGTTCGCACTCCTCTCGCGCGTGTGACAGCTTGCAGATGAGCTTTCAGAGGGGCGTGTGCGACCCGCACTCAGAGGACGTAGGGCAGAGAAGGAGAGATGGCGAAGGCGGCTGCCTCGCTGAGGCCACGCATACAATACAATAGATGCGCCCTCACCGGCGCCCCACGACGAGCGAGAGTGCTGCTTTGTCTTCATGTGTGAGCGCCAAACAGAGCGGGGTGACGGGTACCTGCGGCCCGAAAAATGCGAGGGCATATTACGCATGCCCAACCGAGGTATTTAAATACAAGCAACGGAAGAATGAGTGGCCTGGTCCTCGCGTAGAGGAAACGAGATAAATTTCAGTTTACCTTGTGATGGAGGTTCTACGGTCTTTGCCATAAACATTTAGGCACTGCGTATTTCTCCTAAAATAAATACGATAAATCCTAGAATTCCTGCAAATACAGGCATTTCAGCTTTTTAAATCAAGCAAAGGCGACGTGTGAGCTGCGCAATACTTGGTTCTGAAATATAAATCAGCACACAGTTGATCTAATGGCCACAACAGCCAAAACGGGCTTAAATATCGATGGTCGCTGCGTTGAGCGAGCAGGGCGTGGAGCAGTGTTGAATTGCGCACCTTGGCATAGTATACTTCTGCGTATGTGCGCCCCCTTATATCTCCTTTTATGCACAGAAATCATCAAAATTTGCTAAACGGAATAGTGACCCGTATATATTTTTACATAGATCCTCCAATTTATTACTTATTTCAAATAAGGTGAGCACTTTCGATCAGAACCTGGAAGTTAATTTGTATGCTCTATTTAATTCCAGAGCATTTCAGGTTACGTTCCCGTAGGGTGAGAGTCGCACATGTCTTGCTATCTTGGGCAATGCATTTAGTTGCGAGACAACTGTAGGACACGGTTATGAGCTAATTCATGTTATTATTCTAGTTTTCTTATGCGTAGCAAGCACTGCGTTCATAGCGAGCAGTCAAGTCTGTCATAGAAGAGAAATTGTTTGAACTTTAGGCAATAAATAGTTGAAAAGAGGAAGCATGTAGAGGGGAGAACTATATATATATATATATATATATATATATATATATATATATATATATATATATATATATATATATTATTTCAGTGAAGCTTTGTGTTATGCTATAACGCGTGTTAATAAACAACTTCATATCAAAAAGTGCTGTCATCCACTTTTCTGGTTGTGGATGTTTGGATCAAAGGTCACGGAAGGAAGCCTTGAATGACTGCCAGAGGGGGAAATGCGCGCGCGCGAGAGAGAGAGGGAGAGAGTTAACTTTAATTGGTTAACGGAATTGCGTGCATGGGTGATTTCCTCATTTCAGGATACCATTGGCTTGGGCTGCCTCCAGGGCCCTGGTGAGCAGGCTGCGCTGCTCAAAGAGACCCGTATGGGCCAGCTCTGCCTCCCACTCCGCTTGGCTGAGTGCTGGAGATTTATATTTTTCTAATTGCTGTTTGCAGTTCGAAACTGTCCGTGTGATGTAGGAAGGCAATGAGCGATAATGACGAATAGCTGGTCGAAATCACTGTAGCGCCTTTCATAGCATGTATGATAGCTGCTTCAGATCATTACGACTTACAAAAGAGGGCGGACTTAACTGCAAAAAAGGCAACTACACACTGATTTATTTCGTTCTTATGAAAACCATGTGCGCCCCCCCCCCCCCCCCTTAATAGGATATAGAAGGGCCCGCCGCGGTGGCGCAGTGGTGAAGACGCCCAACTACAGAACCGGATTTGCCGGGTTAGACGTCGACCGCCGGTTGCTGCGTTTCGATGGAGGTGAAACGGAGTGACATCTGTCTGCTGTGCGATGCCAGCGAACGTACAGTCAAGATTTCCGGAGTCCTCCAATAGGCCGTTTCTCATAGGCTGCGTCGCTTAGTCGCTTTGGGACGTTAAAACCTACAAACCAAACCAAAATATAGAAGGCAGTGATTGTTTGAAGCTCATCGTCTAATCATATCATTGATATTACTGGGCCGGTGTAGTTTTTATCCTGGTAGGCCCTCCATATTGTTGTTTCCAGGTAAATATCAAACAAAAATCTAAATAAGTTATCAAAATCCAAAAGAAGTCATAATGCTGCACAGTCTGACAAATTAAGAGCGAGAAAGCCAGTACTAAAAAACATCACGTTATCACATGCCCATCAAACAGAAACAATCACTACGCAAACTTGCCTTATGTCGCACGCGCACTGAGACAAAATATGACCACACTGAATAGTATAGGGCGTTACATGGGACCTAACGCTGCTTTTTCGTTTACGAGTTTTTTTGGCTTCTAATGAAAATTGTGGTGGAGCGTTTTCTGACTCGTGCCGGACACAATGAAAGCTTCTGCTCGTTCTCCAAGCTGTGAAGTTAATCGCTCATCCCGAGGACAGTGTGACGCGCACCATGACGACGTGAGTTTCTGCTCTAAGCATGGGGCGAACCGGCCTCTATGGCGCAGGCAAAATCTGCCGGAGTGTTGTTTTGTCAAGGACATTGCATTGTGAGCACAACGCACTGAGTGCCGCGCCTCTGATCCCTAATTACGCACGCCCGGACATAAGCACAAATGAGGTGTCGAGCGAACTGGAGCGGCAAAAGTGAAATCGCCTTACGCTCTCTCTCTCTCTCTCTTTCTCTTCCACACTCACCCTCTTTCCACCTCGGCATTAGCACAGTGCCCGTAAAATCATTAGATGCAACCACACGACAATGAAATGAGCTCCGGCGGAGCATGCATGCATAGGTGTGCCGTAGATAAAAAGTCAGAACAGAGAAAAAAGTGAGACGCCTGACAGGCAGAGGAGAGAGTGAGGTAGAAAATTCTTCTCACTTAAGAGAGAGCCTTGACTTCACGAGTCATTAGCCAGTTAGCCAATTAGCCCGTAGCCGCTGCTACAACGTGGCATAATGATTTTCTCGGTATTTTTCAGCTGTGCGCCTTCCCTAAGACCCCGACCTGTCCCATCAAATTACATTGACGCTCGTGTGTAAGGTTTGTCCGTATCGAGCTGCACTCGAGTAATTTACCACGGCGCTGATTATTATCCTTCCCTTAATACCTTAAGTCTAACCCTCTACAATTTTTATCTTTTCTCCTCCATAATTATCGGGCTTCTGCCTCCTTGATCTACTTGCAGATTAGGATCTCAGTCGAAAACAAATCTTAAGAACTGCAATTTAAAATGTTGTTTTAGAGAATTCGTGTATCGTTAATTACCTGCAAGGAAGTTTATGGGTGTCTTTACTGTTTGCTGTAGCTTTCTATTTCAAGGGAGGTCTCCACTACTGTGTTTAAGAAAATTCGGGACCTGAGGTGGTAGTTTGAAGCTATGTTCCCTTTCTAGCCTTGCGTGCGAAACTGGCCCTACTTTATATATGCTTACCACGTCTTCAGCTAATGTAATATTTTAACTGTTCCTTGAACTATATATTCGGCAGTTTCAACATGGCAGACGCACTGACACACTATGCGCAGTCTGAATCAAGGCTAATCGAAATGTTTGGCCCCTAGTAGTAGTTCTTCGCCGGCGTGTCATCGGGTAAGTTCACGACTCACACTAAGCACTGGGCTCGGGCGTTGATATGCAAACATTTTTGCTCACGCTCAGCCATGGAAGGGGGAGGGGAGAGATCTTTTCTCCCTCTCTTTCTCATTGCGGACTATCAGAAGTTATTTTCAATGCCATTGTTATGATCACGTCACTTGGCCGCCATCTTGAACCTGATAAGGATGAAGAAACGACCAGAAATTGGCTAAATAAGAGCAAACGCGCCTAAAATGTTAGTTTGGATTGCGACTGCAGAAAACGTAAATCTATACCTGCGGTTTCGTGTAGGACAGTCGAGACACAAGTACCAGAGGTATTGGTAACGAGCACAGTTTTAAAGCACATCCAACATCACAGCGTACTCTTTCCAAGCCAGTCAAATCGCTTGAATAAGTTCTTCCTGGCAGCATATTAACCATATATCATCAAAGGTCCCGCCCTCCTTTAACACCCGCCTTAATTCTGGCAGGAGATAGCAACTTGGGCACCTTTTTTGAGAATGGTGAGGGAGTAGGCATTCGAATCCTTCGGGACGCGTATTTGGGTTTGCTCGGTACGGTGGCCCCGCAAGGGACAAAACGACAGAAGAGACGAAGAAAGCGGGCTATTTGGGTTTGCTCGGTACGGTGGCTCCGCAAGGGACAAAACGACAGAAGAGACGAAGAAAGCGGGCTGTTCCGACTAGCATCTACCGCCCCCAGGAGCCGAGCAGCCTAGCGATTAGCGGCGCATGCTTTTTCAATGGGCGTCATGTTGGACGCGGCACTAGCTTGAGAAAGCCTATACAACTACTACTACTACTACAACTACTATTACTACTATTATTATTATTATTATTATTATTAATAATATTTTTATTATTAGTAGTAGTAGTAGTAGTAGTAGTATAGAGGAAGACTTGTTTCACTAAGTTGGCACTGAATTGTCAGTAGGTAACGGCCAAAATAACTGGCTAAATATTATCTTCACAGTTTTAATTAATCATCATAATAATATTAATTGGTTCACAGAAAGGGAAAGGCGCAGTATCTGTCACACTTGTGTCTGTGGACACCAAGGGATGAAAATGTCCACAGACACAAGGGAGGAAGAGAGAAAGAGGAGGTGGTGGTGGTGGTGGTGTCCACAGGTGTCCACAGACACAAGTGTGACAGATACTGCGCCTTTCCCTTTCTGTGAAACAATTATTATTATTATTATTATTATTATTATTATTATTATTAATTAAAACTGAAGATAATATTTAGCCAGTTAATTCGGCCGTTAACTAGACAATTCAGTGCCAACTTCGTGAAACGAGTCTTTCTCTGTACTACTACTACTACTAATGATAATAATAATAATATTAATAATAGTAGTAATTGGCAGAGAAATATTACTGTGTATTATTATTTTTTTATTTAGTAGCATTAGTAGTAGTAGTAGTATTACAGGCTCTCTCAAGCTAGTGCCGCGTCCAACGTGACGCCCATTGAAAAAGCATGCGCCGCTAATCGCCAGGCTGCTCGGCTCCTGGGGGCGGTAGATGCTATAGTCGGAACAGCCCGTTTTCTTCGTCTCTTCTGTTGCTTTGTCCCTTGCGGAGCCACAGTACCGAGCTCTTGGTTCCCGAGTCCGACAGGCTGCTGCTTAAGTAAGTCAGGCACGTTCGTACGGCTTAGTTGAAGCGGGAATTTATAGGCATCTACTTCGCATGGCCTGTCACGAGCCGCCGAGCGCGACTCCGCTTCTCGACCTTCGCCGTCGCTGCGTGCTCTGCGCGTGTTTACCGAGTGAGCACCGGCGTGAGCTCGGCTTCCTCGTATGACGCTACTACGCCTTCCACACCTTCTCGCCCTCGTTTCGTCCTTCACTGCGGCGCATGTTGTTATTGTTGTGGCTGTTAAGATCCCCAGGTGGTCGAAATTACTCTGTAGCCCTCCACTACGGCTCCTCTTTCTCTCTTTCCACTTTCACTCCCATCTTCCTCCCTTCCTTTACGGAGCGGTTGCGGTGTCCACAGAAAACAAGTGAGACAGTTACCACGCCTTTCCCTTCGTTTATTGTTGTGGCTGTAGGAAGAAGGAAAAGAAGATGCGAGGGCCTGCTACTGGCTCTGTTGCTGAGCCACCTCCGCTGATTGATTGATTGATTTATAGGAAGGGAAAGGCGCGGTAACTGTCTCACTTGTTTTCTGTGGACACCTCAACCGCGCCGTAAGGGAAGAGGGGAAGGTGGGAGTGAAAGCGGAGAGAAAGAGGAGCCGTAGTGGAGGGCTACGGAGTAATTTCGACCACCTGGTGATCTTTAATGTGAGCTGACATTGCACAGTACACAGACGCCTCTTCGTTTCGCATCGCACCGCTCCCTCGTGCAGACAGACGATTGATTGATTTATAGTAAGGGAAAGTGTCTCACTTGTTTTCTGTGGACACCTCAACCACGCCGTAAGAGAAGGGACGAAGGAGGGAGTGAAAGTGGAGATAGAAAGAGGAGCCGTAGTGGAGGGCTACGGAGTAATTTCGACCACCTGGGGTCTTTAAAGTGCGCTGACATCACACAGCACGCGGACGCCTCTTCGTTTCGCCTCCATCGAAACGCAGCCGCCGAGGTCGGGTTCGAAGACAGAAGAGAAAATAGAGAAGAAAGAAAAGGAAGAGGGAGAGAAAGACGCGCGCCGCAACAGCCGTCGTCCACCACCTAAGTGGTGGCGGGTGCAATGACGGCCTACAACAGATAAATATTCGGTGGCTGGCTAGCCCACGCCGCAAGCGGCGTTGACCTACCATCCCAGCCTTGTAGGGCCAGGAAAAGCCACCCTCTACCCCCTCCCTTCCCCTGCGGCGCATGCAGACGCCTCGCCATGAACGAAGATCCCGAAGTGGGGGCTTGGAGTTGGCCCAGTCATTATACGAGAAGCGCAAGACCAAACGAGCTGCCGAAACGCAAGAAAAGCCGAAGGCTCGCCTCCCGAAACCACGGCAAAGGGATGCCGAACCGGCAACTAGCGAAGACGTCGAACAGTTGCGCAGCAGAAAGGACGAGAGGAATGAAAAAGAACAGGACGAAACGAGCGAATGAAACAACTCAGCAAAGAGAGGAACGCATCGCTAAACGGCGATGGCAAGAGGCTCACAGGCGAATATTAGCCGCACCTACCACCAGTGTCAGCAGCCAACCTTTTCGCTTCGGATATCCAGGCTTACCGTAAGCTAAGTCACAGCCAATTTTTTGTTTATTTATGTTTTGGGGAAAGAAACGCGGAGTATCCCTCTTCACAAAGAATGCCTACCCAGAGGTTCATATGTCATGGGTTCGAATCCGTATCGCGAACTAGCCTCTAAATCGATTATTAGATGGATGCTAATAGATGAAGTGTCGAAATTTGGTACTCACGTGTGTATTCTCTTCGACGCACACGTAAGTGAGTACTGTACTCACGTGTGTACTCTCTCCGACGTGGTTTTATCAACTTTGGGTTACGGCTACGGCTGTTGTTATAGTGAGGGCTTTTGTGTCGAGCAGGCTGTATACACGCTTTGCATAAAGCGATATCGCAAATACCGTGTAAGTGGGAACTTAAGTGCCCCGCATATTATCACACTTATTCGCCTCTCGAAAGTTTTCAACTCTTTTCATAATGCATTAGTAATTCATTCCTGCTTTTTCAGGAATGAGAGGAAAGTAATAAAAATTTCCCAAAAAGTGTATAACTACAAATTAATATCGGTGAAAACATTTGAACTCACTTCTTTTTCTTTCTTGATCTCGACGGATTCCTTCTTTATTGTCTTCCAGAATATGTGGGTGCCACCTCACAGAGCAGTATTATGCAGCTTCGAAGCAGCATCGAGATGTCGATGCCTGCTTTTCCGTCTCTTCTTCAGAAGTGCGAGTAGAGCAAGTTGCATTCACTTCCTTTTTGCCCACGTATCTGCATCTGAACTGAGTCTGTTCAGCGGGCGCGAACTGAATAACATCTTATCGTAGGGAGAAGCGCGTCTCTCACGATAACGACATACATTTCCATTTAGACGAAGACATGGCAGCAGTGCGTTGGCCTGACATGTTGTCCGTGACAAGGATGAATAGGCCGCCGTCACAAAGCGCTCCTTAGCTTTGCAAAGTGACCTCTAGGAGGCTGCTTTGCATTTTTATGCATGTTTTGAAGCTCTCATAGCTCATTTAATAATAAGCTATCGGCATCATTCTAAAGGAGAAGAAAAGAAGCGAACTGCTTAGGTTTTAAGTTGCTCTTTTAAAAGGAGTGCTTTTTGTACCCTCAGGTGAAAAAATTGTTCGCCGGCTTCAACTTTTGAAAATCTATCAACTTTGAAAAATCACGAATATGCCTCTGGCAAGCTTTCAATGCGAGTGTGGTACAATTTTTACCCTTTTATTCGTCCTCTCGAACTGAGAAAAAAAAACAAAAAAAAATTAGAGGGAGCCCGGACCAGCAAAAGCTTTGCCAGGCTTAAAACCAATTAAATATAAATAAAAAAGAGCAGAAACTCGAATAAAAAAAGCGCTTTTTAAAAGCGATAGAAGGTATTAAAAAAAAAAATAAAAAAAAAAACAGAAACTCGAGATAAAAAAGGCACTTTTTAAAAGCGATAGAAGGTATTAAGAAAAAAATCGGCAAAATCTGTCCGGCAGCACCAGCGTCGTGCGTTCGAAGCCTAAAAATTTCAGGCTGATGGCGGTGGCAGCTGGTAGTTAGTGACAGCCGCATACTGATAGGCTGGCGAGTCGTGCAACGTCGCGAGACCACGTGATATGGCGGGAACCACCAACCAGGTCTTCTACTTCCACTTGCGTGACAGAGATGGAAATCAACCCTTCCAGTACCATTAGGTGATTGGCACGCCAGCAGAGCTTTCTTATAGCAAGGCATTATACATGTTTACCTTCGGTGCTCTCTCGCTTAACTGGCCAGCCTGCGACTCTATTGGATTTGTTCTAAATAGTAGAGGAAGAAATTAGTGAATTACAGATGAAACAAGCAGCAAAGTGGATGAACATAAACGAGGAACCACATGACGAGCCTAAAGGTGGGGCTTTAGTGTCGCCTCAAATGTTTCTTATCTGTTCTAGTTATGAAACAAATAAGAACCCGCAATTCTGCCTGTGAAGGCTGCAATTGAGTAATGTTTTAGTCTGTCGCCTATTCATAGTCTGTTCCTCGTCCCCACCATATCAGTATCCACGTTTACATGAACTCATTACAAGTCGAGTCGAGTTAGATTTTACGGGAACTTGTGAAATCGTTGAGGGAAAAAGTTGACTACTAGTCTTATCTTCCCTTCTCAAAACTGGCTCTTCCCCACGGATACTAAAATCCATCCGCATTCAGTCAGATTCATGAATACGCGTATATTGTCGGTTGCAGTGGCTCAGCCGCTTTGACTTGATAGTAAAGTATTTCAGTTTCCTTTTTGCCAAAACGAGTTTCGCCAGGCGGGCGTTTTCAGAGGCGTACTCTCATCTCCTCAGCAATGCTCTATTCATTTTCTCACTGTTAACAGTAGAGTATATTTATGGATCTAATCTTAGGCTCTGGTTTTTGAGAAAGCCAGGAAAAAAAAAACTGTGGCTATAGCAAAAATTATGACATGCAAAAAAAAAAAATGATCCGCGTATGACTAAGTTGAGCGATTTCATCACCGGCGCTGCACTTTGAAATAATCCGTCGACGAAGACTGGCCCGTTAAAGTTCCGCGTATGGAGTATGCGACGCTCAAACGAGAAGCAATCCGCCTTGGCGTGCAATTTCTTTGACGGCTATTTCCCGCTAACTCCTCCATTTAGTTTGTAGCTGACGGTTAGGAGTAGTGAAAAATTGATTCCACACGACAAACGAAACTACCCTGGTGCTGTATTTGGCGCATCATGCGTCCTCCAAACTGTACGCACTCGAGCGAGGGCGATTGTTCCGCTGAATTTGCTTGCTCGACCTACAAATAACCGCGAAATAAATTGCCGCATGGTGTTCCTCCTAGGTTATTCCTCCCACTAGGACGTAGAAAAAAGCGTCATCGCTGGCCCATGCGGACGCTTATCTTTCGAGGCTGCCAAAGAGGCCGTCAACGTGGCGCGCGGCACCACACAAAGGAGGTAAGCTCGCGGCGATCCATTCTCGTCCGGCTACGGCATGCTGTCGTCGGCATTTCCACGGGGCATTTACCGTGCACGCAAGAATCTCTGCCGGACATCAGGCCGGCCGCTTCAGACGCGCCTCCCCTAAGAATTCTATTTATCCAACGCCACCGCGTTCTAGGTCTGGATGGACACAGAGCGATGAAAGCGGGCGTTTTATTCTCGCGCATGTTTCTCTGGGCGAACAAGAATAAGTGTCTGGTTAGCGCCGGACACTGAACGTGAAACAGAGCTTCTGGATCTGTTTTAAAGCCTGGTTTGACCAAAGGTTTCTTCATATTTGTCAGTGTAACTCTGGCTGCATAAATCGATAGATTTCCTGAGAAACCTCCATTAACATTCTATGCCAATTGCGTGTGGGTCGACGCCGCCGCCCTATACAAGGTGTTTTACCTATGACTGTCAAGAATTATTAAATCGATTTTTTGAGATAAAGGAGCGGTTTTCAGCATACCACTGTGAGCGCTGGTGTGCATCAGAAAGCCACTGAGAAATGTAAATTCTCCGGCTTGTTACAAATATTAAATAGTTCAGTTTATATATGTAATATACTTCCGCTGCTGGTTTAATTAGTGTTTAGAGGCCACCATACGAGAAAGCAGGGTTTGCTAGCCGTCCGTGCTTTGTGGGATGTCAGTGAAAGTGGACGAAAATTTTGGAGCCCTCCACTGCGGCGTCTTTAATAAGCTGAGTCGCTTTGGGCCATTAAATCCGATAAGCTAAACTAACTAAACTAAACTAGGACTTTTTGTTTGCTTGTTCTTTGGGGAAAAAACGCTGCTTCTGCTACACTGTTTGGTGGACACGTACACGAAGCGGACCTCCGGAATATTTCTTTTCCACTAAACGAATACTGCAGATATCGCCTCAAGCCGTCTTCCGGCGTTGTGGTACGTCAAGTGCAGATCCTCGTAGAATTTTTTGGCAAATCGGCACCACAATAGACCCCAGCAGTCCGCGATCACTGATTTATATCGTTTCCAGCTCCTGACAAGCTTGAACTCAACGAGTGAGAGAAAAAGGCTAGAACTAATGCTTCAAACTTTAGTAGCAATTAAAGCTTTCCGGTAATAATGGCTTCTTCTTCTGGTGAATTAACGCGAATAGGATCAATTTAGGCATTCTGCCATTTCAAAGAATACAATATATTTAAGAAAAAAATGTAGCAGAATTACATTTATACTCTCTTTGAAACACTCCAGACTCTTCAGATCAGGCATGACGTCATATATATTGCAGGCTACTGTTCCTGAGCGTTTTTTCCTTCAGTGATAAATAACTGCTTCATATTAGGAATAGTAGTTAACTGCTTATGAAACTGCGAAGGGCACCTCACGACTCCATTGCCTCTTGTGTGAACCACTCTAGACGGAGTTAGAATATTCTACTGATCCTCGTAATCAAGTTTTGTCGCAAAGCTTCGCCGCTTAAGTGACGGCGGATGCAGTTACTCAAGATGATATAACACCGGCGGACTGCTTGTAGAACAACTCATACCATAGGCAACTGGCGTGTTAGTGCTGTCATAAAAAAACCGGAATTGACGTCATGAGTCGCTAATGTAAACGGCACGATCGAGCTTCTGGAAGCGCTCCATATTTTGAATAATACAGACACCTCAAAAGTGCCAAAATTAAACTTTCTGAAAGGGGTACTCACGCATTCACACGCATACACAATCTTCGTACATTTTGTCTTCCCCGTCATCCTGTGAGTGGAATCAAATTAAATATACGCCTGCCTGGTGCTTAGAAAATCTAATATCTAGCTGCTAGTTTTGGTTAAGATCTTTGCTTAAAAAAGCTTAAAAAAAGTAGTTAACCTGAAGGTTTTGAACCTGAGCGCGGCGGGCTAGTTTGAGTTATCCACCGTGTAATTATGTCCTTGAAGTTTTTCCTACGCGTTCTTACTAGTCCTAGGTCGAGTCATCTACTTTCATCATTTAGTCCAACGTAATATCGGAGGCCCACAGGTGCAGCGGTTAAATATTGTGACGTAATAAACTAAGAAAAAAGGACAAATATGAGAGAAAGATCGACGATAGGAATCGGGGTGGAAGGTGAAGTAGAAGGCAAATGGAACACGAAGGTGCACTAGCTGTTCTTCCATATTTAGGTTGGGTGCTTTTAGAAACCCCAAGTGAGAGAGAGCCGCCAGCTAACTTCAGCATGCGTGTGTGAGCGAGGTAGGGTCATCCTCCTTTCAGGCTTTTTTACCATTCTTAGTACTTAGTTTCCCCTCTGAATCTCGCCACCTCATTCCGCCCATCATTTGTCACCAAGAAAGACATTCGCGACTTGCTGCCGACGAGCTGTGGAACTCACTTCTGCGTTGCCACCAAATACGTCTCGCGCTTTGTCATCTCCTTTTCATTTGCTAGCGGCGCCCGTTTGCAATATCCCATCGGGTTATGCGGATAAAATAACTAATAAGGGGGGGGGGGGGGCGCAAACAGGTTTTGAGACAAAAGAATTACTGGGGCGGGTTGCCCAAACAGAACTTTATTCGTGACCACTGCTGATGTTCTTTTTTAATTTTTATTCAAGACAGGCAAATGGAGTGAGGACTCAGTTAAAGAGGAATAAAGATTCTCGCTCTTTAGCGCATTCCAGAAATCAACGGAAGCAAAAGTCTCAAAGTTCTTCGCTCTATCTCTGCTTTTGTGATTCGGAAGCAAGCCTGAAAAACTGAAAACATCATCATACATTCAAAAGTACGCCGACGCTTAAGTAGAAACTAAGTATACCAGTCAACCAGGGTGGGCTGTAAACACATTTGTATTACAGACACACATCGCTGCAAAACGTATTCACTGCTTCTCTGAGAAGCTGTAATGAGGAAGCCTGCCTTCTTGACTTCTCTGCTTATAGCGGGTCGTTTATGACGACGTAGCGTTTAGCGTACACCACCACACATTTGTTCTTAAGGACCACCGCGCTATTATACAGCCTCACAGCAGTTGACGGAAGCAGGGGCAACGTGGCATATGGCTCTTTCGTATCACTGTAACGGCCGGATAATGGCGAAAGAAACGGAAAGGGCTGCGTTAAAGCTGACAAATTAATCACGGTATCCATAGCCGAGATCCCAAAAAACAATACATCTTTGCCAAATGTGGGGAAAAGAAAACCAACGACAGGTTCTGTATTTCCTATTTTCTATTTGTGCACCATGAGCGCTACCCCAAAAACACGAGGCTTTCTACTAGATGGGAATGTTAGAGATGTGTTAGTATCTAATCGGCCTGCTTGAATCACATGCCAGCGTCAAGAGTGCAATGCTTGACAACTACAAAATGGTACTTTGTATTAGCACCAGACGTGAAGTGCTTCCTGGCGGAGCGTTGAGGTCTTATCGCAGAAAAGTTCGTAAAAAATTCCAAAAACTAAAGCTTCCCATCAGCAAAGTCCAGCCAATTTCCTTTTTACCAGCATGCGATTTACTTGTTGCACCAGTGGGCGATGCGTTCAGCACGTACTTCAATGATGGGAAATTTTATGCTCACAGTTTCGCAGCTCACGGGCGAAAAGTAAGCACTATGTCAATGCGTGAGAAAGTCTTGCGGACAAAGTTTGGCGGCTGCTATATGCCACGAGACAGTTGGAAATTAAGAGCTTGTATCGGCAGACTGGGCGGACGGCTAGCGGAAGAAAAGAAAGGCTGGCTGCAGCAAAGCCTACAACACTAAACATTGACACATTATGCTCCCGAGGACATCTTCAGCAAGACCAGGTTGCCAGACAAGTCAGGAAAGTATGCATAATGGCCGCGAAACCATGGACTTGACACGTAGGCCCCGTTGCTCTGCTTGTGTGACAAATAACTTTTAGCTGGAGCAAAGACGAAGAAGAGTGCGCTGGTGACGTGATGTGACTTCGAGAATGACGATTGAGAGACAGCAGTGGGAGGGGGGTGAGAGAGAGTGGCGCCGGGTATCGAGAGGAGAGGTAGCGTTCCTAAGCAGAATTTTGGTAGTAAACGTCGTATAATATTGTAAAGCAACCTCGAGAGGCACTTCGGCTCCTCTTTTCAGTATGCAACAGGACTGCGCTAGTGGCTCCCCGCCTGGAGGCTGCCCTCGCTGATCTTCGTTTGCGTACATGCATCCGTAACTAATGCGCACTTTGCTACATGCTTATCACACTACTCTCCTATTATTGCTCCTTTAATTGCAAACATGCTTATGGCTTACTGTCTTAAGCGTCGCGTATGGTGTAGTAGAGTCGGTGGAGTTCCCTATTGTGTACAGTTGTGCGGAAGCTCAAGAGATGGCGCCACCACGTACTCACTCTGTGGGCTCTGGGGAGGCTCCCCTCAGTCTTCACGCCATCAGTGACGTAGTGTCCGAGGTGCCTCGTTGAACAAATGTGTGTGTGTTTGGTTTGGTTTTTGGGGTTTAACGTCCCAAAGCAACTCAGGCTATGAGAGACGCCGTAGTGGAGGACTCCGGAAATTTCGACCACCTGGGGTTCTTTAACGTGCACTGACAACGCACAGCACACGGGCGCCTTGCTTTTCGCCTCCATCGAAAGGCTGCCGCCGAGGCCGGGATTCGATCCCGCGTCCTTGGGAACAGTAGTCGAGCGCCGTAACCACTGCGCCACCCCGGTGGGGTAAATGTGTGTGTGTGTGTGTGTGTGTGTGTGTGTGCGTGTGCGTGTGCGTGTGCGTGTGCGTGTGTGTGTGTGTGTGTGTGTGTGTGTGTGTGTGTGTGTGTGTGTGTGTGTGTGTGTGTGTGTGTGTGTGCGTGCGTGCGTGCGTGCGTGCGTGCGTGCGTGCGTGCGTGCGTGCGTGTGTGTGTGTGTGTGTGTGTGTGTGTGTGTGTGTGTGTGTGTGTGTGTGTGTGTGTGTGTGTGTGTGTGTGTGTGTGTGTGTGTGTGTGTGTGTGTGTGTGTGTGTGTGTGTGTGTGTGTGTGTGTGTGTGTGTGTGTGTGTGTGTGTGTGTGTGTGTGTGTGTGTGTGTGTGTGTGTGTGTGTGTGTGTGTGTGTGTGTTCAATCCGAGTCATCCGAGTGGCGATTTAATCGCCAGCCCGACATGCAGAGGTGGGAAAGGTCAGGATATGGGTGGCTGGAGCTGGCGGAAAGGCGGTGCGTGCATATAATTGGGCTAGCATGCATTTATTCGAGAGCGAGCCGGGAGCCAACGTGCCAAAATCTTAACGTTTCTTAAGCGCGAAAGGCAGACTGCAAACTAAACAACTTCAGTGGTGGCGTTAAGGCTACGATTGAGAGAGATGGTGCAGTTATCAACGGGTTGGGGGAACTCTGACGATTTGATGCAAACATGTTGAAACATGGTTTACACCTGCAATCCTGACGAGCAGGCTAGCATCCCAGGAAAATGCGCTTAGTGAGGGTATCATATCCTAAGTGGTTAGAAGGGGCGACCCTGATGACAGAAGTTGCGCTTCCACTAAAGCCGAATATCAACGTTAGTGACGATTGCGTAGAAGCAGCCTGTGGCTATAAC
This sequence comes from Amblyomma maculatum, assembly GCF_055883805.1. Lineage (NCBI taxonomy): Eukaryota > Metazoa > Arthropoda > Arachnida > Ixodida > Ixodidae > Amblyomma > Amblyomma maculatum. Next base: position 179,894,887 of record NC_139346.1, on the reverse strand, counting down.
CATCACCGCAATATATCAGGCAGGCGCACTAGCATCCCTTCCACAGATAGAATGCAATCTGGAAGTCTTCTTTTCGAACTGCGTCAAACACCGTAGGCAATCCGCACTGGATATTCGGACGAGGACCAGAAACGAATACTTTGACCTGGAGTTTTTATATTTGCGAAAAAAAAAGTCCACAGAAGATAAATATGAGGTGGGGAGTGAATTCCAAAGCAGGATGGCGTTATTCTGGGCGATCAACTCACCTGTGGGAATTTAAAGTTTGGTTTATATGTCGTAACATGGTGTTCACGATGAAATAGCAGACGTGGCAACGCAGGTGGTAAAAATAGCAGCAGCCACTAATCTCGACGTACGCATAACGACTTATTTGGAGAAGCTCGCTATTGAAGAGCACGAATATTTTAAAACTTTCTCACACCAATCATATGTTTACCTGCCCCTCTTACCTGATCACTTAGAGCTCAGTATTATTTCAAGCTTTAGGACCAGTAACAAGCATTTTTCGGAATTTTTTGGTTAGCTAAAAAGCATAGTCGAAACTGGTGAGATATATTAATATTACGAAATGCATCTCCTGAAATTAGTTTGTTTTTTCTTCTAGATATTCCCGGAGTTATCCTTCCACATGCAACCGTAAGTAGATATTGCAATAATTATTAGGACTCCAATTGGGTTTACAATCGACACAAAATTCTTTAAGGCCTATCCATTTAATGAACAACTTCGAGGTGGGATATATGATTGCTCATGGAGCTTACGAAAAGGTACTTTATATAAAAGTATTGCACCAACCTTCGCAGGCTTTGATATTGAAACTCTATGTATAGGCTTCAAAACTCGAGGCCCTTGTTGCTGTAGTCAGTGATTCAAAGTTGGCTAGTTCTTACGACATAATGCAAGATGCTTGCACAAATGGAAGAGCACAAACTCCACCTACGCCTGTTCTTATCGCAAGGAAACAGCGCAGGGAGTAGGCCAAAGTCTCTGTTCTTCCATACAGCGGAATCCGCGGGGCCGGAACGCGCGCGTTGCATAACGCCTTCCACTCTTGACAAAACAGCCCACATACGTAACACGGGACGGATGTGTGCATGAATGATAAGACGGACGTGTTCAAAATGGGGCACGGTGGTGGCTGTCAGGCTTAAGGTTTGTGAGTAGGGGACGCTCCCTGAGTTGATCTCCAGCTGGAAGTTTCTCACCCTGCTACGCCGCCCGATGAAGCGACTGGCGGTGACGAAGAAAATGCGGACTTGGTGACATCGCGCTTAGATGATTCTCGTTGGGGCCTCGGGAGGCAGCGAAAACCCCACGTGTCAGAACGCCTAGCATGCCCTCAATCATGGCTACCGCTGGGCGCTCTGCAAACAAAACACCCTGCCCCTGACAATTATCTATTTCCATACGGGAGGGCCCCATCCACCGATGCTGAGCTACCGCTTGCTTCGCCCGCATTCGGCCACCATGGCATATTGAGGAAAAGTGCTCCAAATTCTCCCCTTTTCCCTCTTTCAGATTCTCTCGTGCTGTGTCAACATTTGTAGGATGTTATTTCAATTACCCCGCTCCTTCAAAGACTACCGTTAGTTCACGAAAGAGCGCCTACTTAAAGCCGCGTCCAATTGTACTTTTTTAGATATCAAACAATTAACAGAATGGCGCGGAAAATTCACAATTGACTGTTCGTTAGCAGCAGCTTTGGCTAAGTTTGCTGACAGCCGCCAGTCCCTCTAACGGGTTACTGGAGTGCAAGCCAAACTGCCCTTACCCTAGAATGCGGATTATTAAAACAGCCCTATTGCAAAAACTACTGCCACTCGGTCCCAGTCTCCCAGTTCCATACTTTAATAACGGCCCAGTATGGCGCTGTAGTCTGGACAAATGGGACGTGGCATACTGGTACGCTCGGCACTGGTGTCACTGATCTTCGAGAAAAAGAAACGACTCGAATGAAAAGTAATAATTAAAATCAATCAAGCACCCAGTGTACGTTAACCAAAGGCTTAAGTAGTTTAAAATCTTGATTCGTAACCAGATCAGAAAGCACTAAATCGTATTTTCTAACGCTCATTTCAAATTGCGAGACGTACATTCGTACGCACAAGAGATGCGTACGTGTTAATTATGTATATAAGTGCGTTGTGCTATCGTTTTCTTGTGTGCAAATGAATGCTTGTAAATATGATCTTGAACGTTTTCCAATTAAACCGGTTATTTCTAAAATATATATCGCAGTAAATATCAGAGGATCTTGCAGTGTGTGTTTGCAAACATCAAAGGATCCGTGTGTTTGCCGCCGGATCCAAGTTCTCGGTACACATTTAGGGAAGGAAAATTTTGCTGTCCATGAAATGTCACGGCGCCAGATTTTGCCCCATGCAATTTCTACGACTATTTCTGTCCGTCGTCAATATCTCCCACTTACCTTCACTGCCTTTTAGTTTACCTCCTTATGGAGAATAAGGGTAGAGTCACGTTTGTTTTGACCTAGTCGCCAACCGCATATGTTGTGAAATTTAGCTATTCGCCGCTCTGTGACTGTTCTCTTCCGTGGTGTGCCATTTCGTTACCTACCCTAACAGCACATATTATTGCGGCTGCCTTTTGATGAGAAATAACAAATCAAGAATCTAATATAAAATGAAAAGCAAGAAAATTAAATAGTTGGAGATGAACGGGAGACTACTTTTGAAGAAACTATCTGCTCGAATCTTGACATTGAAGCCACGCCATTCTTCTGCTGTTCCAACCAGTCTCAGTGTTATTCGTAGGTGTGCAGTATCGGCAACCATGCACCATAAGTGTTCGGTCGTTTAAGTGACGGTTCATCAGAAAGTGGCTGTCGCAGATAGAAGCCCGCTGTGATTGTTACAAGTGAAGCTGAACACGTTGCGCGAAGCTTGCATGTAAATTAGAAATAACTTTTGCTTAACAAGCAAACGCCGTATCACTCGCTGTCACACTGGCTCGATGCGGTGAAATTCGATTAGGATGACATATTTCATAAGATCAAATTTGTAGCTTATCTGACTAGGGGTATAGTCCTTTCCTGTAAAGCAATAAAAGGCAACGTCAGAGATATGGCTTTGAAAAATTTTCTTCAGGAAAAAAGAAATATGAAGACGCATCTGCGAAGATATTGAGAAAATCGTGGGAAAAGCCAAGATTGCTTATATCTGAAAATGAATATAAACTGAAAAGTCTAGGCAACTAAGACGACACCCCACGTCCAAACTTCTGAAACGACTGAAGTTGAAGCAGTGCAAACAAAGACCATTTTTGTTTTCAGCGAGAGGTTATTGAAAATTTAAAATGATTATAAATTGTAGAAATAATTTTTTTACCTGCGCGCTTGTGCTCTCCTGTTCCCATACACGGCCTCTGTGGGAAGTGAGCTTGCACCGGTCAATAAAATACCTGTGAGAAGGAGCCTGCAGATGTTGCACTCGTAAGAAACATACTGCTGGAATATAATTCCTCAAACATTGGGTTAAAGAAAGAAGCACAGCAAAGAAAATTAAACAAAAAGAATTCTTCATTCTTCTTGTGTAGTGAATGTACTATCGACCACCGGACAACGTGTTTGGACAAAATGCTCACAAGAGTGCGTTTAAAGTGCGTAGATATATTCTGTGACTCAATGGTAGCAAGGTTTACGACGAGAGCTAAGGTGGCGAGATTTTGAGGTATGCGCGCTCTGGAGGTAACATCTGTTACTCGTTCTGCTGGTCTCTTGCTCAGTGCGATTCCACCGGGCCTTGGCCTGTTACAGGTACTACTGGTGCAGACCGAAAATAACGGAAAGAAGGAGGCGAAAATAGCGCTGCGTTTGTCTCCTGCTTTCCGCCCACGTCTACGTGCGATACTAGTACCTGTATCAATCGACCAACAACTAGCCCACGAAAAGACTACTCAAGGTCTTGGTTGGGTCTGAACACAAGTTTATGCCAACAAAAGAGGAGCAAGCTCACTCTTACCCAAGTAATCTGCGTGCTGGCTTCCGCCTACCCAAGCAGCCCAGAATATTTGGATTTATGAGAGGTGATGAGTTCTCGTCTTTGTATGCTCTACCGCCGTTTTACAAAATCGCCCTTCATCCCTCTCTGCTAAACTTCTCATCGTCACTTCTCATTCCCCATCGCCCGCGATTCTTCGTTTGGGTGATGGGGCAGACAACCAACTTTAACCCTTCATGCAACACCCTCTTAGTCAACCTTTCATGAAGCAATGATAATTGGAGCAACATAAACCACTATTTCCGGGTATGGATTGCTTCTTTGTTGTTTTTTCTTTTGCGTGTGTGCTACAGTCTTCTACACAATCCGCGCAGCAATCTCCTGATCTTCACGCAGAGCTAATGGTGCACCCATTCTCTTAAATTGTGCTTTATTATATTCTTCCAACTTGTCTTATGAGACAGATGTACATGACAACGAAAGTTTAAAGCAAAACATCTTCGATAACCCTTTGTGCTTGAAACCGTTTAGAGGAGGGCACGAACGGCTCGTGTACATTTCTCTCTACTTTTATTTTTTTACACCTTTCACATCGGTACAGTTTCTGCATAACTTAGTGCGAATAAAATTAAACAGAAAAAGCTTTATCGGGGCTTGCTCGTAATCTAATTTTATTCTCCCTGCGTGTACTCAGTTATATTGAGTTCTGCAGGTATCGAAGCACTAACGGAGAATAATACGTCCATGCCGCTTTGTTATGTATACGAGGAAGTAAAAATAACACTATTGGCTAAACCGGGACTCGAGAAGGTGTCCCCGACAGCTTTATTCGCTATGGCACGTTAAACTTAAACCAAACTAAACTAAGACTCGTCAGGATACCTGTCTTATGAAAGGCGTTTTTCACCGCGCTTTCTGCCTTATCCGCTGCCTTAAGCGGGATACGAAGCTTTTGTACTCCTCTTTTAAAGACTGTCTCAGCTAAATCTCATTGGGAAAAAATTGCCTTCTATATTTATGCAGGATCCGTGAAACGAGATTGGAAACCTCGTGAGACAGCGGAAGGACTCAATATTGGAACTGCTTGGCGAGCCCAAATAAGGGCTTTGTTAGCGAAAGAAAGTTTTGCTGATGCTGATTCTCTGGCGACTGGTTATGATTTACTGAATTCGGCTACTGCGATTTTGTTTTTCTTTCTCATGCATCTTCTTTGCCCCTTTCAGTTCCTATTTTGATGACAGTAACTTTATCAGAGCTAGCACATTGTTGTATCAAAGCATTGTTTTGTTACTTTGGTGGATGGATTTACAACGTTTTTAATACCAGATTTCCTGTGTTATAACATATAAGAGACAAAACAAATCTAAGCTTTTAAAAAGGGGCAATATTACTTCATGCATATGCTTTGCCAGTGTTGTAGAAGGAGGCCTTTCTTTAGCGATGCATAGCTAACTTCATTCAGTGAACAGACTGCAGTCTCCGTCATCTTAAACAGGCTCTAGCTTTGCCCCCTCACTGTTCCTAGTCTTTTGAGAAGAATTTTCCCTTCCGGGGACGAAAGGAAGTGGTGCATTTTAGAGGATCTAATATGAAGACGTTTTTTAGAAATCGTTTTCTGGTTGGTTTGGTTTCGCCGGGGTGGCGCAGTGGTTAGGGCGCTCGACTACTGTGCCCAACGTCGCGGGATCGAATCCCGCCCAGGCGGCCGCTTTTCGTTGGAGGCGAAAAGCTAGGCGTCCGTGTGCTGTGCGATGTCAGTGCACGTTAAAGAACCCCAGGTGGTCGAAATTTCCGGAGTCCTCCACTACAGCGTCTCTCATAGCCTGAGTCGCTTTGGGACGTTAAAACCCCAAAACCAAACCAAACCGTTTTCTGAATCAACCTAGTCAGAATTGGGCGTTTTAAAGATATGCGTAGTTAGCACTTTTTTGTAAACTGTAACAGTTTCGTCAGATTTAGTATTTTTTTTTCTCATCGGTGCTAAGAATTAATCGAGAGATAAGAAAAAAATGTCTTCAATTGAAAATTGGCGGCGTGAAAGAGGAGTAGACGGCGGCCTAAACTGATAATCGATAGAATTCTAGATCTATGGCATATACGATTCAGAGGCCCGTAAAAAGGATAAATTAGTAAACTATAGGTGATAAAAAGACAGAATCGCTTCATTTTGGTACCCTGAAATTATAGGTTATTGGTTAGAACATCAATACAACATGTCAAATATACAGGTCGGGATCTCAAAGTCAAATATCTTCATAGGGGATACCATAAATTTAGATTTAGTGGCCAGTTTTGGATCATAATGCTGGGATATATTCATGTTGCGGTGCTAATAATTTTGAGCGCAGATAGAAAGTATTACCTGCAATGTCACTCTTTCGCAAACTGTGTACTCAGAACGATTAACTGCACCCTGTGCTATTATTTTATTGGTGAATATTTGATGTAAGGCATGTACACATAATTTGAGACCGCGTGACACAGTTATATTCATCAGATTCTACTTGGTTCTTGCCATTCGCCTCTCTCTTCTCTCTCTCTCTCTGCTACTAGCACAAGACCTTTCTAGAGACATTAACGTATTTCCTATCCTATCCTATCACCTCCCTGTCTGCCTCCAAGGACAGCGACGGCTGAAGGGAAAGCAGCATCAAAATTACACCTAATCCGAATAACCTGGTACATTATTCCCTCTTTCAATCATAACAATACACAAAGTCATCGCGCACGTATGCAGTTATAGAGCCTGTGATTAGAGTGACAGAAAAGCGCACTATTCTTCACGCAAGAAATACGCCCAACTGTCATGTGTTCAACATGTCTCTCTCGAAAACCTTTCCTAGTCATATTGGCTTATTGCATGTTGGGCAAATCGTGACTTGAACATATGAGTTTACAAGCAGTGCACTCTCAACGCTGTACATGCGTTTCACCGGAAAGCGCAGGAACTTATGGTCCCCATGCTCTCTCAGTATTGCTGGAAATAAAAATCACCCACTAACACTGACTGACTCTACTTTCTTCTCAGCTTGCAAGCAACCGTGTAAAAAAGCTCCAAACATAATCTTAGATCAACATTTCGAGAACAACTTCTGAATCTCTCAGACAACCACATAGGCAGTGGAGCACTCGACTAGATGTCGGGAGCCATTCTAACTTGGACTGGTTTGTGGAGCCGTCCCAAATCACTTTCTCACGTCCTTTTCTCCACACTCTTTCCGCAAAGTTTGAAGGCTTGCCTAGCAAGCAATGTCTTCAAAGTTCTCATTATCGTTCAAAAAATTAGTGCAATCTAGACAAACGTTAAAAATAAGTTTCTTATATTATTTGGAGCTGCAAAGATGTTTATATTTATCTGATCATAAATTTGCAAGGCCGATTTGAGAGATTCAACGGGATTAAACTGGGAACTTCGCGTGAGCACGCGGGCAGCGAATGCCAAGACCGCAAAATGAAAAAATAATTACAAGCTTTTTTTTTTATGTAGCTGACAAAGTTTGACAGAAGACCACATTCTACAAAAAGACATTCTTTTTTGATAATGCTATTGATGGTCGTATTCTCAGCTTAATAATTATGTCTATATTTAATATTGCTAACCTCTCAATTCTACCCTTTCCTGTAACAGCTCTAAAAAAAGGCTAACATTGTCACAAACGGAAATAATCGAATCCAAAGAGCCCCGTCGCGGTGGCGCAGCTGTAGAGCATTCGACTGCTGTACCCAAAGATGCGGAATCGAATCCCGGGTGAGGCTGCTGCTTTTCTGTGCAGGCGAAAAGCAATGCACCTGCGTCGGCCGTGCGATCTTAGCGCGCGTTAAAGAACATCAGGTGGTCGCAATTTCAGGAGCCTTCCACTACGGAGTCTCTCGTAGCCTGCGTTGCGAAGTTCAACCCCAAAAACCAAACCAACGAATGCAGAGGCGGAAACTGTGCATTAATCAGTAACAAAGAAAAGTGTACATTTACCTCTTTTTCACAACACAAGCTAAACTAGAAATAATACTCGCACAATAAAATTATTGCGACCTCACCGTATCTATCAGTCTGAAAAAAGTTTCCAGAGGTTTCCCGGGCTTTGCAAAAAGGTTGCCTCTACCATTCTCTTTCGGTGCCTTCTCGCTGGCATAATAAGTGATAGTCCTCTGTTTTCTACCGCAGCCCTGAAGAAGAAAAATCGGGAGGGAACCCTCCCCATAAGGTATGGTTTGCTCATCTTCTAGCGATCCACCTGAAATGGGGCTGTAAAGCTTGCTTCTTTTCATCACTTTAGTTAGTGCTAAGATGCACGCTTTACAGGAAGAGTCCTGCGAGATGAATAAGCTGGCTAAGATTTTTGCACCAAGTTTTCCTGGGTTGCTCCTTCTGCTCGTCTACCGCGGAATATAAAGCCTGACTTGTCAGAATGAAGCTTATATTAGAGTAGCAAGGTAATCATATCCCCGCGACGTAGAAAAGGACCGGATCTTTGTGCGATGACGGAAGCAAAATAATGAAGTCGTCAAAGGTGGCGAAAGAAGAGTTGCCTAATACGACACCAAGATAACGGCCTGGTTAGCTCATCAGGACAGTGGTATACTAGAAAAACAGTGAGATATAAAGAGGTAGGCTCAAGAGAGAGAGAGAGAGAGAGAGAGAGAGAGAGATAGATAGATAGATAGATAGATAGATAGATAGATAGATAGATAGATAGATAGATAGATAGATAGATAGATAGATAGATAGATAGATAGATAGATAGATAGATAGATAGATAGATAGATAGATAGATAGATAGATAGATAGATAGATAGATAGATAGATAGATAGATAGATAGATAGATAGATAGATAGATAGATAGATAGATAGATAGATAGATAGATAGATAGATAGATAGATAGATAGATAGATAGATAGATAGATAGATAGATAGATAGATAGATAGATAGATAGATAGATAGATAGATAGATAGATAGATAGATAGATAGATAGATAGATAGATAGATAGATAGATAGATAGATAGATAGATAGATAGATAGATAGATAGATAGATAGATAGATAGATAGATAGATAGATAGATAGATAGATAGATAGATAGATAGATAGATAGATAGATAGATAGATAGATAGATAGATAGATAGATAGATAGATAGATAGATAGATAGATAGATAGATAGATAGATAGATAGATAGATAGATAGATAGATAGATAGATAGATAGATAGATAGATAGATAGATAGATAGATAGATAGATAGATGGATAGATGGATGGATAGATGGATATATGGATAGATGGATAGATGGATAGATGGATAGATGGATAGATGGATAGATGGATAGACGGATAGACGGATAGATAGATGGACGGATGGACGGATGGACGGATGGACAGATGGACAGATGGACAGATGGACAGATGGACAGATGGACAGATGGACAGATGGACAGATGGATAGATGGATAGATGGATAGATGGATTGATGGATAGATGGATAGATGGATAGATAGATAGATAAAGCGTGCATACTCCGCGTACTGGCGATGGGTCTTTGAAGATACCTTTCAGCGTGTTCTAAAGCATTCATGTGATCAGTAGCTTTTAGTACTTTCGAAGGTTTTTTAAGTAGAAGACAATTAGCAGGTCATCTGGTTACTTTCCATCACTGAAAATGTTATTTTCTACTTTTCCTTTCGATTCTAGGTTTGTTATTGCTAACGATATTTTTATTATTACTGGTGCACGCAGTACAGCTGGACAAATAGAGCGCAAGTCAAAATTAGCAACCAAATCTTATGGTTTACTTCTAAAGAACTTATCATGCTTTTGTGTTCTGTCGCAAATATGCGCTGATCGTTAGGGTGGGGGATTCTTTTTAAGCTCACAACCAGTTCGATTTAATTTTTCAGTCCGGATCAATAGTTCCACCACAGTAGTAAACTTGGGTTCTCGGCCTTGGTAATTACAAAGTATGCCGATCTAGAAAATCTTCAATGATCTCAAACCAGGCGAAGGTGGAAAGCAGTACAAGACAGAAAAAAACACGAACGGTCCTCGAGTTCCGCGTCTCTTTGCCCTTGGATTATGTTCGTCTGATGCGATAGTTCACCGGACGGCTGAATAAATTTGTCTGTAACTAAAAAGGTCGCTGAGACACAAGATTCATTTAAATGCATATGCCACCTTTAGCAAGAATGACATAATAGGATGCAAGCAACAGCTTTTTTAAAACGACAGTAATGGTCTAGTCCTGTGCTCGCGGCCTTTCCGCAGTCTCCTATCTTTTATTCGGTTCATTCTCGGAAAGCATTCGCACCACTGGGCGTTTAGCCCTCGTCGCTTAGGCACTCGGATGCAGAAACGCCGAAGCGTAGAACGCTGCTTGTAGCCAGAAATCAAGGGCCAGAATTGCTTCCGAAGAAGTGCTGCATCGTGCTTTCTGTCCCATTGTCACACATACTCGTGGAAGCGCGCCGTCAGTGGTTGTTTTATGCGATATTGATGCTGCAGACATTGGCTAGGTGCGCCGATGGCCGCCGCTGCAGCTGGTACTTCGTGTGCGCTTCCAAGTTCGGAGAGTACCCCTGCTCATTTGACGAGTGACCTGTGTAGTATCAGCGTCCACGGTTCTCCACGGAGAAGTTATTTGACGTTTATATAATGATCAAACACCGCCGCGATTGTCCGTTAATTCATTTCTGTAGTCAGGAGGAGGCCACGGATCTGATGGAGCTTGAGCCCTTTGGTTTACCAAATTGAGGCTGCCTTTTCAGCCTAATGATAGAACATGTATATAACGGGGAAATTGAATTCCTGGGCACCACGTTTCGTTTTTCAGTGTCGGTGAAAGGGGTCGACAATCGTTATTTTTAAGCTATTTGTTATTTGTTGATCTTGTGGTTGTTACTCGTTGCAGTCTAAATTTCATGCTTATAATGGTCACACAAAAATCCTTTTATTAACGTCGCGAAAACCACAAAATGTTATCCTCCTTTTGAGGACACGAATTAAGTACAGGGCTGATGTTTGGCACACTGGGCGTTTCTCTGCCGCTTAGTTCAGTGCGCGGCTCCAAAAGATCGCAAATCACGAAAGCATGCATGATTTCTATAGAACAAGAAACGCGGTTGACTCACTGAAATTGATGCGGTGTATTTATCGAATATAGAAAGCACTGGGTGCCTAGCCTACTAAACAAATAAAAGAATCCAGAGAGTGAAAATATCAAGGCTCACCCGCTTTTTCTACTGCAGTTCGAAGGAGCAATAAAAAAACTCGCAAGCCCCGAAAAAAAAAAAAAGAAAAAAAAACTAAGAGTCTCCTTTTCTCGTTTTGCCAGCAGTTTTTCTTGCCAAGAGAAAGAAAACCGTATAATGGGCTCATTATCGAAGTGGAAAAGGCCCCTTTGTTTTAGTAGACGAAAATACAAATCGTTTCAAGGGCAGAGACACGAGATTTGTCAAGAGGGGATGGCCGTTGTTTAGCCCCCTTTCCGGTGACGGCTCTAAGTTTCCTCGTATATTGAGGATTACGACACGTCCTAGGATCGCGTCTTTGTGACCTTGGTGCGCGTCTTCTGTGCTGGAACTATTTTTATGCAACAAAGACGTATACGGGACGAATATAATAGTGCGAGTGATTTGTATTTTGAAACGAGTGAAAGAAAATTGATGGGAAAACAAATATGACTTGGTTGATTTTTCTTGTAACGCAGAAATGACATGCGACGACATCTACTAAACTACAAAGCATTGTATAATCGGCCGCGTTTCAAGAACAGAGATGCGACCCCGGAGTTCTTTCCATGGCAGAAAATTCCAATCTGTCGCTGTACTAATATTTAGTTATCGTTACACATTTTCAAGAAATACCAAATTTTTAATATTTTACGTCTAGAAAGCCGAAAAGCTTCCTTAAGGCGAAGCTATTCAGGCGAAGAAAATTGCTCCCACAAGTTTCAGTGGAACAAGACAGTGCTGCAATGCGTATGCGCGTGTTATGAGATTTTCATCCTTCGTCTACTCTTTGAGGGTTTTGGTAATTTGATCTCGCAGCAACTAAAACAGACTTCTTTCAGACGTGCTTCAGGACGTAAATGAAGCAAGATTTACAGAGAATAAATTATTAATTATTTATAATAATCATATAAGTACAATTCATGCAAATATATACAGTTATTAATTAATAGTATTTAAATAAATACTTATATAATTATTTAATTATAATATATTAATTTAAATGATTATATAATCATATAGAAGTTATATAATATATAATAATTATAATTAATATAATTATAATTAATTAAATATTAAATACTTATTTTGAATATTATTTACTCATTATTATTTAATGAACTATTTACTAAGAATAAATGTCCTTTTCTCTTTCTTCATGGGTTTTTTGTTGACTCTTGAGTGCATATTGTTACGTGGTGACAAGCAAAGAAGACGGCACAAAATGGCGACAGGATGAACGATGGTTTTTTGTCTGGCCTAGCGCGAGGGCTCCTCTCGCGCCACTGCCGATCTTCTTCGCAACAATATTTTCGTCAATTCGTTCGTCAAATGCAATCAGAAATTATACTTTTGCTCTGGTTTTAATTGTAACTGAGATTCGCACACGATATTTTAAAGTAGTAGTTGTAGTTAACTGCCACACCGCTCTCTCATACGGCGGAAGCTAACCACGTGCTCATTACATATCTTTACCGCAAAATGTTTAAATCGTTAAACTCGCTGCGGAGGCATTACGCTGACTTCATTTTCACCTCGACTTGGCTTTAAAGTATTAAAGTAACTTGACTGTATAATGCGTAGCTTTATTTTCTTTTTGTATTAAGAAATAATGTCTGTTTACTCTTATTCCCAAGGATTTGCATTCAAAATTAGAGAGTCGGAGAGATTGTGCAGTCATCAATGAAACTATGAAAAATAAGGCGCTTCCGCCAGTGGAGCAAAAGGCAGTACATCCGTTCAACGGTGTGAGCACGCTGAGGTGATCCGAAGGAAACATTATATTCCATACTTTTATGGAGGTCCTCATGTCATTGTAATCAGCTTCATATTGCCCGAAACAGGACAAACGTCCCTTCCCTGTACCTGAAGTTAACCTCGTCCTATGCGCACGGCGGCTTTCTATTCACGCAAACATCTTACTGCCCACCTCCTGTCTAAACACACAGACTTTCCATACTCGCTCCTTTTTTTGCCTTCCATTATAATGCAGTCCGTTACCCTCAAGGACCGTCTGCTACATTGCATTATCATTATATATCTTGTCTATCTACTATCTGTCTCCTTGATCCCAAACACTTGGTCAATAACTCACGTTGTTCCGTGGCCCACTCTGCCCCTTCACGAATCTTCACGTTCACCTGATCAAATTTCTTTTCATGTCTTACTGCGTTTTCCTCAATTAAGCTACTAATCACTCACCAGCGTCTACTTACTGGAGACGAACAGCAGTATTAAGGCCTCCTGCTTCGGGTATTTATAAGCTCTCGCTTACTACCTGAGGGCACCCTCCTAATCGCCTAATTCTATTGATCCCTTAGCGATCTTACCTTCATTGTCCACATCCGCTGTAACGAAAGGCCCTAAGTAGAAGCATCCCTTTAAAGTTTTCATTGTACCATTTGCCTGTAAAAATACTGTTGTTTTCCTTGGAGATTTATGAACGTTAGTTTACTTAAAATTATCTATGGCATATTTTATCTACGGCAATTGAGCAAAGTCATGTCAAAAGCAATCACTATGGTTCTCCCTCTTACCTTGTGTATCCTACTGGCAGCCCAGTTCTCTTATTACCATAGGCAAACATGTTGTGCAACGGCGTGTAGATTGTGCCGAGTTCCTTAGCATCTTTTTTCTTTAAGATTTCTTTTCTTTCTGTATGGATGAATACGAGGGCGGTGCAGCCCCTATAGATTAGACTGAAGCACATTTAGGCATTCCTTTTTAGAAATCAGATTACCAGGACCCTACATGATCCCAGCGGGTCCAATATAGTTGATTTTCTTTCCTCTAAGCTATAAAGACTATTTACGTCGGTTATTTGAAATTTGATAATTCATCTCTGGCTTCAATAGTGAGAAGGATATCGTTATTGTGTCACCGTTTCCAAAGCCAGGCATTACTATGGTGACGATAGGTTGAGGGAGCTTTGATTTTTTTTTTTTTTTTTTTTTTTAGTGTAAGCAACGGACGGTATGGTGAGCGGTCGGCAATGTTTCAACAGGCTGACAATCCGTTTTATGTGAATTGAGACAATAGGAGCGTTAATCCAATATTCGATATGCTTGAGGTTGTCAGACATTGTACACAAAACGTGTCCAACATACTACACAATAGTGTTTTCACCGTCCTTCCATACTGTGCCATGACTTAATCAGCTCCAGCCATTGTCTTCTGTTGCGTGGCTTCTGAAAGTCTCTTTCCAGTCGCTTTCGAAACCTGCTGTCGAACAATTCTTCAAGACCAATACCTCCTAGTTTAAAACCTTGATTAAATTTCACTGTGTTTCTGAGCTTTTCTTCGTCTATTCACTGACCACAAGGGTGCAATGCTGACGCGGCCGATGACAGGTGTGGATTGTTATTTTGCAATAGTCTGCCTGCCTGACGTCTATCAACCAGTTCTGAAACTCCACCCATTGAACGGGTTGATGAACATTCGGCGCGCATTTTGGAACGCGTGCGTTTTGCTCGAACATGCCATGGTGATATTGCTGTCTGGAACATGTTCCGTTATTTTTTATGCATGAGTCGTGGTTATACTACATTTATTTTTCAGCATAATTCTATTGCTTGTAAATAAGTCCTTTTATTATTTATGTAAGATGTGAATTTGTGTCACTTCATGCAAACTCCTTATTTTTGTAGCTTATAGTGCAGACTGTCATCCAGGTGGCGTGGCCTCGTCAGGCAGGGCATGCCTTTTGCCATGTCACCTCGGACAACCTTTTTACATTGTCTGCAATGAATTAGAAATAAAAGAACTCTTCCCCTCGGTTGCTACCCGTTATCGCTGTAACTACGGCAGCAAGGAACGCTTTCGCTTAACATTCTTAATTCAAACGTAAGGCGGTCAATTTTTATAGGCATTGTTTGCGTCGTTCGTTGAACGTTTCTTATATATAGCAACTTCCTAAGATAATTTACTCTGTCTTTCATGTACGCAGGAGCCTTTAAGCGATATCACAGGTCATGCATAGGTGTCCCCAACCTAAATGGGCATAAGAATAAATGAAACTAAAGCATTTCTGTCGTAGTTTAAATCGAGTGAACGTTGTGGGAAACTGTCAAGTATTGAATAGAATGTTATACCATCCTCCCAATTTAATACTTACGCGACATTAAATGAATACCCTTTCTCAAATATATGGCTTTCGTGGCCATATTGTTTTTTGATATGGCGCGTTTTATCGGCGTGATGTCGCCGCCAGCTGGCGCTTACCTCGGAAACTATAGCAAAGTTGTGCTCCGTTGTGGCCAGGGCGGAAGACAGAGCTCTGCCAAGTCACGCTAAGTTCTGGCGCACAGAGTATGCTGTAGCATGCCTTTTTTTAATTTCACGGCCTTCCAAGTTCCCTAAGGACCAAGGGGTACTCTAAGGCATCCCGTAAGAGGTATTTGGGTAGGGTCATTATCTTGGTGCTCAATGCGTTTCGTAATGAAAGCATTTAGACAATTTAACTTGATTTGCTACTATCACCTAATGCTGCTTAATGCCATCTAATATGCCACCTAAAACGCGCTTGACAGTACGTCTTCGCGATGAAAATGCTTCATCTCTTCGTTGTGCACCGTAACGCTTTCGTTCAGATGCTGTATTTGGCTGTTTAAAAGCAGTTCTGCTTTTTTTATAGCGAAGTGTATAGGTGACGGTACGCAAGAATTCCGCCTTAAATGTGTTCCAAGTTCGGTCCCGGATTCGTGATTCTTAAGCCATGTCCTAGAATAATCTTTCAATGCGAAGTAAACTAGGCACAATTTGGAGTCAGCGTAACAGGCGTAAAGACAGTCACCCGGCCAAACTACTCCAGCCAGACTTCGGCGTCATCATGGGGCAGGCCGTGGAAACGTGGGGGAGCTGCTGGTGGAGCAGCACCAGAGTTGTCGGTACCGATGGAGTCATTGCGTTTACACCAACGTTTCTTGTTATCTTGCGGTCAGAGAGAGGACAAATTCTGGAGGCAGACCTTGCAGCCGGCTACTCCTCTTGTACTGGGGTCTCTACCTAAGGGGTATGCCCTGGGCGTCTGTGCAGGCTTCTACTGGACGTCGTATGCATGAAATGCGGGCACAGCACCTCCACCAAATGCCGCGTAAATGAGGACTCTCGCACTTGGGTCCGAGGCAGGGCTTAGGGTTCAATAACAGGGTTCGAGCTCAGTCTGGCAGCTTCAGCGTTTGCTATAATATCTGCTCACATTAATTTTAGTTCAACTTGGCGGAACTATCATTCTTTTATTCTTGAATACTTTTCTGAAGCCCTCTGTATGTAATCTTTTGATGTCAGAGGACTAACTCTCAGGCAGCTCTATTGAAAGGCACATGCGAGCTCAGCTCAGCTCACCTCATCACTGTTCTCCTGTCTAGAGCAGCACCTCTTATTTACTCGCTAGATTTGGTGCTTTTAGGCGACAGAAGGACATTAGGCAATAGCGTTGCACGTGTTGTTCGGGAGAAAGTGTGATTTAAGCGCCTTCTGCAAAAAAATACAATCATTATTTGCAAAGTGGTCACGAGAGGGACGTGACATCAGAAATAGGCGATTTAGTTTTGAAATGATGGGTCGGCAAGTACACGCGCCGAAGGAGAACCCCTTGCTTAGTGAATCTGGCACGCTATGCTGTCGCGTAACACTCTTGAGACCTTGCGCTAAGGAAAACCACTCATGGAATCCCGTGAACCAATTAAAGTTTATTCTCTCTCTCTCTTATCGTAGGGTGCACTTAAACTTGATAAAAGTCCGTTTGATTGCAGGAGGATTTTGTGCGTTTGCCCTTTTCTGTCTTATATCCGCGGGAAATTACGCCAACGTGCCTGTACAACAAATTAGAACGTATACGGCTTGCTCTTTTCGTATTAAATGCGGTAACAAGACCGCTATCTTGCCGTGCAGGAGGAATTAGAATATCCACGTAAACAACAACCCTTCCTTATCTTGTTTGACGTCATTACATCGGCGAAAACTAAGTAATGAGCACCGCTCCGTAATCTCGCTCCATCCTTCACCTAGTGAAATGAGATCTTCCTTTTTATTTTTTATTTGTGCTCTCATTACAATAAAAAAAAGAACATAAAAGAAATGAATAGGGAGCCCGGACCAGCAGAGTTTTGTTGGCCTTAAATCAATGTATGATAAACAAAGAGAAGCTAAACGCCCAAAATAAAATAATGTATTTCGAAGTCAAGCAGGAATGTGTAAAAAACAAACAATAAAAGGCAAACAAAGAATAAAATGGCACACTACGGCGTACAGTTCCACGAGAATAAGCTCCCCAAATAGACTCCGGCACGAGACCCGGCTGCCTTCTTCCTGACTCCGGCTTTGCCAGAGGAAGCATCCTGCACCATGTTCCGGTGGCGCCGCACAATATTGTCTCGAAGGTTCCTCACCGGGCGAATCAACAAAGAACGTGATGCTCCGGCGCTGGGTCAAGGGGCATGCGAGGTCACGAAGGAGTGAGCAACGCGTGATATTGGAGGAAAAAAGAGACAGAAAAAAAAAAACCGAACACAAGGTGGCCTATGGCTGGCACCACCAAGACGGTCCACACCAGATTCCGTAACGTGTAAGAAGGAATCAAGGAGAAGGCTCCGTGGAAAATCACGTAATTGAACGGATGCCGACGTTCTGCTCAAAGCAGCGGGAACAACATTAGAAGCCCATAGATTAATTCTCACCAAAGGGATCCTAATCGCTTTAGCACATTAGGTTTTGAGGTGACGTGTAGTTCTTATTACAAAGTATATTTTTATACATCCCAACGCTGCGCATCGCGGTCTCAACAACAGATGTTATTTATTGTGTGTTTTCGTTGGTATTTCTTATCTTCAAATGTTTGTCACCAGAGATTAGAAGGAAATAGCTGTAGCGCTCGCAAGACAGAGGAGGTGTGAAAAGAACAGCTTAAGACTTCGGTAATGCTGCGGTATGCTCTCAATATGTATAGCTAGCTATACGCAGCTGAGTAGATAAAGTACTAAGCAAGAGGGGTTGTCATATAATTTTTCACTTGAACACGGAATATTATAGCTCGCCACCACTGAGGTCATCAGTCACAAATTTCACCGATCTTTGTTTGAAGACTGACCTTGAAGCGCTAGGCTCGAGCCGAAAGCGAAATCAAACGTGACGCGATTGTGCTCTTAGATCGCCTTTGGCCAGCTTAGCTAAATTGGTTACCTTTTGGTTCTATTCCCTGCATTTAAAAGTTTCTACCACCAGTCTAGAGGACCAGTTGTAATATTATAAACGTAATGATTGTGCAAAGTCTATGATACGCAATAATTTCTATGGTACGCAATAATTTCGACAGGTTGAGAATATTAAATAAAGCAAGAAAGTAGGAGATGTGCGGGTGACACTTAAGTCTAAAAAAGAGTGCAGGGAAGGTTATAAGCGTAATAGATAAAGACGCGGAAAAAAAGAAACAAACAAAGTGAAGACGACGGGATGAAGTGCCGTGCTGTATCGGTTGTAACCAACTGGCCCAGCAGCAAGTTCTCTTAGAAAATCAAATTGTTCGCGTTATAGGGCGCTTCACCGTGGTGGAAAGAGGAGAAGGCCGGCATGAAGAAGAAAGAGGGGAACTAGGAGCAGCCAAACAGGTCCAAATAAGACAACCATTTCTGGATCGCTTCCAAAGCACGCAAATTTACCCTTCAACACTGTACACCGCTGTACGGTGTAAGCAGGGTACGTGAAACTCCTTTTGTCCCACAACGAACGACACGTGTCTCTTGTCATAAATCAGCCCTCGCCAAATTCTCGATGCACTAGAAAAAGCATTTCGGTACGGTGCCATATGGGCGAAGTACAGCCCCCGCAATGCTTTATTCACGAGGGCCAGAGCCCGATCTCTCCGCTAAATTTGGTCTGATAGTGAGGAAAAACTCATCTATGGTTCTCTATCTAAGACTTTTCTCTCTACTTCAGTAGTTTCTTTCATCTCCTTCAAAGCAAGCGTTCCCCAATGACGAAATTCACGAGACCTTTTTTAGTGACACGTGCGTGCAATCCAGCTTAGCTGCAGCACATATTGCCACATGTCTTCTGCCTGCATCACAAAATCATTGCATCCTAATGAAAGCCAAACATGGCATCAGGTACATATCAATCCGGTTCAGATAAGCACTTGCGAACTGCCCACTCATCCGTGTTATTGAAAATATGACAGCCAGTACATTGGCCGAGCACAAGATGTTCCGTCGTAGAGCTGCCCTTTGAGTTGAGTTCATCATTTGCTCAGCCTTGGAATACCTTCAGAACGGTGCAGGGTTCTGGAGAAGGGTGCCGGCTTAGACTGCGGAGCCTAGCGCTATACATCTGAAAATGGTAGCATCGGTAAGTTTGTGTACTTAAGCGCTCAAGATTTAAGTGCCTCTCACGTCGGTTGGCCTGTTTCGGAACGTCCTTGGCTCCGGAGTCTCAGTGCTCGGATATTTTATAACGTGTACTTACATCCATACTGTTCCTGCCGGCCAAAACCGCCTTCGGGCTGATAAAAATGGGCTCTCGGCATCCGATGCTTCTCAACCAAGACAGTCGATGCGTTCTAGCTGGCATTTTAAAACTTTCCCAGCTCTACACGGGTGTTTATTTATCCTTTGAGGTTTGAAACAAAGCAGTCGTTTCACCCCTGCTCTTTCGGGGGTTTTAGTTGTCTGGAGGCATTAACGACAAATCTGCTGGCAGGACCAGAAAATCTGCATTGTAGCGCTATGAACACATGTAAATCTACTCCAGGTTTATATACAAAATTTGTCATGTCTAAACTTTTGGTCCCAGCACTCCCTGCGTGCTTTGTTGGCCACGCGGGCTGACGGTACCTGGTCTTCTCGTAATGCCGGTATCATAGCTCTCACTAGTGTTTTATTCAAGCTCTTCGCTGCTAGCACAGTTCGAAGCAAGTAGCCACTCACGTGCTTGTTAAAATCATTCCATTTATCAATGCGACACAAATTATTCGATCAAAGCATGGATTTCTATCGTGAGCAGTCATTTGTATTATAAGAGTTTGTTGTACATTATATATTCATTCAACTTATATTAGGACACTGAAGCATAAAAAAAATGTCGGCAAAATATATTTTCGGGCTATTCGTGCTCTTCCTTTCTTCTTAATAAAGATGGTATCTTTACGTTGCATTCAATATGTGAAATAAACATTCTTATTAGAAGTATTACATATCGTTTCAATCACTTAGGAGCGAAGATATCAAGCTTGATGCAAGTAACCCTGCCATGATATTGAAGTGCTGATGTGGTGCATATTCAATACAGCATTTATTTCGACCTCTTTCATAAGCTTGGTATTTAGCATACAGAAACACAGCATCTACCTGCTAAATATATATATTAAGCTTGGAGCATTGTGTCGGCCAGAAGACCGTCGTCTAATGCTTGCAAAGCAAACTGAAGCTCCCTCAGGCGCCTTTCATCACTTTTATTAACACTGTACTTTCCTATCACGGCCTGTAGTCTTGCATTTCAGACTCTATAAAACGCTTTCATAAATAAGGCAACAAAAAATCACAAGCAAGCAGCTTCGCCCGCTTCTCTTCCTGGAATTTCCTGTGGCACGGGGGAGGGTTTTTAGCCGATTCATATCTCGAGTGCAGCCGGTGGGAAAATTGCACGCAACAGTCGTTCGAAACACGGGACCATACCAAAGCCCACGCCTGCTAATCAAACGTTCAGAATGAGATTACTTCGTTTGTTCTCTTTTTAACGCTTTAAGGGAGGTTCACAGCTTCCATTGCTTAGGCTTTCGTGATAAATACTTGTGAAGGAGGCGGAAAATCAAAGATCACGTTTTTCACAGTGTTTTGCTGCTTGCCGCACCGCTATGTGTTAGCAACTTAATCAGATAAAAATGAAGGAATGTATTGTATATAACTCCATTGGTCGATTTGGAACTTCATGTCAAATCGATACCACAGTGATCAAATCCTTGTCCACCAAAGCAAAAAAGGAGCACTACGAAATTTGTCGCCCGCATTTGGTTTCGAACATTGCGCCTAATATCCAGCTTGCAGTCTTTTTGTTTGAAGGAGCATTTGAAAAATGCATGGTAAAGTGATATCCTGTGTATGACCTTTCAAGTGCGCAAGTCTCTTAAAAAAAAAAAAAAAAAAAAAGAAACGAAAGGCTCAGTGTGCAGAATAACTGCCCTTCCCTTCCCTCGCATTTCCCAGCTGATTCGAAATAGCCAATAGTTACAGGGTAATTTAAATGGAGTTCAAGAAACACTGCTTTGATTTGGTTCTTAGGGCCCGAAGCGACTCATCAACACTGTAGTAAAGTGGTCGGAAAAGTTTGGCTACCCGAGGGTTTTTATTGGGCACTGATTTTGTAAAATGCAGGGACAACGGACGCCTTGTATTTCAGCTCCGCCGAAACATGGCGGCCACGACAAGGATGCAACACCGAAAATTCTGATTAATAGGAGTGCTCCTAAACCACTGAGCAATCGCAGCATGGGGAAATTATATATGGCCAGTGTCATTTAGGTCACATATCTTAAATAACGTTACTTTAGAACGTTTCTTAGGAGCCTTATAGTTTAATCCTAGTTTATTCAGCTGCTGCTCGGTCAGCTTCTGGAACTGCAGTTTTAATTTACTGTAGCAACTAACGGCTACTCGCGAGAAAAGGATCAGGTTATAGCACGCTCCCATAAGCCCCGCAAAAATTTTCAGGGGTATAGCTTAGGTATTACCAGACGTATCAGCATCCTTTCAAATAGCGACCAGGCTGTTGTTTAAGCGACGAGAGTAGTACGCAAACTCAACAGAGATCAGCAAGTGGAACATACATGTTTCTCCATAGATCAAGAAAATATCTTCCAATTCGGAGCTTAAAATGCGATACACAGAGTTGCACTGAAACTGTACGTGGGTATAAACACTGAACACCTTCCTGATGCTAGCGACTTCAGCCGACGATGAGATTCCGTAGAGTACGCTTACTGTCACAGTTCGAAATGTAGTTTCCTCACATGATCAGTCGATATCAGCGAAATTTGCACTTCATTTACACAAAACAGTTGCGGCGGTTTACACCGGTTAAATCTAGTTATCCGAGATTAAGATCTGCGAAGCACGGCTACACATCAGCCTAAAACCTGCGCCGAAACATTCACACACTAAGACCGGCACGCATATCAACCATAGCGAAACTAAGACACTAAAGTCCGGCAATGCAATATTTAAATCCTTCAGCTAGTCACTGGTCAGTGCGGGTTAAAGAGCGCTCGATGGGTCGAGATTTCCGGAGCCCTCCACTACATCTCTTGGCTCGAGGTAAATTGTGCAAGTTAATGACCTTTAGAGTGACAGCACTAAGAAATTCTCATAAGCCCTCTCGCGGTCAAAGAAAATATCTCACCGCTCGTTTTGTCATAGAGTTGTCATCTTACCTTGAATAACTGGTTTGTTTTAAAGGAAGAAAAAGCCCCAAAGCTCCTCTAAGAACTACCTAAATTCTTATGGGTTAAGAAGACACTGGGCTGTTTCTACTGGACTAGGGCTGAGAGCAATGCTTCTTGGCGGTTCTCCATGTGCTATAGTTCCGCATACAGCGGACACTGCATACTGTCTCGGAGCGAAATGCAGAAGCAGAATGAGCGTTTGCGATAATCGTGCGTAAGGTGCATTTGAGCTTAATTTTTAGCGCTGGTCTGATTCAGTGAAGTGGCTGCTTTGATAGCAGTATTGTGTCCATATACCACGGCTGAAATTGTCGCATAACTCAGTTTCCTGCAGCCTAACCTTTGTCCACTAGGAAGATTTTCGTGTCCGGTCACAGCTACAGCTGTCGCCTATGCGCGCGCAGATGGCCCATGAGGGGAAGAAAAGAAAGTTGTATCTCCCCTAGCACTGCGGTGACACAAGGCCCCTTACGCGACGCGGATGCCTGGCGCCCCGTGTGCGTAGTAACGATAACCAACGCGTGTGCCGCTTGCAACGATAAAGTCTGACGATAATTTTAACCGCTTTTTTTTTGGTGTAATTAATCGACGAAAGCTTTCATCATACGTAAGCAGCAGTCCTGTCATCAGAAATACAGGCATGCAGCCGTGTCTGGTACTGATGTCCCTCTCACTTACCGCTCGCTCCTTACAGGATGTTCGCATGCTTTCGCGCTTTGTTTTTGGCTACTCCCTCTTCTCCACCTTTCCTGTACTCACGTAAGTATTTTTGGAAAAGAGGCAGCCTCGCAGAGCTGGAATAAACACCTTGAGTATCTCCGCAATGCAGCTCGGCATTCACTGCTTCATCCGCCAAGGACAAAAATATTGAATGTGAGCACGGCTCGGTTTTTAAGTTCATGTATACATATAAACTGTTTGAAATCAATAATTGCAGGCTAGCGCTTTCATAGTCACCCTCTCTTTGAGTTTGGTTTTTTGTGTGTGCCCATGCAGCACCTTGTCTCATTCCACTTAACAGCTCTACACCTGCCGCTGACGCTTTAGAGTTTGACGAGCTGCCGCCGTTGCAGGTCTTCTTCAAGAAGCCTTTCCTACGACTTGCTGACCCGTGTGTTGGCGAGTAATACACAAGACCAGCTGTCTCAGCAGAAAAGCGCTGAGCTGACTTTTGAGGATTTGAGCCGTTATATGGGCAGACACTGATCCACCGCTTGGGTGAAGTCCGTCCAAGGGAGCAGTTAGGAGGGAAAGTTAAGAGGATGGAGATGGGCGGCGATAGGAGAAAGAAAGAAGTAGATAAAGATAAAGGAGGTGCGCTGCTGTGAACAGGCAGCATAAAAAGCGATAAAAATACTGGTCAAGCTGTTTCCCCTAGTCGATTTCACCCCTGCAAATATCGGCGGCGCTGCGTCGGGATCTCAATCTGTCGGTGACGTTGGTGAGTGGCTGCAACTAAGAAGCGCAAATGCTCATCAATACGGAGCTCAGCCTTACTTACCCAAAGTGGGCAGCCGGAAAAGAAAAGAACAAATGAAACAATTAGCGTACTGGCACTGGCCAGCCGCATGTGCTGCTAGTAATTCGAATTTGTTGCGCTCGCGAGAATCGACCTCGGCGTAGATAATACATATTTGTGCTCGCCGCCAAGGAAGAACCCGATTGATGGCGAAGGGAGGCACCGGTGCGGCATCCGACGAAGGCATCCAGTCACGAACGGCTTAGAAAGCTTGCGTTAGGAGGAACATACCAGAGCAAATGCGCAGGAAGCTCCAGTTCGAAGTAGCCGTCCTCTCCTCAGCGCAGCCGCCAGCTCGCACCATTTGCTTAGCTACGTCACTGCTTAGTTTAGCCAAAACTCTCTGAAGAAGGCCGCGTCAAACAAACTGCAGCGGCGTTAGTTAACAGCTGATAATGTTTGTCGGCATCTTGTGTGGGCTCATTGATCAATACTAGAGATGTTAGTTGAATTCTTAGCAATACTTTATTGAAAAATCTGGAAACTTTGTACAGAATTCGGTTAGTGGCTTATTGAACAAGGCAGACCTGCAGGAAACAGGGTGGTGCTGTAATACAGGATCGCCCTCTGTTTTTCAGCTCACTCGTTTCTGGGAAGAAAAAAAAGAACGTAACCGGACTGAATAATATTTCACGGCTGAAAAGTGGCATGGCTACGTTCAATAAGAAAAAGAAATTGACGTAAAAAATTAAAGCATGTCTGCATCAGGATTCCATGTCCGAACCACATTTTTTTAACCTCGCCCGAGTGTACTAACCACTATTCTTCCTTTCATTCCTTTCTTTATTACAGTAAAAAATAAAATATTTACACAAGAGCCTTCATAGGCATTTGACTGCTATAATAAAGCAAATATTTTTTTATTGTTTTTAAGCTTTCAATTTGCGGGTGCCAGTGCAGTGCTGGATGCATACGTTAGATAATTCTGATATATCTTCCATAACTTCCTTATAACATTTTCTACAATCAGTCATTCCGTTAATATTTCTCTTTGTCTAACGCGTAGCTGCACTGTTTCGCAACTGATGATGATGATGAATAACTTTACAGCCATCAAGGAATCTTCCTCCTCTTTCGGCAGGCTGGAATCTCTTGAGGTTCAGCGGTGTCCAGGGCCAGATGGATGATTTTTTTTTTAATGTCTTTGTTCTGGCTGATAAATAAAGCTTCTCAGGGCTTCAAATTCCTTTCTGGTTCGTTTTATCTAGGGCATGTCCACACCATGTGTATCATACCTGCAATTTCTTTACAGTGTTCGCACCGGTAGCTTGTAAAACCTGCTGATTATTTGTCTTTGCCATAAGGATGTGTCGTCAATGTTCCTCATCTATAGTGCGCATTGAGTTTATGAAGGAACATTTCAGAATATCGTAATGTACAAGTTTTGGCTGTTCTGTGATTGCCTTATAACGCTTATAGCTCTTTGTAGATATCTTGCCCACTTGTTCTTGTCATATTGCATTCATTAGCTTCATATTAGAACCAACAGAGCAGCGAAGCCAACAATTCACTTCCAACTAAGCCCTTCACGGGAGTAAATGCACAAGAAAATATATAACAAACGGTAGATCGATTGATGGATGTTGGAAACTTCAACAGCGAAAAAAAAAAATGGTCAAAATTCTTCTTAGTCGCTCTATGCTGCATAGGTCATTATTTGCTTATATTTTTAAAGTGCTGTTCACGCTCGGTTGGGATTAGAATACAATGTATTCGTCTTAGCTACTTCCTGCCCAATGTATTCGCCGAGTGAGATTCGCGGTGGCAACGGTACATCGGTCTCACCGATACGATAGCTAAACTCGGTCCAGCTAAACCTGTTCAAGTTACTAAGCGTTCCGGTAGGAAATTTGATCGTACCTTAAGGTTCATTTATCTTAGATAAGGAATATTTTAAATGGGCAATTCCCCTTCCAGCCAGAAAACAAGGTTCGAGCAGCTCGAGAGGTGCTCGTTTGTCTACTAAAAAATGGACTTCCGGAATCGGAAAACATTAGTGCCAAGTTGGAGCGAAACAATTTCTGCTAGAAACCTTGTTGGCTGAAGTACGTATCAACGTTCGAGACAAACAACCCTGACATCTGCCTTAATATCACGTCTAGTCGACCGTATCGTGCTCGTTTTGTCCCCTACCTGTTTTGAAGGTCGCGATGCTTGCAGAGATCTACTGGAAATATCAGATGCGTGGAGCAAGCAACTAAAGGTGACAGAGAAGCTTCGCGAAAGTTTTCCCCTCCTGAATGATCGGAATCCGCCTTAAACAAATAAGCTTCACAGCAGCGGAGCGTTTGCACCTAACCTGTAACTTGTAGTCCACGGGCTTGGAGACCTTAATGTCATTAAATACATTAGGCCCTATCTTTCTTGATAATGATATATTGATTTTGCTTACTGTGGTATTAAAAGGCTTTCAAATTTGACTTTCGTCGCAGAGTGTGGTCCGACACCCGCCTTAAACGATCGAGGTGAAATCTCGATACCCCGTGCCGCCGTAACCACCAGCTTTATGATTGGCAGAAGCTTGCAGTGGCCTGGGGCTCTTCAAACGGCCCTGGAACAAATAATCTTAATCTTCATCATCGGTATCAGTAAGCGACAGCTTTGCTTTGCGACAAAAAAAAAAAAGGCGATTCAAAGCTTGAAAAAGAGGTTTGAAAATGTTGATAGAAAATGAACAACAAAATAGAAGAAAAGGAATAAAGCGAATATAAAATTTTGAGCATTTTCCCCCATCTATTCTAGGCTTGCTTTCTTTATCACATTTTATATCACTTTTGCTGTAATTCCCACAAAGAAACATGAAAAAAAAAGTAGGCTTTTCACGGAAGTAAAACATGAACCATGTTCGGAAAAGGCGACAAACATGCGTACATGAGACAGAAGGTACCCAACCATAGCTTAGAAGCGACTTCGGCTTAAAAGAGACGTGAGAAGCCGTGTATTCTTTGCAGGCGAGTAGCGTATTTTATTTCTTTCACTACGCTTTACCCTGTCTCAAGAGAAGGCTGCAGCTTTGTAAACTTCGTAAGCGCTTGATCTCGGTGGTGTCGTCATAAACTTCAAGAATATGGTCGCCTACAAATCCGTCTACGGCACCTCGGCCATGATCGATCACGGCCTAAAAGAAACCAAAGTTTCGTCAATCTTTCACTGTTAAATCATTTGCAAATCGCCGGCAACCGTATTCGTGTGCTCTAAATATCTTACGAATTCTGCAGCTGAGCACAGGAACACGTCTGCTCCAGCATCCCCGAGCTGCACCCAATTACTTCAGGAATCGATAGATGGCTCTCCTATATTGACAAAGTAGCAAAGCTTAACAGGGCGTGCAAACAGATCAAGACGACGCAGCAGGCCTCTCAGCGATGGTCGTGGGACGGGAGGAAGCCTGACAGGCGGGCGCAAAGACTAACATCACGTGGCCCCCTTCATGTCAACAAATCATCCCAGCGGCCTCGTTCAACAAATCTCGGATCTTGGTTGGTCAGCAAAGAAAACCTCGATCAACAAATCACCTCACCGTGGAGGGGGAATGATCACGACACATAAGCGTGCATATCTTACATACTCTCCAAGGGCAGACTGCAGCACTTGGGTCGCTTTATGCGACTTTTTACAAGGGTGTTGGGATCCGGTGGTCTGTTTAACGTCATTGATGATATGGACAATACATGATAGATTTCGACGTTTGACGGCGGGAAATGTCCTCCATCGCACCGTATAAAGCAAGACCGCAGCACGAAGAGAAAATGCAGTCTCGGATGTGGAAAAAGAGGCCGAGGGAATCCTATGTATAAATAGTGGGAAACGAGGAAGGAGTGGCTGAAGTAGGAAAGTATGCAAAAAACAAAATACGGGGAGATTGGGGGGGGGGGGGGCACCAACTTCAGTTTCTCCTTTAAGTGGATGACACAACAGCTTTAATGGGCGCCGTGAGGATCGTCGATCGTGGCCATTCACTTCGCGACTAGCCTAGTCTTTGTTTTCATTTATGCCTATGTTATCCCGCACATACTGATTTGTATGCAGTCGTAATGTACCACACTATGTGGAAGGCCTCTTGACATAGATACAAATCTCTGGTTCATCGACGCCGTACGAGCATTCTACCTCGGGATGGAAGGCTTCCTTCCGATCGCAACTCGTTACCTCAAAGGTGAAACCTGATTCGGCAGCGCCTGCCATCTTGAACGCGTCGTGTGATATCATGACGTCACCTAACCAGACGACCAGTCATAGCACGGTCCTATCGATCCCCTGCCAACTGCCACCTGTCAAAAAAATGTCCGTGGTTACTGGCTCACAACGGTGACGTCGACGCAGCGACGCCGGAGTTTTTGGAGAACGAGGTTTATAACACTGGCGCATTTAATATGAGTATTGGTTTTGAGCAACAGAAAGAGTATTGTGACGTTCGAAATTTTTGGCATACGGCTCCAACTCGATGGAGAAAGCTTTGTAAGCAGTAAAAAATAGAGATGTCTGAGAAGAGGGATACGAAATAATCTCCGCGACCTGGTGATGAGTATTAACCTGAATTGAAAGCGCTAGACACATGGGCACTCTTCGCATTTAAAGCTTTATGATGCATGTGATTTAGCGTCTGAAATTATATATACAACGGAGGATTCGGGTTCATTTCAACCACACGGAGTTCTCTAACGTCCACTGACGTCGGACAGTATAAGGGCGCTGGACGTTTCAGTTCAATCAAAATCCGTAGCATCGCGTTCAGCACCTGAGTGCAGTAACCACTAACATCGTCGCTGGCTATTGCACTCCAAAAATACGAGCCTGCACTTAAATATTAACAAGTCGTTGACAAAGGGGAAGAGTAGGAGATGCCCCTCCACGCCACATCAAAAGGAACCTTTTCAGGCAGAAGGGCACATAGAGGTTTGCTCGAGCGGTAGCAAATAAATTACAACAAAGGCTTTTTTTTTTTTTAAATGAAGGCGGAGGGGAAGAGAAGGAAATCATAGCTTGTGTGCGTTTGACGTCATAAATAGAATGCATACCTGGAAAGCACAGAACGAGACGCGGTACCAGCGAAATTACACCAGACCTGTTTTATTCAGATACAGCGCGTAATTATCAAGAAACAATGATAGCTCTGCGCCACCTGCTGTGTGTAGGGCGCATCCTGTATACCAAACGTAACAGCCAGACCCTCAAGTTAGACAAAGTCGCGAAGAGACATCACAGCCAGTATATGGCGCACGCTATCTGCTCTGTTCAGCACAATGCTTGACCTAGAATACGCGTTTTAAAACTGGTTTCTCCCAGTGGGTTTCCTTTACTTCGACTGTATATACTGATAAACTCAAAGCAGAAGGGCAAGCATATTCTAATCCATTAACTGACAGAATATCAAAATTACTTCCTGATGTCAGCGCGCATAACTTAGTGTTGCCTTGTATTGTCATGTAGCCTTACAGTGGTGTCCAGACATCAGCCCTTATCGAATATTGCACAGTCTAAGCCGCCCAAAACTACTCCATACACCGATAGGCACTGAACGCTACATTAAAAAGATGAAAGCATGAGAAGAAGAAAAATGAAGTTTTCTCTAACCCCTTCCTCCTGCAGTAAGTGCTGCCAGCGAAGGGTTTGCACACAGCAGCTAAGTCCTGCAAACATCACGAGGTGTTGGCAACTACGAGAGTTTGCTACACCAACAACGATTCCAATTCTTCCTCTGGAGAGCATAGCGAGAACAGCCAAGAAACGTGCTACATCAAAGTTGCCGAGGAACGCATCTCAGCGTGCCTATTCGAGCTCCAAACCTACCTGGGAAGTCTGCTTTGTGGCGGCAGCTCTGGGAGCCACACCACGCTATCTCCATTGTTAATTAAAACTCATGCTAGAACCACTTCTTGTCCTTCGGTGTTTATGCCGCATGTCTAGTGTTTGTCGTACTCTGGGAAGCGCATCATGGTCGATGTTTCCGGACGCACTACAACGGCATGTTCCTTATGCGTGAAAATGCGCACTTAGCTTGTTCGTCCTCGCAGTAAACACCGATAATATTTCCACAATAGTGACAATATTCAGCCTACGTGGCTACGTGATGCCTAGATAGCTGTGAGAGCACCAGTGAGCTGCGCTCCGGTTCTAAAAACCTTTTCTAGCTCTCTTCCAATGCCTCTAACCACATACTGCATGCCGTGTGATGGCCACCCACTGGTTGCATTCGCGCTGACCTCGTCCGACCCTTACTTTCGCACGCTCCCACATTAGATAGAAATCGCTGTAGCGATGTCGCTCTAATGCGGTGGAATCGAACTAATCGGGGCGTAATGCAATCGCACATTTTTTAGCCACTCGAGGCCTCTGGGGAATCAGTACAGGCGATGCTTCGGAGACTTCTATCCCCACCTTTGTAGGGATGTTCTGCACTGCTCAAGGGTAAATTAAGGAGCCAATGAGAGTGCGCAATTGGCCCCGGAGCTGAGTAAGCGATGAAAATACCTGCTTGCTTTGCCAGCTGCTGTGCAGGTACATTGGTGAGTATACCGACGCATGCATTATTCAGCGAGCCAGTTAGTCACCACCCGATGTAAAATAAACCTCAGCTTCAAAGGACCCGCGCAAGCATGCCTACAGGGCCCTAAAGCAGGGTGTCTCACTCGGAATCCAATGGTTCTGGTGGGTGCAGTGACACCCTAAAAAGTCCAACGGGTTGCCCAAGTTGGCAGCTTCCACCCATTTATCAATATCACGTGGTCTCGTGACATTAAAATTAATCGCCGAATGGTCAGTTACTTGTTCTTGAGAACGAACGGACGAACAAACCACGGCGCAATGCAGAAATTCAGCTTTCGTCCTATTCCACTAAACGCGGCTACACTAAGCGGTTAATTGAAGTTCTTTTCGTTTTCCTGAAACAGCGTGGGAAATGCGTGCGTAGAATATACGGAAGGTCGACATTCATTGGCGCACGTGAAGCACCAAAACACGGCATGCTCATTGTTTTCACTGCGTTTCCGATGCCTCCAAGCGCCGTATATGCAAGGTGCAGACACAGCGACAATTCCATATTTTACAGAAAAACACTTAATATCGGATATAATCTTATATTTAAAATGGGCACATCTGCCGCCTAGAGCAGTGCGCCTTAAATAGTTGTCATTTGAGAATAGATGGTCATGGTGGGCGGCCAATGACACGTTAACATTTTGCTAGATTGTTCTCTATATGCATGTGTACTGTGTAGCCAAATGGAACCGGACAATGGGTTTAGTGTCTGATAACCTTAAGGCAACGCCGAATATGAAAATTATCTGAACTTAAGAATAATGCTTTTTTTATTTATCGAACATTAAGCGCTTAAGGAGTGGATAAGTGGTCCAAAAGTCTCTAAGAAACAGACTCGCTGCCCAGTTACTTTTACCTAAAGAGTTCTATTAAGAGAGTTAACGGGGTGTCCAAGCGGTCTGTTAAGAGAGTCGTCTGCGATTGTTGATTTTGCAGAGTGGTTTGTTGGGCAAGTTGGTTGAACATTATTATAGAACAGTGCACAACACGGAGAGATATGTGTGTGTCTCTTTCTATCTATCCGCATTCTAACGCTGTTTTAAAATAATGTTGAGTTTGGTTTCGCAGAGCCCAAAAGCCGCCAGAAATGATAGCAAGCGACGAAGAAGGACCTAGCGATACATTATTTCACTGCG
Source organism: Amblyomma maculatum (assembly GCF_055883805.1). NCBI lineage: Eukaryota > Metazoa > Arthropoda > Arachnida > Ixodida > Ixodidae > Amblyomma > Amblyomma maculatum. The sequence goes on along the minus strand of NC_139346.1, from coordinate 179,863,086 downwards.
AATGAATGCTGCTATACGCTGTTTTGCCCGCAGCGAATGCTTCAGCGGTTGGATGTTTTCATGTATTTTAAATCTATCTTCTGCTGCATTTAAATACTCCGCTAACAGGAGAGCCCCCATCCACACTTTTCGTCCTTATCACTCCAGTCCTAGGAGCTGGTGGGGATCAGGTAGAAGATCGCGGGGAGCTGGAGCCCTTATTCGCGCATTTTGACGATGTTTTAAAATTCTGGCCTTTAGCAGGTGGTAGTTACCTGACAATAGTTAAGGCAATGGTTTATTTATACTTTAGGAAAGGGTTTTCCGTTGCAGGCGCATTTGCAACGCTCACAGGAACGAACAGATCAGATTCGCTTTCCACAGCATTATGCCATTACGTCCTCGGTGAAGCCGAGCTTTTCGCGTGTTTAACAACTAGTATATCGCGTTCTTCTTTCCATGACGTCATTTTTATCAAGTTCTATAGTGTGCGCAGAGTGTTAAACACACAACTGTCGCACTGCCGTCTTAAAGTGCTTTAAGCGGCGCAATCTTTCTTAGGGCGCGGTTGCTAAGGCTCCACTCACAGACCGCAGATCGCTGATTGCTTTGAAAACTGCTTGACCTTTTAAAGCGAGCCATTAATTGAAACAGAAACTAAATTGAGAAGTAAAAGGCTAGCGCACGTATTTCTTATTTGGCCTAACTGCGCTAAACTGTCCATCAATATAGCTTGATGATGTCTTCACAGAGTTCATTTCGGTACTGAGCTCTTCCATGTTTAGCCCTCTTCTTTCTTCATATCGCAGACATAATAAATCTTCATAATACTGTTGCGAGCCTGCCGGCATAATAAATTCTTAGGGCTCTCAAAAGACCAATTTGAGGTGCTATAAATGCACTTAGCAGCTTATGAAGGTTTGAGGCGGGGATCTAGAGTTTTAATTTGTGCAAAGGAGATGAGCCATTTCGCCTTGAACAGTGATGGCTGAAGATTTTCTGTGGTGATTTTAAATGTCGCGTACTAAACAAGAGGTTAAAAGACACCGACTCTGCCAGCGTCATTCAGGCGGTCAACTCTGTGGAAGCCGGGGCGGTAAGGCCGCAGGCGGATCAGTGAAATGAAGGCGGTGGGCTACGACAGTCCGTATGCCTTTTGCTTGTTACGAGTCTAACGCCGCCCGCCTTCCTCCGGGAAGCAAGCCAAATGGATTGCGTAATTGCGGCCTTGTGAGAAACACGTTGACTATTAGAATGCCTTGAGACGCCAAACAGACAAAAAAAAAAAGCCGCGTTAAAGACAAAGGCTTCTATTTGAAACTGCGAAGTGAGAGACCGGGTTAACGTAGCCAGTGTTCTGGGAAGTTACGTACACAGGCTACTTTCAGTCGACTAACTGCTCCTCCTTCAGTTCCGAAGAATATGGGCATGAGTTTTGATCTAGGTTTCGAGTTCTCATTTGAGCAATAAACACAGCAAGTGCGCAAAGCAGCTAAGAGCAGATAAAGCCTCCCGTACACAGATTCAGCGCAAAAACCAGCTGCTTCAACTGAAGGACGTGCTTTTAACCTGTTTTATTGAATTCAATGTCATTTTTTTTCGGCATGTATTCTTTCATGATTCATACGGCATATTAAATATATGCTAATTTTCTTAATATGTGAATCCGGCGAAAGGTTGGCATGATAGCGCCGCTAATAACGAGCAACGAAAGCAGTCTGCTGGCTTCCTTCATACTTCTGCGTTCCTTAATGATACAAACGAAGCTGACTGCTCGCACGCTTGATACTGTTTTTAAAATGCATCTTTATAATCGATGTCACATCTAACAGATATGGTAATAGCCCTGCATGCATGTGCAACTTACGTGTTCGACGAGACTGTAGCCCACATTCATTGTGAGTGCAAAAGCTACGCCGTCAGGTCATCATAATTTCCTTTGTAAAATAGAGCTATACCGTCTCAACTGACACGCTTGCGCGATAGCAATAATGGCAATAATGCGTGAAATATTTGCCAGAAACCACCGACGTCCATAGAGTTTCTTACTCTTACCTAGAGGAAAAGCATTGCTGTCATCTATGGGAGTTTACATGGAGTTTCCAGACGGCCAGTTCAGCCACCATGGGCGCTCAAAGCATCATGGGCCGGAGAGCTACCGAGTGCAGAACTACAACTTTTGGCCAAAACTAATGCAAAGATAAACGTTGTTCGACCGTAAATAACGTCCTAAGATTGAATATTGTGACTATAAATTGCAAAAAGAGAGAGAAACAACATGTCAGTGTGAGATTTATCCAATATAAGCGATGGCTCTTTCTCCTATTGGCTTAGTTTGGAGCAACACAAATACCAATATTTCGCACCTAATAGGCACACTTTAAAAGGAAAAAAAATGTTTTGGAAATATTTATCGTTGCGCAACTACTTAAGGAAGTTTTTAGTGGCATTTCGGGAAACAGAAACCTTTTATTGGCGACGTCTGCTTTTCGCCTTCGCTACTATGGCTTTTGCGGTCTATGTACGCACCTCGAGATGATGATGATGTGAAACAAAACATCATACTAATGCCACTCCATGCATCCGAGAAAAACCGACTATCCAGCAACAAGTAGCACACCGGCCCATGATTCTCAGCGCGCCCATGGTGGCTGAAGTGCAGCGCCCTCAGCTTTCCCTCTAGTTAGTGTAACAAACTCTATGCCGAAGTTCTACCTTCCTTTCACTACAATGCGCACTGCGCATTGTAGTGAATGGAAGGTAGAAGAATGACATAGATATTGTATTTACCAGTGCATATCCTTACGGTGTTCAAATAATGCACAAATTCAAGCTGCTGGCTTGTGCGTTCCGGCTTGGATTTATTAGCGGGTCATCTCTCGTAGGATCTCTCGTAGGAAGAGAGCAGCTAGCTTTATGCCCCGACGAATAGATAGCTCCTCCGCCGTCATCAGCGCCGCTCATGCGGCGCATCAGACAGAAATGATATATGAACATCCGTTTTCTGCGGCACCTGATCAGTTCATGAGACGTAATTGGAGGCCACCGAAAGAGAAAATTCTTGAGGAAAACCGCCCTACTCAAGAATGGATTCTTACTTGACATTGCTGGTGAGAGCAATGAAAAAGCGATTTTGCCATTCAGTAAGTTCTGTATTTCGAAGTTTCTCTTAAAGCTGCTGAATAACGTCGCTTACTGGTGAAAGGTATTTGGCTGCGAGAAGAACAGAGCTCTGTTTATTTGCGGGTTTTATATTTTCTAATTGGCAGTCTCTTCCTGAAGCGAATGGTTCAGATATTACGCCTAAAATTACTCAGTTATTTTCAAAATTACCAACCTAATTCACTGCATCAACATTCTAATAATTAAGACCGTTTCTTTCGTGTAGCCCGCTTAGCCTTTCTTTGAGCGGTTATTATAGAATTTTCAATGTCTAGTTGTGACACAGACTTGGGTTCTTCTCTCATTACAAGCTTGGAGTTCAGAGCTCTCATACGGGCCAGGAAATTCCCCAAATGGTGACCGTCACCTCTAGCTCTCGCTATTCCGCGCCTATGCAACAACCTGTTCGCTTTTTTTGTTCTTGCTTGCTTGTTAATTTATGTAAAATGCACAAACTAAGGCAACAACTGGGCGGAAGAAATGCTGCCACTCACATAATGTAAGCGCACTGCAGGAAAACCAAAATTGATTATCTTCAGGTATTCCGCCAACACAAGCTCAGCTCTAGAAAATGAAAAATAAAGCTAGAGTGCAAGCACTTATTGCGGAAGAACACGGCTGAATTGGAACGCATTGAGGAAATGAAATATGTCAGCAGCATCATTTTCTGCGCGTAATTTTACTCAATGCCTCCGCCATCACGCTTCTGCCTTGTCTATGTTTGCGGTTGATAACCAGAATGCATTTCCAATGTTTAGCTGCCTCTTTGGTTTTCATTTATCAAAGGCCTTCACGGCGGTATGCCGAAGAGTATGAAGCGAGCAGCGTGCGAAGCCGATGCAAAAGCAAAACATCATCCGGCGAGCAGTCCGCCGCAATTTCGCCCGGCAGGAAATGAACTGCCTGCGGTCCTTGCCTGCCTTGCACACCCTTTTCTTTTTCGAACGAACTGCAGAAGCGCGATAATCGATGCAGTGCTTCTTTCAGTTTCCACTTAATGAGACTAAAAAAAAAAATCTGCCGGAGTCGCTTCACCTAAGCCTTGACTCAGCGTTATTAGTTTTTCTTCCCATTTCAGGGACTCTGAAGTCCGATACATTGCCAAGATCAGTTATGCTTTGTGTGAAGTAATTTCTCAAAATTATTCAAGAGCGTTAGACTCCAACCATCTAATAATTCGTCCAGTGATCGCCTTGCACGGATTATTTCGCCATATGAAAACACAGAGCACATGCGACCGAGCTAATATTGCATCTCTGCCTTGAAAAAAGCCTTCAAGCTTTTATAGATGGACTATAGTCTTTTTAGATGTAGAAGATTAGTTCGCAGGTATAAAGTACGTGCTACTCCAACGTCCTTGGCGCTAATCCCAACACGAGCATGCATTAAAATGTGTCCCTGGGCGATAGTCACCACAAGTTGGTCGAAATGTTCAGAAGCCCTTCATTGTTGCTGGTGGATGGTGTGAAAAGATGTAATTAACCGAGGAAATGCATTATGAGGTCACATTTTACTTTCCTGATTGTCAGGTGCCGGCGTCAGACGTCCGGAGTCCACAACTTATGTCCGCATCCGGTGTCGTGCCCAGTGGACGTGACCAGGCATTAAATGTACATCATTATTGTCCACCTAACGTTTCGACAAGTGGACTTGTCTTCATCTGGGCAAAGCGATCATCACTGGCAGGGGTTTAAATATGCTTTTGCTCCCAAAGAAGAAAAGCTTGGGAGGGGTAAAGTGGGAGAGAATAAAGTATAGGTCATAGAGTGAAAAGAAAAAAATTGTTTCTACAGTATGAAGCTCTCAGCCTGGAACCAGGGATCCTGTGGCCTGCAAATAAATAAAAGCGGCAGTACCAGGAAAGACTATAATACAGGGTGAATGATTAGTCACCACCTAAGCAGGTTTGGTGCAGATAAACCTTCGTACAAAAGGACAGGCTTTGGAAAGGGCGCTGATAAGGAATGTATCGAAGGGGAACAATTCCTAAAACTTTCTTCAAAGGAGGGGAGGGGGGGGGGGGGGAGGGTGAGAAGGACAAAGCAACAGAATAATAACCGCACAGTGAACCACAAGTTCTACTTAAGTTGAGGACAACCCAGAGGGCTATGAAACGAAAAATGGTAGGGGTAACATTAAGAGATAGAAAGCGTGCAGAGTGGGTCAGAGAAATAACTCAAGTTACCGACATTCTAGTAGAAATTAAGAAGAAGAAATGGACATGGGCAGGACATGTAGTGCGAAGAGAGGATAACCGATGGTCGCTGAGGGTAACAAACTGGATTCCAAGGGAAGGAAAGCGTAGCAGGGGGCGGCAGAAAGTTAGGTGGGCGGATGAGATTAAGAAGTTCGCAGGGGTCAAGTGGAGGCAGCTAGCACAGAACCGGGTTAAGTGGAGAGATATGGGAGAGGCCTTCGCCCTGCAGTGGGTATAATCAGGCTGATGATGATGATGATGATGAACCACAACTGACATGCAAAAAAAAAAAGTTCGAGGGCAAACTCAAGTAGCAAGCGATAAGGAGCAAATGTGTTTGGAGAAACCTGTGCAGCGGAGGGGAATAGAGTGTACATGTGCTGTGATTAAACTGTACAATTAATGCTATGTAGGATTGTTTTTCCCAATAGTTATGGTGCAGAGAGAATATACCTAAGGGATTCTAACGTTCAGTTATAGATATTTATTCCTGCTGGTTCCAAAATCCTACATTTATGAATTAGATATGCCTCTCTATATTTTCTGTCCCTTGCAGGTTGAAAGCCTGACTGGAGAATATATAGTTTAATTTCTTCGAACTTATGGTCTTTATGATTGAAATACTGGGAAAGTGCTTTCGGGAAGTTTTTGCCTGGTCGGCCCGAAGGCTATTAAGCCTCTCTGATGTACAGTTCATGACAGAAGGAGCATTCTAGAAGGTAGACGACGTTTGAAGATGTGCAGTTAAAGCCTGATTTTATGTGAAAAGTGAAATCGCTTGCATTGCTTTTAACCGTGCTGTCTTTTTGTATATGGCTGCACGTCTTACATCTAGTTCGAGAGCAAGGATGTGGTTGTGTTGATTACTTCTTGTCGAGTTTAGAATGTACTAGAATATCTCTGAGGTTCGCGTTACGTTTGTTACAAACGTTTGTTACGGAAACTTGGGCGAGTTGGAAAGCATTTGAAGTCATATTTGCTAGCGCTCCTTTAACACATTAGGAACATTAGAAGAAGGAAAACAGAAAACATATGAACAGGACTGACGCTAGTCTTCAACTGCTGTTTACTGAAACAACATGTCATCGTATACGCTCTCAAAATAGTCATCACATACGCGCAGTGGGGGTGCCACGCTTAAGGTAGGATAACTCATTTTCAGACAGATACACAGACGTAGTGCTGATGCAATTTTGGCTTTCTTTGTTGACACGCAGGGCTCCGAAAATTTCTCTTTCTGTTTGAGCCTTTTGTTGCTAGTACGCGCGTCTTCTGATCGATCGGTGTGCAGGGTATGGGGTTTGGGTCGCCAGGGTATCGTTTGATAAGGCACAGCTTGCAGTGCCTGAAACGATATTCCTCCTAGCTAATATAGCGGGATTCCCTCCCAGCGAGATTCCCCCCAGCTGATATAGATCCCGCTGCTTAACGATGCTCTCTCAGCCTTTCATTTAGGCGGCGACCTGATTGTCCAATATATACCTTGCCACAAGTGAGCGGGATTTCTTACACGACACAGACTTTACACAGAACGAACTGCGTTTGTTGCTTTTTAGCACAAATCGGCTGCCTTGCCGCACCGTTCACAAGAGTGAACAGACGCAGAAGTTTATTTGGGCTAGTCAATAAAAGATCGGCGCGACAATTTTTCGCCAACATTTTCAAACGTTGCGACACGTTGTGCACATAGTGCATAGCCCCAAGTCGAGTTTGCCGGCTAGGATCTTCATGGCTTTGTCGTCGCCCAGTTCTCGCTTCTTTTAGTAGCTTCTCAACCCCAGATGTAACGGTTTCTTCAGGAAATCCGGCGTTATCTAGGCGAGGGTTTTGCAACGCCACTCTTTCCCGGATGCAACGATGTCAAGACTTATTGACAGCAGCGCGTATGGCATTCATGGCAATTACCTCTCTTAACCAGCTTAGAATGAGCCGATTGGTAGTTGAGAATTTCCTTTTTTTTTTTGTCCTCGGCTCATACAACCGGCAAACACGGGCTCTTTAAAAGTTTTTGCATATTTCAAGGAAATGCAACATATCGTCATTTGGCATTTCAATTGTGAAGGTTAAACCCTGGTTACTGGAGTGGAACACATCAAGCACATTTCCCAACATTTCTTCCCTATTGCCAAACATGTCAAGATTCGTTACCAAGGTAGTTGTCAGCATATCTAAAAATGCGTTTTACTTTGTCAGTGTTTATTCGCGCCACAATACATTGGTCACAATAGCTGCATGGGCGATAAAGAAACCAATGCATATGCCATCCTTCTAAATATATTCTGCACCTTCATGCTTTACAACAGTTGAAGAATGATAAAACGATACCAGATTCAAGAACCTATCGATTGAATCGATAGCTGTTACACAAAATCAGCACTACCAATAAGACGAGCGAGGAGCTTTTTCTTTTTTTGAAAAGTCGTAATAAAACATTGACAGACACGTGGCAGAACACACATGGTGGGAACGATTGCTAAAATTATCTTCTGAATAGGGGTTCTTCAAAAAAGAGAAAGAAAACGCTTACCGCCCAGTTTATTCTGGAAACGTTCGAGGAAAAGTGGTTTATGCATCTGAATAACCAGTGTAAAGCGCACCTGAAACTCCTCTCGGCTATATTGAGCGCGGGTGGCCTACTTCCAGATGTGAATCTAGAGGGCTCATCGCTGCATCTCCCTAAATCCGGTCTGCGAAAAGTGCGTGCGCCTAGAGCGATATGCGAGGCATTGTCGTCTGAGAGCAGCGGGTCAGATATCTAAAATCTCCGGGCCTTTGGTTCGGTGTGTCGGCGATACCGGGGATTTGATTAGGTTTAGCGGGACTTCGCCATACGTAGGGGATCTGTCTGGCGAAGGCCTCCGTGTAGCCTGCACAGATAAACTAAGCCAACCGAAAGCGACATGAGGGAAGCTTTTTGCATATTCTCCTTCCTTTCCTAGGCCCCAATTGTGCTCCAGAGTCTCGAAGCTATAGCCGAAATGCTGGGTGTACTTCTTCGACGTCAGCTTGAACAATGGGGGCTGAACTCGGGCCCCATAGATGGCTGTTTCATGCTGGCGTAGCAACAGGACCTCCAAGTTAAAAATGATAATTATATAAAGTTTTTTTTTTTCACAACCTCACAGCTGTCATGAAAGATCAGATAGACAAGGAAAGCTTTATTACAGGGGGCCAGCCCAAACACAACGACAGCAAACAGCACAGACGTGGAAGTTGTTTTTGTTGGCCTCTTGAAAATGGCACGTACTCACCATGAGGGATCGGCCAAGGTGTGAGCGACACTTCTTCGTCCTCCTAGTTTTAGTCATGCGCCACCTGACAAGGCTAGGTGGCATTACCCCTCCCCTCCTTCTGAAAAATATTGAAGAAAACTGAAGACCGCGGGAAACAATGGTATAAAAAAAGAAAAAAGCAGTGGTCACAGCAGCGGACGTACACTAACGTGGGTAGTACGGATTCATCCACACAATGTGCACAATGTCGGAGCTGAATTTTCGTCGTTTTGATGGTGCAGCGCCGTCCGGAATAGGTCACTCACACGACGAAATACTGTGTACGTTTTACGTCAGAGGTCTGCTGCCGGCCCGTGCACGCGGGCGAGGTGGCGGGCTTCCTCAGTGCGGAGGGCATATTGCTGGACATCTGGGCAAGCTGATCACCTTTTGGACACGGGAGCATGAAATCGAGCACGTTCTGAGCTTCGCGTCTGTACCCAAGTCGAAATGGCGTGAAGCGCGTTGCTTCCTATATATGGCCGTATTCTACGCAAAGGTGACGTACGGCGGCACCTCATCCCAAGTCGTGTGTTGCACATCGACGTACATTGACAGTATGTCCGTAATCGTCTTGTTCAACCTTTTGGTAAGGCCATTACTCTGTGGATAGTACGCTGTGGTCTTGCGATGGGTCGTGGAATTGAGCTCAAATGTGTGGTCGATGAGCTGCGACGTGAAAGCTGTGTCTCTGTCGGTAATGACGTACGAAGGGGTGCCATGCCGCAAGACAACATTGCGCATGAAAACTTCAGCTACTTCAAAAGCTGTGGCACGAGAGGTTGCTTTTGTCTCTGCGTATCGACTCTAATAATAAGTAGCGACTACTAACCATCTGTTCCCCGTCTGCAGTAAAGGGAAAGGGCCGAGGAGGTCCGTGCCAATTTGGTTGAACAGAATGCGCGGGGCTGTAACGGGTTTGCGAAATCCGGCAGGCATACGAAGTGGTGGTTTTCGGCGCTGTATTCCCGGCAGCTTCTTGCATAGCATTTCACAGTGGTAGAGTCCTGGAGAGTAACACATGTTACGCACTCGAACGAGAGTTCGCGAGAAACCGAAATGACCAGATGTCGGTTCGTCATGACATGCGAGGAGAATGTCCGCAGAGAATTCGAATGGAACTAATAGAAGGCAAGCTCTTGCTTGGCCCTGGGAGTTCCACTTATAATGACGCCGTGCCGCATACAGAAGAAACCAAGGCGCCAAGATAGGCGTCGAGGGAGGGGGTATCACTCCCTTCCAGGTAGTCGATGAGCCACAACTGAGAGTTTTCGTTTGGTGAATACCCGATTTCGCAAACCATTTGCTCAAACTACTAAAATAAAAAAGAAATTTATCCCTATTTTTCGGCTCGTGCAAAAGCGTAGGGAACCAGAGACGACTTTTCTAAAAACGAAATAAGACGTAAAAATACTGGATTCATCTTTCATACGTATTAACATTCGTATTTGGGATAATCGTTTGAATCACCAGCCATAGCCTCCTTTATACTCTGTGCCTGTCAACGCGCCGCGCAAACAATAGAGCGGCGCCGTCGAGTAAAGTTGCGCGGTCCCTTCGCTGAGGGCGCCGCTGACGTAGGGGTCGAGGCGCACGGGTCGCACGGATACGAATGTCGGCGCGGGGCAGGAGCGCTGTTATTCGCTAGCGGGATAACTGTTCCTAAGCATGATTCGTGCATATTCAGCATATTTACTTGTACGCCCGACATCCACTAAGCATAACAAGTGATCATGATATTTGTTAGGCAATAACACCAACGCTATATGACATTTTATGTCAAGCAGTTTCAAGAAATTGCGCATGGCTCGAAAAACTGCATGACTGCTCTGCTAGCGCCAATGGTAATAGAAAAATTACAATGCTAGTCCATGCTGCAATAAAACAAAATTTAAGAAGAAAGGCACCAGCATTTATTTACACATTTCACAACAGCAACTGTGCTTCAAGAGTACCATGTAGAAGTGGTGTGATGAATACCTGCCACAAGTAGGGAAAAAAGTTCACGGTGACTGCTGTCGCTGATAGCACTTCAGAAGCCAGCTTGATTTACAGATGATTGGAACAACTTCATCGCAGTATGCCATTGAGATCTGTGAGGAGAACAATTTTGGTATCAGCTGTTACTTTCAATGATTCAGCGTGTCTTACAAATCTTTTTTTTGTTAACCAGAAAAATAGGGAAAGACAAGTATACGCGTTGCATCTTTCTGTTTCGATCACTCCAAAATAATCGTCACAATAGGCAAAGCTCGTGTTTTTTTTTTTTTTTTTCACAGAATTGCGCAGTTAGCGAAACAAAAAATACTGCGCTGGAGCACATGTAACATACCACACAGACGAGCTAACCAGGGAGGAAGTTCGCATCGCAGTCCAGAAAATACACGTGCACATTTAATATTATTATTATCTTACTGACGCGTAATAAACACACTTCTGGTGCTGTCATTATTTCTCACAGGCCTTAATGCGGTTGAGTGCGAGAAGGAAAACTAATATAGGCTTTGCAAGATTTGGTTTAACTCACTTTAAAGTAGTCATCTTCACAATAGGTAAATCTTGTGTTTCTATTTTATCACAAATTTTCGTAATTAGCGTATACTGCAAAAAAAAAAAAAAAGCTTCGCAGGAGCACACTAACACACTACGCAGACGAGCTAGGCAGGGAAGCAATTAGCATTGCAGTCCAGAAAGAACAGGTGCGTATCTAACATTACTATTGCAGTATTGACGCTTAATAAACACATTGGTGCTGTTACTATTTTTTACAAGCCTCAAAGTAGCTGAATACTACGCAGCGATCGCCGGAAGGACAAAGCAAAGCTGGCACTTACCAGTTGGTGCAGTGCTGTATTCCTGCAGCACCCGAAGGCAGAGGAAAGTAGAAGCATGACCTTGTACACAGCAGAACAGTCCACGAAACAGCGAGACAGCGGCAGCGCGTGGCTATCCGGACCGCTTTGCAACACGCCGCACCCGGCACTCGCCTGGCGAAGGTGACCCTACGTCGCTGTCGCCATCTCTCGGCAGCCAGCGGCGTAACTTGTCAACGGAGGAGGAGTGGCGGCGACGGCCGCGGAGCGCGGAATTGACAGGCACAGAGTGTATAAAGGAGGCTATGCACCAGCTCATCGCTTTTTCAGTATAATTACCTATTACATCGTTCACAGCCCCCCTCCCCCCCCCCCCCCCCTCCTTCCCAAGAACTGCCGCTTTCGATCCTTTTCGTCGTGTCATTCCTGAAGTGGGATGATATACCACAGGATGCCTTGAAGGATATCTGCGTCATCCATTTTTATGCGAAACCATTTCTTGCCTCACGACAGGTGTCATCAGGGTGCTTCGCCAAAGCGTGTCAATAAAGCGTGTCCTGACGAAGGCACACTTAAGAAAAAAATTCGCGTCACCACTAACAACTGAACCACCATTTTTCCGTGGTCCAGCCGAGAGCGCTGATCAGTATTTCACGTCAACTTCTGCGGACGGGTCCATAGGTCTCCTTGTCCAGCGTAAGGACGCTAGCAGACATTGAGAGAATTAAACAAGTAAACACATTAAAGAAAGAGAATTTAATAATTGACGAGTAAGTACGATGAGAAAAATTTAGAGGCAAACCAATAAAAAAAGCAGAAACAAAGAAATAAGGAATGAGACGCGTCTATTGTTGCAAAAACAGCAGCAACAACGCTCCCGCTTTTGCATTTCCGCAGTGCAGGCTCTGCAGTGTTCATTTCTAGAATGAAATCAAAACCATATTTAACTATTATAGTCACCACTGGAGGGGCCTTTGCTGGCACTGAATAAAAAAAAGCTGAGCAACCCAGCCGTGCTATTGTGATCTAAAGTGGTGGGCTATAAACACCACCAGATCGAAGACGATGGCGCAGTTGCACTTAGCGAACTACGTGACTAATAAAACGGGACTTGCCTTTAGCGCATCGGTCGAATAACGGTTGCTACAGCTGAATTCTAACTGAGTGTGAGCACTGGAATACAACAGGCTTGTTTTATACAGCGCTGTTAACTTCCATTGTTTGGCAAAAGGAACAAATGATCGAGGGTGCGCATTATCGTGGCCAGAAACACGATGACGGCAGTTGGAATGCGCACAGATATTGGTTGCCGAGCTACAATGAAGAACCATATCAACAAATATAATGACTTGATACTCCTTCAGTGAATCGTCTTCGTTGTGCGTTTTTCGTCAATCCCGTCAGAACACGCAAAACCCATAAACTGAGCTCTCTCATTAGTCAGCTATATTGCTAAAAGTATATGGGATGTGAAAGCAGGTAACAGCGCTGCTTTCTTAACCTGGGAATGCGAAGTCAGTTCTATCCTACTACGATTAAAAAAAAAAAAAAAATATTCGACGTCCTCGTATCTCATCATGATAGTCAAAAAGCGGCATGTACAAAAACTCATGTTAGCGTTTACGTGATGATCCACTGAAAGGTGAATGTTTTTTCTTCATATAATCTTCTACGCGTTTGTTGTCTATTCAAACGTAATGTTTTCACTGATATTTGGAAATAAACGGCTTACTTACTAAGTGTGCTTTGGTGCAGTTTTTTGGAAGCCTTGCGAGTTCTGTCACATCGCCTGATGGATTCACCGAACAGTACGCTGGCAGACCTTGCTCGCACTCGGTCAGAGGGCGATCGCGTATGTGTATGGCGTATTTATCTAGATTAATTGACGGAGTGGCGCAAATGCACCTTTATAATGACGGCGTTCCCTGCACAGCGCGGAGTGTTTTGCGGTTGGAATTTGAGAACGATAATGTGAGGTGTCTCTCTAGGCTCTATGGCGCCAGAGTGCATTGCAATTTTACGCGAGGCGTGATTGGCTGCGGTGATAGTATGAAGCTATTGAGACTGGGCCAGGTAAGCGGGTCTGAAACCCAGTCACGGCAATTTTTGTTCACAGTTGACAGTTTGCGCAAACTTGCTTGGTCCAAATTTCCTGTCTCTGGAAATTCATGATGCAAGAAATGTCATTGTATTGAAACATTGGTGCTATGTTAAACAGCTAAATACTACTTCTCTTGATTTGGCTTTGAAATTCACATATAAGAGCGTCGACTGAGTAGAAACCTCTCTGCCACCCTCTGCTCAAATTTTGCAATGATCGATTTGACAACGGGCTGTATGATCCCCAAAAAAGCTGTCCTTTTAAGGTTTGCAACTGATTTGTGCAGTGGAGGTCACGAGCTAACAACTGAATGAAGAAACTAGAGGAAGAATCCGACTTTGAATGCCAGAAAAAATATAAACGACAGTTTTATTGTAGACTGCCGATAATCAGCTTGCGGGTACAGCTGCTCGACCCGTGTATCAGATGGAGAAGGATATGCCTCAGTTTATTGGCAATTGCGGATTTTCTACTTGCAGTGAAGGTTCGAATGAAGCTATCTGCCGTTTCTGCACCGCGGGAAACTCGAGCACTGTGACCGTTGTCTAGAAATTACATCAGTGCTTTTACTCCACCGCATTTTTTAGACCGAAAAGACAGAATAGAAAGACAAGGTTAACACGGGCGCTACCCAACACTGATTTATTGAAGGGAGATAGAGGCATATAAATATGTAACAAGCCTTGGGTTACAGTTTCGGTTACATTTATAGGTTACAGTTTTTAGATTTATTGATTCAGCTAGGTGAGGATCATATTTGTTGGTAATACAACCCGAGATCGGTGAAGCCGTTGCTAAGTTCTAATTCAAGCATTCCAAATTAGTGAAGAATGGGATCATCAACACGTGCTTGTTAAATGCGTTAAGGAAATCTTGCTACCACAGCATGGGCAACAGTTTTGAATGGCAATTGACAACAATTGCAAAGGCCTGTTATCTGGAGTCGGTTATTAATGAGGCCAGTTGCCGGTTACTGAAGAGCCTTAAAAAAACGCTCAGGCAGAAATCCCTGCCCAGCATGGGTGGGAAGAAGAGGAAGGTTGCGGTGGTACCGTATGTGCACAGAATTTCACATGGCCTCAAAAACGTAGGCAAGAGGTATGGTGTTGATGTTGCATTGACCGCGCTGCTCAAGATGAAGAGGATTTGCCCGGTTATTCAAAGGGAGAAATAATCGCAGAAGCAAGAATGTGGGGTTACACATAGAGACCCCTTTGTTAAATGCAAGACTATAGTGTTGTGTACAGACTTCCACTCTCTTGTGGAGCCTGTTATATATGACAAACCGGACGCTGTATTAACAAGAGACTACTGAAACACCGGAACAACTTGGAAAGTGGCAAGGACAAAACATTTCTTGTCTCACATTGCCATTCCTGTGGGACAATGAAGAAGGAGAAGAAGTAGTGCACTTCCCTATTTGATCAGGTTAGATTTTGTATCGCCACAAAGAAACGTTGACGAGAGAACTAGTTGATGCATATTTTATTTCAAGGGACATTAGGTGCGTCGGCAAGACTGTTCTTGCTCTTTTAAGCAAAGAGATTTCTTTTCTGAGTGATTTTTGTGTAGTAGGTGAACCCAGGTGTTGTTTCACGTGAATGCTTCGTTTTCGTGATATTTGTTTTTATCTGGGCCTTGGAGTAAAGACTTAGGCTGAGTTGTGGGTCAGCGCTTGTCCTGTGGCTTCCTTTTATGTTTTCTTGTGTCTTCCTGTTCACACTGTTTATATTAACAATGAACTTTTATTAAGTCGCCCAACAAAGTATCGAGATTAATTCCTTCTTTCTTCGTAGAAACTTAATTTGAACTCCTGTTTGCTCTTTCCGTTTGCTCATCTGCTCCTGTCCTTATTTTATACCAAAATGCGCGTAACCATTCTTTTTTTGTGCAGGCAGTTTTGTTCACATTGGTGACTCTGCAGCGCAGACTACAGCGCAGAATCCAACTGGACACTCTCGGCCGGACAGCGGGGATCGTTATCAATAGCACTGCATATACAGAGGTAAACATCAGCAAGGCTGTCTTAATATGCCAAAATTGAGCGGTGTCGTTCGTAGTTACACTCTCGGGGCATCCTACTTGGTTTTGACGCAGACTCTTGGTAATGGTAGACTCTCCACTTTAATGAATGAAAATTTCCTCCCACAACTGCTAATACGAAGAAAAATTCAGAGACTAAAATTTCTACTTTTGCTAAAAAACAACAAACTGCTACAAGCACTGAACTTTACCTTACGCCCCTTACAACACATTCAACAAGACATCATCATGCACAGTCTTTTACTCCGTATCACGCAAAACGCAATGCATTTCAGTATTCTTTTTTCCCTCGTACTATTGAAGAAGGGAACAAGCTGCCTTCTGATGTGATAATGTCCATTGAATCTCTTGATAAATTGCTGCCGTTTTAACTATAGTCGTGTTTAATTTTCGTGTATTTTCTTGTTTGTGTTGAACATTGTATTCTTTTCGCCCCTCCTGCTAGGGCCTGCAGTATTTGCTAAATAAACAAATAAATAAATAAGCACCATGATTTATGGTAATTCTAAACTCTCGAATCCGAATGCATTGCTCGGAATAAACTTCGGCCTTACCTCCAAAACTAAGGCAACCCAAAGAGAAGGCTAAAAGGAACGCCAAAGTGAGATGAAAGTGGAAAATAAGCACTGATGGCTATGAACAAACAAAGGCATTTCCGCTGCTCAATAGAGGCGTCCGTACAGCGCACGTGCCGTGTATAATATGAGTGCGCCCAGCGCGGCATCAAGTGCGTTTCCGTGTTTCATCCGGTGTTCGACCAGTGCCTGGTCTAGTGTGGGCTCTGGGCGGCTACGTTGGTCGAATGGGAATGCGCCCTATCAGCCGACCAGAATGGGCTCCCCCGCACATTGTTATGGCGGCGTCCGGCTTTAGGCCTATACGATCCCGATGTTTTCTACATGAGGCGCTGCGCTGCAAGTAAGCGACGGTGCATTTTACCTGTAGGGACGGTGATTCGAGCAGCTCGTATGCTGCCAAGTATCACCGGCATTCGACGAAAGTCCCTGGAGGCTCCAAGGGGGATCATCACCGCTTGCGAGCTAGTTTCACGTGCATGCATTTTATCGATGCCATGCTATGCTGTTCCATTTCGGGTACGGATTTCTTTCATGCTAAGTGGTATAATCAGATACCGCGCAAGAGGAATAATCAGATTCCACGCAGATGATATCTCATTATTCAGTATTCCGCGCCGTGGTGGTTCAGTAGTTAGGGTGCTAGACTACTGTGTCCAAGGATGCAGGATCGAATCCTGGCCGCGGCGGCCGCTTTTCGATGGAGGCGAAAAACAAGGCATCCGTGTGCTGTGCAATGACAGTGCACGTTTAAAAACCCCAGGTGGTGAACATTTCCGGAGCCCTCCACTAAGGCGTCTCATAGCCTGAGCCGCTTTGGGACGTTCAATTCAATTTATTCAACACCGTGAAGATGTTAGGTGCGCCGACAAAAAGCCAGAAAAAGGCTTGACAGAGGTCGACGCACCCTACAAAGAGTTGGCAGCAGTATGCACAAACAAGCATTAGTTACATAATAGGTAAAATCTCTACAATGCAATAATAGCAGCTAGGTGTATATGAATAGTGTATAAAACAGAACGTGAAACACTTACATTACCAATAATACACACAAAAAACAAGTAGAAATCACAGTGATGCAACATTGTTGATAGTGTTTTTTATGCATTAGTTTACTTGTACATTGTTTAGCAAATAAGGAAGAGTATAGCGCAACATTTGGCGACCATAATTGGTTCTAGTTTTTGGCACAGTCCATGTGAAACGAGCGCGAGTAGAATAATTTTGGTCTTTTGCTTTTAAGAGAGACAGCTGCGTCATGAATGAGCTTTGTTTTAAAATATTAGTCTTGTACCTCCTAAAAAGTATGGTGTCATACAGCTGGTGAATGGAGATGATGCCAAGTGCCCCAAAAATCGGTTTAGTGTGATCAAATCGCGAAGAATTGATAATACTACGAACAATTTTCTTCTGAATGAGATGCATCCGTTTAATATTGATAAATGACGTGGTACCCCACACCAAAAAACAATAATTAAGAACAGAAGAAAATAGTGCATTGTACAACATCTGTTTAATACGCTGCGGCAATAAAAATCGTATTCTGGATACAACACCAGCAACCTTCGACAATTTGTCCCCAACCATTTCGACGTGCTCATCCCATGACATGTTTTCATGAAAAATCACACCTAAGCTTTTGACCGAATGGACTATTTGAATCAGCGATGAACCACTGTTTAAGTGGAGTGTGAGACATGGCGGGCAAGAAATCAGTTTATTTCGAGGCCTAAAGAGTACAGCCTTGGTTTTTTCGGTGTTTATAATTAGCGAATTGCATTCAGACCATTCATAAAGAAGGTGCAGACAAGCTATGGCTTGCTGTTCAAGGTCTTGTATGTGTGCGGCTTTAAAGAATAGAGTTGTGTCATCAGCATAAATTACAAAGCTTGGAATCTTACTTATGCATACGATGCCATTGACATAAAGGAGGAAAAGCAACGGTCCTAAAACGCTACCCTGCGGAACGCCAGAAGAGAGGCGTTTGAAATTTGATAATTCATTGTTTATGTTCACTTGCTGCGCACGGGAACTAAGGTAGGAGGTAATCATTTCAAGAAATTTCCCGCGAAAACCATAATGTTCAAGTTTGGCTAACATTGTTTTGTGATTGATTCTATCAAAAGCTTTTGAAAAGTCAACAAAAATGCCGAGTGTAAGAAGTTGCTGTTCAAATGACTCTAAAATTAGTTCTTTTTGGGTTAGAAGTGCAGTCTCCGTCGAAAAGTTTTTCCTAAAGCCATGTTGAAAAGGTGTTAGTATGTTATATTTATCACAAAAAGTGGACATTCGCCTATACAGAATTTTTTCAAAACACTTCGAAAATATGGGCAGAATGGATATTGGACGATAATTTGACAGTTGATTTTGGTCTCCACCTTTGAAGAGAACGGTTACCTTGGCAATCTTCATTCCTTCGGGAAAGACTGCATGTTCGAGGCAGCAATTAAAGATGTATTCCAATACTGGGCTAATTATATCGACTACATATTTTACCGGCAGAATTTTAAGGTCATCTATGTCCCGTGATCTGCTGTGGCGCAGAGCCAACAGGCAGTTCTTAATTTCAGTGGCATCTGTTGACATCAAGTATGCTGTGGAAGGAACCCGCGAGTCAAGGCACTTCACATTCTGCGGGCAAGGATTATCATCTACCAGGGACACGAAGTATTCATTAAATTTATCTGCTAGTTTTTTTCCGCTCAGTCGTTCCTTGTCTACTAAGATATCCAGCATGCCGTCAGCTTGTCGACCATGGTTTAAAACTTCATTTATAGTTTTCCATACAAGGTCACTCCTTTCTAGTACAGCTGGATTAAATAATTTTTCCATATATTCTTGTTTTGCTTGACGAAGAAAGGATGTTACTCGGTTTCGATACGTCTTAAAGCTCGCTAGATCATCCAGATTTCTGCTTTGGATGAAACGATTATAAAGATATGTTTTTCGTTTTATCATCCGAAGACATTCAGTTGTTATCCAGGGCTTACGTGCTTTGGAAGGTTTTTTGAAAGTGACAAGTGGAAAGCTGCGTTCATAAATAGACCTAAATGTAGTAATAAATGTATTATAAGCATTTACTGGGTCATCTTCGCTGAGCACAACACTCCAATTCACGGCCGCGAGTGTTTCCCTAAAGGAGTATAATGTGTCATCGTTTATACGCCGATATTGTACAGCAGGAACCGTGCACTGTTTTTGAGGGGATAAGCGGTCTACAAACATGAATATGGGCAGGTGATCACTTATCTGGGCAACAATGACTCCTGAGTGAACACAGTCAACTGGAGAATTACTAATGAAGACATCAATTGCCGTCGCTGTCTGAAGCCGTGTTGGTTTATTTATGGCATTGGTAAATCCATTGCTCTGCAATATGTAGTCAACCTCACGTTTACTTGCACAAGAAGATGAAAAATCTATGTTAAGGTCCCCACCTAGAACTAGGTTGAGCTCGTTTACTGTTATCCATTGCAGGTAGTCATCAAGGAAGACAGCGAAATTCGAGACGTTTCCTTTGGGAGGCCGGTAAATAACAGAGAAAACTTTTCTGCCACTTTGTAGCGAAAGCACTTCGTAATCTTCGTGTGTTACAGTAAAGTCATCCAGAATGCAGCATTTGAGAGATTTTGCCAACGCTATCATAACACCGCCTCCTCGTTTATCTGTGCGGTTCTGCAGGTATGTGTTGTGATCAGACAGGTGCATAGCTTCGCTACTATTTTGATACCAAGTCTCTGTTATCATTATAACGTCAAAACGGAAATTCAGTGTGCAGAAAAACGCTTCCAACTCATCACCTTTGCTTCGCAGGGATTGCGCGTTAAGGTGAAAGAAGGAGACAGCTTTCTTTTTCTGAGCAGATTCGGCACATAGGTCGGAAGGCAGCAAGAATTTGCACATCTTTTCGACAGCGGCTTGTGGTTATGTATTAGAAGCGCAGCACTTAAGCTATCTTATCCAGGTCTTGGATACAGCAGATACGCACAATCGTTGATGTTTCAGTTTTTCTGGCAAGAATTTGCCCATTCTTTGTCCAAACAAATTTCCAACCATGTTCCTTTTTCCGTGCTACTGCGATACCCAGCAGTTTTTTGAGGGACGGACACAAGTGCTCATTTACATACACAGTGTCTGAACCACTATAGCCAAGTTGTCCTGCTGTAAGCTGCGCCTTTTTCGCTTTCGCTAGTACACTGTCGCGCTTTGTTCGAGTTTTGAATTGGACAACTATATTTGGGGTAGTCTTGTTCTTCGTCTGAACGCGGTGGCAAACATCAACATCACTTTCCAGTATTGGCTCATTGATCATTTCTCCCATTTTTTCCAACATGTTCGGAAGGTTTTCTTCTTCTGCAGCTGGAAGGCCGTTGATCTCGATGTTCTTATTTCTGGTGTACTGCTCCAGACTTGTTAATCGTTGTTCAAGGTCAGAGCATCGCTTTCTCAGTTCGTCACATTCAGATGACATTGCAGCGTTTTCAGATTTCAGTTCCTTATTTTCTTTTTGCAAGGAAGAAAACTTGACTAGCAAATCATCATACTCTTCACTGCAATGCTCTACACTTTTGGTTAGCTCTCTTGAATCATTGCGCAGATCACGTTCTAGTGAACTGCGCATCGCTGCGATTTCTTTACGAAATTCTTTTTTCAGCTCTTCTCGAAGTTTTTCAATTTCAGAAGGCATAGTAAAGCACAAGATAATTGGTACGAACAGCAGAGAAAACACGGTATCAATGTGGCAGCAGTGACAGCAATAAGGCACAACTAGTCTCACTTAACAAGAATGCTGTAAACTAACCTGCAAATAGACAGGGTACGATGTAAGCCAGTGCTCGCAGTGCCGTCACTGCTGCCAAGAAGACGGGCCAGGCACAGAAGTTCCTTTTAAGCAGCCTAGGAGCCAGTCGTGGCGCTGAACGCAGGAGGCAGGAGGTACGGAGCGCAGGCGCGAAGATACGACTTGATGCAGATTGCTTGTCAGCTCAGGAGCGTCGAGGTAGCTGCACGGGTTTCAGTATAGACACGTTCTGCAAATAGACAGGGTACGATGTAAGCCAGTGCTCGCAGTGCCGTCACTGCTGCCAAGAAGACGGGCCAGGCACAGACCAAATCCCCACAAACCAAATCTATTCAGTATACGTCCACTCGACTACTTTTCCGATAGGCTACATTCCTATTTCGCACCAGAGAATCTCGCAAGCTAAGCGGCATAGGTGTGGCAAGGCGTGGCGACTTCGCAAGCGCAGGCGGCGCCCGATCATTGGGTATATGTTCACTCTAGTACGTTTCTCGTAATCTCTCTAATAGCATAAAAGATCTCGCACGCAACTCCACACGCGAAGGTGGCATCTGATTATTCTCTGTAAGTCCACTGTAGTACGTCTCCGGTAGGCTAAATCCCTCTTTAGCACCAGAGAGTCTCACAAACTAAGTGGCATACGTGTGGCAAGGCGTGACTGCTCCACCCGTGTAGGCGGCATTCGGTCATTTGGTATATTTCCACTCTAGTAGGTCTCCCGTATGGTAAGTCTAACTGCGCAAAAAATCTCGCACACTTACTAGCATAGTTGTTTCAAGACGGGCAACACCGCACGCGCAGGCGTATTCAGGTACTCGGTATATAACCACTCTATTATGTTTCCGGTATGCTACTTATATATATATATATATATATATATATATATATATATATATATATATATATATATATATAATATATCATCAGAGAATTTCGCACAATAGTTGGCATAGGTATGGCAAGGCGTGACTGCTCTTCACGCGCAGGCGGTGTTTGGTTATTTGATATATGTTTACTCTAGTACGTCTTCGGTATGCTAAATCTTTCTATTAGCATCAGGAAGTTTCGCACGCTAATTGCCATGGATGTTGCCAAGCCTGACTAGTCCGCACGCTCAGGAGGTACTTGTTTTAGCATACGGGAACATAACAGTTTTAGCATACACTCTACCTACCGGGTGTGCCCTGACTCTGATGTCGGAGTAAGGAGAGCCAAACATTGGGTGGCGAACTGACGCCCCTCCCAACTCCTAGTTCTACAGCCTGTACCAACATACAGTACCTGTTCGAGACCGTTCTGTCCGTGATTTTAGTTACACCGTTTGCTCTGGCATACTAATGTGATGAATGGCGAATTCTGCAGCGCAGAAGCAGACAACCTGCTTTGTGACCTCAGAGGCGAACTGGCGACCACTGTCCATAATCACACTTCCTGGAGGTACGTAGGCAAACAGTTATGAATCCGGGCATAGGACATGACACATGGTACGTGAAAGGTGAGTGGGAGGCTTCCATCTAGGATATACAGATATGTAAACTAATCTACATGAGCACGAATAAAAGTTTGTTTTAAAACAATCCGAAAATAAGTCAATGCCCCCTTGCTCACGAGATGAACTCGGGGGGCGTCAGAGGGCTAAACTGACACGATTCAATGGATATAGGGTGGCTATATAGCACTTACGTTGATAGCAGCTGGAAGCCTAACTCTGAATGGTTGCCTACATTTGCGGAGAATACGTAGCATGGCTCAAAACAATAGAGCTTTCACGTTCATACCACATGTCCAAATTTAATCTTGCCCGGTGCTTTTCCCAATAGTTTCAGAGCTAATATGAATGTCAGTAGTGTATGAGGTAAAACTTTGAACTCGAAGTGCGCCTAATCACTGGTTTGGTTGGTTTGTGGGGTTTAACGTCCCAAAGCGACTCAGGCTATGAGAGACGCCGTAGTGAAGGACTCCGGAAATTTCGACCACCTGGGTTTCTTTAACGTGCACTGACATCGCACAGAACACGGACGGCATTGCGTTTCGCCTCCACCGAAACGCAGCCGCCGGTGGTCGAGATCGAACCCGGGTACTTCAGCCCAGTGGTCGGGCATCTTAACCACTGAACCACCACGGTGGAGCACTGTTACTGGCTTCAGCACTAAGTAACTACACGTGTCTCAATGCTGAAACTGCATCGCTCATGAGTGCCCCACCAATGCGTAGAATAATATCAGGATGAGTAAATAGTCCATCCTTTGCTGTCTCAATCATTCTTTGTGGGAGTTAGACTGAACTGTGTTTGGGCACGGCGGCGAAGAGGCTGACTAAGTGCCTCAGCGAACGCCTGAGAGATAGCTCTATTAGGTGGTGCTAAGTGCCTGCCATCGCGTGCCAACGTGAGCCTTGATTTCACACGTGAAATAGCGATGAACCCGAAGGTTATATTCATTCGGCTGAGCCTATTCTGCCGGTGACCAGCACCGGCAACAGCAGTGGCTCGGTGAGGGGGGACTTCTTACACGACGTTGCATTCGTTTCGCTTCCGGCTTTTCCTTTTTGGCCACGTGCCGAACGACTAACAAAGCTGCTACCGCACTGTGGGTATGCAGCCCAGATTCCGAGCCGGTTAGTTTTAGGGCACGGGGCAAAGCGATTCAGTTTCACCACTGTCTTTATGACCTTCTTTTCACCTTATGCATTGCCAAATTATTCGACCACGTATATTTCTTTTGCCGTTTTAAATGAGAACATATGAGAAAAGAAAATTATGCACATTTCTTCATTTCATATCTTCTCTATAGTTTCTGTTTTTGCTGTTATTCGCCATCGCCGTGTCGAACCACACCGGGATTTGGGAGCAAACCTCTAAAGGTTTGCTTGTTCCTTTCGTTATGGCTTGCTTGCAATGTGTTGTGCACTAGCATGCTGCTCATGAAGAGCTTTAGAATAGGGGCCTAACCGGTTAGGGGGATAGAGTAATAGAGGGGTGACAATGCTCCTAACCGATTAGATCAAGCTATTCCCATCCTCCCTATTAATGCTGTATTAGCGCCAGGACACTTGATTATATGAAAACGCTAAGTAATGTTTGTCGAAAGTGACTCCTTGGCCTTGAACATGGTGAATAAATAGAACACACGAGACGTGAAACCAAATATCGCGCTCACAAAGCCATGTGGGCTGTCGCTGACGTCTTTAAACCCACAGGACGTGTACACTTTTTACCGCAATGAATACGGGGTTCCTTTAATTGATACCTACGCAAACGAAGCGAGCCGCCGCTCTGGGCTTGCTGCTCGCAGTTCAACAGACGTATGTACACTTTTACTTCCTTACACAGAAAGGTACAAACAGAGCTTCTGCGCGTGAAGAGTCCTTGCATATTCAAGGAGCAAGCGAGCTGCAATATACGATCGGTTTACAGTACATATATGTGCATTCCATGATGCCTTTGTGTTTTTTGACTTGTTTGACTTCAACAGCGCCGCGCTACGTTCGAAACGTTCCGCTATATCACCGTCGAACGCCAGAACAAATTCCACTTGTCACCTTTAGCCAAAGTGCATTTCTTAAAGCAGGACGTCTCGACAGCGGAGCAGAAATTTGAACGATTTGGCACATCTTCGAAAACTTCACCAGCGCTGCGACAGGAGACAAAGCCTTCCTTTCTTCCTTCTTTCTTCCTTCTCTCCTTTGCCCCTGTCGCAGCACTGGTGAATTTTCGGACATCTCGATAAATGCATGCAAAACATATTTCCAGCCATATGGCCAGTAATCCTCTGTTTATGAGTTTTCTGCATAATATGTGCAACGGGTCCACGAGCCAAAGAAACATGTGACATTTTACGACATAGCTTTCCTTAAATACACGCTTGACGTAATGAGCGTTTCAATCAAAACTTGTACTGGCTAGAAAGAAAAAAAGACATTGTGAACTTTGTGTCTATTTGTCCGCTATAAGCAAATATCTGGGTAATACAAATAAACCAACTGTGAAGTCTCCAGAATAGCGCACCTATAGCCACAGGATTTTAAAACCTGAACTAGTAAGATCACTGTGAGTAGTTTCTTACTTGCTTAGGCTGCCGACATAATGTGTTATTTCTGTATATTGTATTTAAAAATGTGTATCACAAGGTAATGAGGATCGACGAGGATGGGGAGCCTCTCTCTCATGAATTATTTTATAGGAGTGAACCAGGTTACTATAAGCGCGTAACTTAATGAACGCCTGTGATTCTTTATAATAATGTTTAATGGCAGCCAATGTTACCAGGCGCAATCAAAGGAAGTACACCTCATTACATTATATACGGCCGCAGAGAAATCAAACAGATGAACATCACATTAGAATCAAAGAGATGAACATCACACTGAACAGAAAACAAATTAAACATTACAATCGAAATAAAAAAAGAATGGGAGGAAATACTGAACGTGACCGCCGAAAAGAAACGTTTCACTGGTAGAGCTCTAATTGGAAGAACGCTAAGCTCTTTGAGCAAAGAGACTTTCTCGTTGCTGCAGGGAACGTTTGCATGCGGGACGAAGCGCCAGACAGATCTATCGTAAAACAATGGTCGTAGTTGTCAATTCACACGAGTGCAAGCTGTGGCTAAGCACAATCAAACAGCTCTATCAAACTGAACAGAAATACACGGACTATGAAGGAGGGAGCAAAAGACCTCCATTTCCGGCATTCTTGTAGGCATTCATTCGATTCTGCAGGGCAGCCGATGAATTAGGCGCTCTTCTAAGAAAAGATACCACCCTCCGCCCTCCACAAACACACTCGATTGAAAGGTTGTGCTTCTACTCACGCCTGAATTAAGACAAGCAAACAGGCAGCCGCATTTCCTTTTCACTTTTCTGGTTACTACGGACAAGCAGCGGAGAGCCATTGCTTTGAGTTTTGGCAAATAGGCGAAAGGGAATGCGCCTCCCTAGCCTCTTCTGGTTGTTATATTTAGATTGTTTGACTCGTCTCTTGTACCGCCGCTCGGAGCACTTCATATTTTCCCCTCATGTTACTAGCATTCCAAATTTTGTCATCCGAGACACGGTTCAAAATGTATGCATTTTTCTCGTTCGAAAGGCCCCATTGTGTGCTTCTCAAGGCTGTCAGCATTTTATAGGAGAGTACTGGACTTGAACAAGGTCCCGGTATACATTCTGTCGTGCCGTCCTTTTTCTAACGCGTTGCATTTTCCTTTATTATTGATTCGTAGATATACAGCGAAGCCGTTGTTTCCAATAGTCGTCTACCATCTACCCTCTACAGCTATGTAAATATTTATGCAAAAGGGATAAGAGACACAGCCAAGCCATCGGGGGCAATCAATATTGACCGGAAAGCACCATAGGTTATTTTGTTCTGAGGTGTAAGAAATTTATATTGTTCAAGCGCCGCGGCCTCGACCCATCCAAAGACGGATGTACAGCTTGAGCAGTTAGGTTTTAATTTATAGTGAAATTCGAAGAACGAGAAAATGCTGCTGGCTGAACGGGAAAATTCTGCTAAGAGGCCCAAGTTGGTTTCAGTAGGCTAGGGCGCTGCATTTTAAACGGTTGGTTACATTTCGCGAGAACACTTTGTATATATGCTGTTGTAAAAACTGGTGAACACGTAAGCGTTTAGAGTATGACACTGCAACTTAAAGGCGGCCGCCGAAGGGTTCACTTTCGCATATTTATTCTAGATCGCACGTTCACTTAACTACTTGCTGAGTCACTAATCCCTTACTGCGTGTGTCTGTGTGTGCATTTGAGGGCGGCACAATGTACGACTGATTTCTGTTGCATTCTTTTTTCCTTCACTTAATTAGTCCCCAGGTTAAGTTCATGGTAGTGTAGTGTTAACGTGCGATGCGCTTGATTAATATACCTTGTATACGAAAGCCGATAGTGAGCATGTACAATATAATAAATAAATTTTAAGGATTCTTCTTGCCGGCAACCAGATCACGTTATTAGCTTCAATTCAGGAAGGGCGGAAGTGCGTTACTCTGCGTTACTGCGTTACTGGTGACAAATGAAACGAACAGCTTTTCTCCGAACCCTTCGATCTGTGAGATATCTGTTAGTTTGTGAGTATTTCATATAACGCAATCATAATCAAGCATAGGAAGGATTAACTATTTATAAATCAATAACTTTACTTCACATGAAGCTTGAGCTAATTTCCGTCTCCGATATCCAAATTTCTTAAGGGCTTCCCCTTGTAGTGATATGCTGTTAGTTTGTTATTGAAAAACGGAGCGCGAGAAGCAGTTAGAGAGTGTCATGAATGCAAATTTGCGAAGACTGACTCGCATTTACCATTTTTGCACCATTCAGAAAATGTAAGAAGCTAATTATTAGGTAAATGTACAATGATGCATAGAGGAACGGGTGATAATCTACAGGTCACAATCATCTGCATGCATGCGAATTTTAGGCGTGACGGTATTCAGAAGGTCGTTAATGCAAAGTAAGAATAGTAGCCTAAAACAAACACTTGCGGCATGCCGGAAAACTCTGGGATGACACTGGATTCACCGGAATTGTATGCTACATACTAAAGCGAAGCGCACAAGGAAGGTTGGAAGCAATTCTTGCTCAGTGTGGCACTGCGAAGTAGATAGAAATTCCTCATCCATTCATATACCTACGATGCCAATGCGAAAGGGAAATAAGGTTTCTTAATTCTCCTTCTTATCCCTTTCACAAATGACTGTCGCAGGAAATCACGTCTTTTTTAAAGAAAAATCAAAACTAATTACAGAAGCACCTGAATTTCTTGCCGATGTGCTGAAGGCAGGATTCAACCGATCCTTCGTCTAGCCCTCTCGTAACTCTGTGGTCTTCCTGAAATGGGAAATAATTTTCACTGCCTCTTCTCGAGTAAAAAATGTTACGCCGGATTTTTTATTTCAAAGGGTTTAGAAGGACCGCTTTCTACAACTCTTCTAGGCTGCTTTACTACAGTGAGAAAAGTTAAAAATTTAGTCTTCGTTTACGACGCACTCAAGGTGTAATATAAGACGTCCTAGTTCAGACACCATGAAAGTTCGTTGTCTTCACCGAGCGCTGAAAGGTGGGACGAGCTTAACAGTTAAAGCATCACGTACAGATTTGGCTTGAAGTTATTACGGCTCTATACAGGCTACTGAGGGGAACGATCATTCCAAGTAAGTGGTAGCTTGATGAAACAGCATTGATGATATCCCATGAGATCTAATATTTTAAGGAGTGGACCGTTACGTGGGGCACATCCTGAGACGTAACATGGATGACGTCTGTCCATTATCACCGATTGGAGCGACCAGGAAGGAAATATAAGAGAATGTAGATACAAAAGATAGAAGGGAAAGGGTGGCGGAAGGAAGCGGTTGGGCCTCTCATAGAAAGAGATATAGAATGAAGAACACAGCAAAAAAAAAAAAAAAAAAGCAGCCTAAACGACCTTCTCCTTTTAGCGCTTTCGCCCTTGATGTCGGTGCTGCGTCGGGTTCACGAGGGACATATCTCTGACACGACTGCCACTGGAGGTTTGTCGCATTCAGATATCACTATCCTACTCATAGCTTTGTGCCTCCATCTTTTCTGCATCCAGGCGAGTGGGGCACTCGCCTCTCGGATTAAGTTCATTCTAGAACGGCCACGCTCGATTTAAAGCATGGGAGTGGTAGCAATAGCCAGCGCGAAGCAGCCGCCGTCCAATTGCAGACTCCCGTCAACTGTTTAACTAAATCACTTCCTATATTAGCGGTATTTTTTTATTTCTTTTTTGGCATGAAGCCTTACTGGTGCAAAAACGAAATTCTGCCGGCGCTCGTTCAAGTTGTAGCGGAGGCCGACATGGCCCTCCGAAGTAAAACATCACGCTTTCGACTGGCACAGCAAACGCAGTTCCAGATTAGCTCGGTTACATGAAGCGTGCAGCTGAGCGAGGCGCTCGCGATCCCAGAAGGCTCAGCGCGCTGCAGGAGAATCATATGGCGTAAATTTCAGGAGGCCCTAGCAAAGGCAAGTGCGGTGTATTGATGAAAGGCCGCGGCAATCTACTGCGCAGACGTGGGCGAGGTACATGCAAGGAAGAACGAAGCTCGGCATGCTGGGAGAGCTGCTTCCGGCGCTCCCTAGAAATTCTACGTTGCACCTCCCCAGTGCAGCTATAATTTTGGAACACGTGCCAGTTTTCTTATTCTAGGATGTTTGAATGAGCGAATGAAAACAAAAAGAACTCATGAACGTTCTCGTGGCTCCTGGTTGTGAAATTTGTGTAAAATTGACAGCTTCGCTCGGACAATGTGCATGTCGCTGATGAATTCCAGCTTTCGGAAATCAGTGTAAGGAAATATCTTGGACCGGATGCGAGGGTCGAGGACGGCAAGGAATATTCCACAAACGTGCTCTTCATGCAGTGTTTTCCCGGAGGTCAAATGAAAGCGAGCTGCCCTACCTCCGCGAAACACCTTGGTTAACTCTAGCCGTGGGTAACAATTAAAGAAAAGCTGTGAAAAAGAAAACAGCTAAACAAACAATATATCAACAAAGAACAGCAAAAAGTAAATAATAAAAATGAAAGAAAGCAAGCGAGAACAAATCAGGCGGCTCGGGCTTCCACAGCAAAGCGCTGTTCTACCTTCCCCTTTCATTAACGCAGTCGGCAGAGACTGTGAAAATGTAGAGGCGCAAGAGAAGAGGAGAGAAGCCCTACAGGGCGAGCTCGTCAAGATGGCTTTCTGGGAGCCACCGAGCCGTTCCCTTTAAAGTAGGAGGCCAAAATATTGCACGCTGAAATTGCGAACAGACTTAGACCAGGCCCTCTTTAGTCTGTCTGCGAGAACGAAGAGAAGGAACGAACTTGTCCGCGTAAGGTTTCGGGCTCTTTAGGGTGCCTTCGTCCCCACTTGGCGCTGATATGGAGCGGCTCCTGTTTTTTAAGGACACATTTTTTACTCGGCCCGCAGTAAGAAGATGAAAGGATCAAGGTGAGCTCCTCATGATTTTATATATCAGGAAATGGAGAAACGATGCAACGTCTTACTGTCTCGCCGTGACGACACGCCCACCAGTTAGTGGCAGAAATAGGGGAATCTTGGGTGGCTGACTTTGCCGTGCTCAGGCAGTAAACACACTTTATATAATTTTGTGACATTGAATTCCACGGAGGTAATGCGTGATAAATGAAGCTGAGGCAGCACACACCAGACACGAGCGTTGGCTTCAGGCCGAGTTTAGCGTTCGCTGTTGTAGCTACTTCCCTCTCGCTACAAGGACATTACGGCCATCTTTACCACCATTGTTTTGTGTCACTTTTTGCGCGATCATACCGTTTTACAATGCCATCAATGAACACAATATGAGATCAACCAGTAAACGACGTCATTTGAAAGCCACACTAAGATCCGAGTTCAAGCTCAATGAAAAGCATTTGAAAAGGAAAAAAAGGCAGCAGTTAATGAGGCCAAGGAACACATAATGGAAATTGTGTTTTATATCTGTGGTATAAAAATAGGGAATATAGCGCATACTTGTTTTCGTTTGGAAGCTAACTGATTATAAGGTATAAGAAAATACAACCACGTGCGGCCAGCGAATTCCGTAGCCATCTTCTTATATAGTGTACAGTGCTCTGTCAACTGAGCTGCGATGGCGGCTTTCCCGACAACTACTTCCGGGAGTATTCACTATGTCTGGACCCATCCTTGAAAGTGCTTATCAGCCTCACCTTCTTCCCTATTAGTACACATAGAACGCACTGTATTACCGCTAGTTCAGTTTGGAATGGGTATACTCACGAAGAAGGCGGCTTGAAATCTGCGTTGTTAGTGTGAAATAAAGGCTTAAAAAGGTCTAACCCAACCGCGAAGGTTGAGTAAAACCTCTGTAGAGCTCACGGTGTGGAGAACCGTCGGAGTGGGGTTGATTCGAACCCAGGAATTTCTCGTTGAAGGCGAAAAAGCAGCCTCGAAGCTATCAGCGCAGCCGACCGTCCAGAATGTAAATTTCAACACATTTTCGCTCTGCGCATCGATTCGTCATCTCCAACAACTTCCATCAGTGCGTAAATAATTTCGCACGTCCTACACAATTCAACTGCGGTAAAACACTACCACTCTAAAACGTCTTTTTCATATGACAAACTTTAATAAAGCGTTATTACAATATTATTACAATATTATCTTGATTTCTATTAAGTGTTCACTCATGTGGAGCCAATATCAGGTATGTGTAATATATATATAGCAGATAATTGAAGGGGAACTGATGGGCTCGTTATTATAGAATTTAAAGAAAACTACAGTCTACGAGTCCAAGGCCAACGTT
Organism: Amblyomma maculatum; assembly: GCF_055883805.1. Taxonomy (NCBI): domain Eukaryota; kingdom Metazoa; phylum Arthropoda; class Arachnida; order Ixodida; family Ixodidae; genus Amblyomma; species Amblyomma maculatum. The sequence goes on along the minus strand of NC_139346.1, from coordinate 179,831,838 downwards.
AAAGATCTCTTTATTTTTTTTATGTTTTACAAGAATTATTCTTATGATGATTTTAGGGATAAAGAATATTAAATCCAAAGCGGAAGGAAAATCAGCACGCCAATGGTGGGAGTCGGCGCGTTGCTTTTCCTTCCGCTGTGCATTTAATATTCTTGACCCTTAAAATCATCATAACACTCATTCTTGTCAATCATCAGCAAAACATAAAAAATATCGTAGACTGTTGGCTCCTTCAATTTACTTTCACGTATATATATATATATATATATATATATATATATATATATATATATATATATACCTTATAAATTATAAATCAAGCTTGTGTTTACCAATATGTTGCGAGAGTCATTAAGGCGACATACCACTTCCGTCTGCATTTTTGTTAGTACATGTATAGCTTTTATTTAAAGAACTTGCTTTATTCAAAGATAACAGAACTGATTCTTTAAACCGTGGTTCATAAGGGCGCTTTCTCGGATCAAAAGGCGCGGTCAACACAATGTGTTGTCGCGAGCAACAGTATCTCTTTTTCCAAGCTTTTATTTCTAAACTCTATATTTGAGACCTCCCTTCTAACATATAATCGAACGAAATAATCAGACATAGTGTATACGATTTAAACATCTCAAGCGATGTAAGCGGATTTACACATAAATCCGACTCAGCGAAAGGAAACTGAATTTTTGAGTATCTTGACAAATATGAAATTTCAGTTTTTCAATTTAATAAGCACGCATAAACGTCTGTGTTATTTGTATGGCTTAACATTTTTTGGAGGATATGCGAAAGTGAAATAAAACGTGAACAAAGCAGATGGTTTAGTACTCTAGGCTTCTCTTTCTCTGCAGTGCGCGTCGCCGCACACTACGTACTGCTGGCATGGCTGGAAGCATTCAAGTAAGCAAACCACCACCATCGAACGCTCGGCGTCAAAATAATATAAGCTACTTGATGAAGACCTTGTTCAAGTCAACCGTGTTCTTTTCTTCCGGACTAAAGTCTTACTGGAGCTGTAGTTCTTCGAAACTCAGATCAGATATGCGTCAAAACTGCGCGCGGTTAAGTTTTATTTTCCGGGTATTGCGCGAAGAATAAATGTTCCAGTTAGGAGGAAGGGGAATAGAAAGGGGGCATTTTAGAACCCCAAGTAAATTCAGCAACAAGCGAAAAATTGATTTCAAAAGTACTATGGCAACTCATTAATTCCCAGATATACGTTGCCTTTAATGAAAAAAAAGCTCTGATGTGAGGCGCTCACAAGACTTTTTTTAGCTACAGAAATGGGAGAGAAAGAAAGGTAATTGGCGGATAGACACTAGACTAATGATCGGGCAATAGCCTCAAGCCTGACTAAGATGCCTTCCAAACATCGATACTCTTCAGTGGGGTTGTAATTTAATTCTGTAAATTTAGGTCTCAGTACAGCCCCCACGTAGGCGGAGAGGTGCCTATCCGGATCATCTGCTAGGGGTCGACAGAAGGGCACTGCTCATCATTCCCTTCCTGATAGACGATTTAACTAATTAATCAGACACTGGAAAATGCGGATGCTAACGTAGGTTCTTCTTGTCCGCCACAAATGTGGCATCTTTTTGTGGCGTCTCTCACAGCCTGGAGCCGGTTTGGGACGTTAAACCCTACAAACTATATAAACCAATCTAAATATAAAATGAAGCTTAGAAATGCTTCTCATTAAGCGCGTCACATTGTACCATAGTTAATTCGATGGAATTCTCTGTTTTCATTAGCTCGTAGCTCCTTGTCCTTTTGATGTTTTATACTAGCAGTTTTGGAGTCAGCAGAAATGACACTTCGGTTGCTCCAAAAGCTGCGTAATCTGGAATTTCGAAGCATAGATAACACGAGCGACCCCATAAAAAAAATCAAAATGAGACGCATTCAATATCGCGTAATTTGAAGGGCAAAGCTAGAGAGAAAAAAGTTGGAGCGTAAAGGATAACGCTTCGTCCGTAGTATTACGGCAAGTTCTAAAGACAGGAAGCCCGCACACAGACTTGTTCTTCTTTTGACATTCTCTAAGGAGCCATAGCTGCTGACGCAACTGGAGAAACATATTTCTTTCGCGAATGCGTCAGGCGCTGCTTTCACGGCCGCCCGCACATGGGAACTTCTTGGCAGGAAGGCTTATCTACGGACGAACATCGATTAGTGTGGTGGTACTTTCCGCCCGCGTTGTATCTTGTAAGGCTAGAAATCCGCCTCATATGAACGCGACTCGATTCGCGAATGCCACCGAAACATTCACAGGGAGCGCTGAAAGGCAGACAGCAGCCGCACGCAGCGGTATGATGGCGAGCCGCAGAGCAGATTTGTTTTCTTCTCGTTTTAGCTACCGTTTAGCTGAGCTGGCGCGCGCAGTGCAGTCGACCGGCTTTGGCACTTTATGGCTGTTGTTGACTTTTTTGTTCCTTTTGTGTTTTTTCCCTTTTCTTCTAGAGCTCTAAATGGGCCCCTCTTGAGCAGGGGTATGAATGAAGGTACTTTTTGCGTTAGTAGCTCAGTCCTCCTTCGAACTGCATTACTGAAATAGGAAGCATCCGAATAAAGAGTGGAAGAGTGGCGTATTCAGTGCACCTGCAATGGCCTCAGTAGGCTACGACGAAGCACACTAGGCGTTGGTGTTTATTCAGAGAAACATGCACCCGTGGCTTCGAGATGAAGATCGCGCATACTTTTGCTCATAAGTCAGCTCTAATCGGTGATGCGTTCAGAGTCCTATGATTGTGTAATATCCATTGTTTGGTTTGCGAATTTTGCAGACCTTTGAAACCAAACCGAAGCTTTATACCAAGAGAAGGTAAGGGGTAAGCGTACGAAGAACCGACCGTGATATGGTTGGGCGGATATAGTGGGCCCGCAACTGGCATAGGACCGTTGTAATCTGAGAGGTATCAGGAAGACCTTTGCATGAAATGGACATAAAAAGGCCGATGAACCTTCGTTTTGAAAACAAAACTGCTACGGTTATTTGTTACTAAGGCAATCAAAAAATCAGATGTCGGAACTATGTGTGATTTTACAGTCCCTTAAAAGGTTTCTGAGGAGCAAGACAAAATATATTTAGGAAACATTTTTACTCCGGCTTTAACCTTAAGACGTGAGCGCGTTAATAGCTGTCGTCGGCTGCTCCCCTCGCTAATTTTCCTTCGTTCTTTTGTTCCTTTTATTCTTTTTATCCACACATATTTATCACTACACAGTCGAAAGCTGCATAATTATATGCAAAATCACCCGACATAAATAAAAAGACCCGCTTTGACAAAGTAGTACAGACATACACGTACGGCCTTGAAATAGCCTGTATAAATTGAGATCTTAGCGTACCAGGCTCATTCGCATCAAACCCACCCATTAACAGATGCTGATCGTGTTGATAGTTATTGCGAAATCTTGCGTCTAATGCGGTCATGTGGCGTCACACAATCAGCCGACCAACCACTGTGCGCCGATGTCGCTTCAAATCTGCCACCTACCTGTAAAAGGCAGGCTCATGATTTATTGCTCACAATGCTCACGCGGGAAGATTTTTTTTTTCTTTTTTGTTGAACTGGAGCGTGCTCGGTATCGTTAGAATATTCTTGTCAGAACCCTATTTTAATCCCCATTTTAATGAACACGCATTTTGCCTGTAAAGGGTGCTCCACGGTATAAAGAAGATTAGTGTGGTGAAGTATCACTAAGTAATGATGTTGCAAAACACCGTCAGATAGATTGAGTTTCTCACAATGATAGTCCACAAAAGAAAATGAAAGAAACTAATGGTGATGAAAGAGCGTTTCGCTAGGTCTCCTGAACTTTTCGTTTAGAACCTTTACCAATCAGGGAATTCAGCAGCCTGGTAGGTAAAGTGGTCTGCAAGTTGGCGACTAATATAGCGAGAAAAAGAAGGTGCCACCATGTGACGTCATTACTTAGTTGAACCGTCGACACAAGTCACGTACTCTAATGAAGTCACACACAGCGCCGACCAATGAGAGCTCGACCAGACCAGCTGAAATTACGATGACATCTGAATCTCGACCCATCCAGGAATTTCCTATTGGAGCTTGCAGGAGATAAAGAAGATGGTATGTGACAGTCCAGGCCCAGGTTTGGGAGTTTGTCAACAAGGTCGCGACCTTAACTAAGGAGCATTTAAATATACTCAAGAGAAATAAAAGCTGTCACGGTTAAAATAAATTAAACATTCTAATAAAATAATAAATATAGGTAGCTTTAAAGTGGCCAGGACTGCCCATAAATACCCAACGTGGCAGAAATGCTGCTTTTGATGATATCGGAATCCACTTTTAGGGTGCGCTAAGTATGACCGATTTTTTGCGTCAACTATGCTATGTCTAGGAAAGTCGTACAGGTTATATTTTGAGCTGCTTCGCTTCCGTGGATGCTTGTGAGTCTTTATCCCACCTTTTAGCGGCTTTCTATCATATCTTACTTTCTCGCGGCTTTCAGTTAAAACCTAGAGTAATGACGTTGTGAAGGCAAATTCTAACGGCATTGTTATGATTTATGAATGCCAGACAGCACGCATGCATTCATAAATCACGCAGAGTAGGAATATGAGCGCAGCCCGAGTTACACTACATAATTATATATATATATATGTGTGTGTGTGTGTGTGTGTGTGTGTGTGTGTGTGTGTGTGTGTGTGTGTGTGTGTGTGTGTGTGTGTGTGTGTGTGTGTGTGTGTGTGTGTGTGTGTGTGTGTGTGTGTGTGTGTGTGTGTGTGTGTGTGTGTGTGTGTGTGTGTGTGTGTGTGTGTGTGTGTGTGTGTGTGTGTGTGTGTGTGTGTGTGTGTGTGTGTGTGTGTGTGTGTGTGTGTGTGTGTGTGTGTGTGTGTGTGTGTGTGTGTGTGTGTGTGTGTGTGTGTGTGTGTGTGTGTGTGTGTGTGTGTGTGTGTGTGTGTGTGTGTGTGTGTGTGTGTGTGTGTGTGTGTGTGTGTGTGTGTGTGTGTGTGTGTGTGTGTGTGTGTGTGTGTGTGTGTGTGTGTGTGTGTGTGTGTGTGTGTGTGTGTGTGTGTGTGTGTGTGTGTGTGTGTGTGTGTGTGTGTGTGTGTGTGTGTGTGTGTGTGTGTGTGTGTGTGTGTGTGTGTGTGTGTGTGTGTGTGTGTGTGTGTGTGTGTGTGTGTGTGTGTGTGTGTGTGTGTGTGTGTGTGTGTGTGTGTGTGTGTGTGTGTGTGTGTGTGTGTGTGTGTGTGTGTGTGTGTGTGTGTGTGTGTGTGTGTGTGTGTGTGTGTGTGTGTGTGTGTGTGTGTGTGTGTGTGTGTGTGTGTGTGTGTGTGTGTGTGTGTGTGTGTGTGTGTGTGTGTGTGTGTGTGTGTGTGTGTGTGTGTGTGTGTGTGTGTGTGTGTGTGTGTGTGTGTGTGTGTGTGTGTGTGTGTGTGTGTGTGTGTGTGTGTGTGTGTGTGTGTGTGTGTGTGTGTGTGTGTGTGTGTGTGTGTGTGTGTGTGTGTGTGTGTGTGTGTGTGTGTGTGTGTGTGTGTGTGTGTGTGTGTGTGTGTGTGTGTGTGTGTGTGTGTGTGTGTGTGTGTGTGTGTGTGTGTGTGTGTGTGTGTGTGTGTGTGTGTGTGTGTGTGTGTGTGTGTGTGTGTGTGTGTGTGTGTGTGTGTGTGTGTGTGTGTGTGTGTGTGTGTGTGTGTGTGTGTGTGTGTGTGTGTGTGTGTGTGTGTGTGTGTGTGTGTGTGTGTGTGTGTGTGTGTGTGTGTGTGTGTGTGTGTGTGTGTGTGTGTGTGTGTGTGTGTGTGTGTGTGTGTGTGTGTGTGTGTGTGTGTGTGTGTGTGTGTGTGTGTGTGTGTGTGTGTGTGTGTGTGTGTGTGTGTGTGTGTGTGTGTGTGTGTGTGTGTGTGTGTGTGTGTGTGTGTGTGTGTGTGTGTGTACCGGGTGACCCAGCTAACTTGAACAAATATTGGAGGTAGGTCAAGGACACCAGTTGTATACAACTGCCAGTCGCCTTGCGCACAAGCGTTCTCACGGGGATTAAGGAGGGGTTCTGATGCAACCGGGACAGAACTGACCGATCCCGTGAGAAGGCTTCGGTCCCGGGCTCCTGCGTGTCATCAGTTCCCGCCTGCCAGCCAAGTACCTCGACCGACCGCCGCCGACGTGGGCGATATCAGCATCCCTGGCGAGAGAGCATCCGACAGGAGTGATGAGCGACCCGCCGTTCACCACCCCTTTGGACGTGTAGCAGTAAACTGCTATCGTAAAACTTCTCAACTTGTCTCTCTTTCCCCGAACCTCGGCACGGTCCCATGTCTAAATCTGAGACCCTTGGAGGTGGTTGCGTTCAAACCTTGAAACCCCTATTGGGTCGTCTCATATGGTGGCAGCGGTGGGATAGTGAACCCTTGTCAACCACTGTCGCGTCGTCACATGCCCATGAAAACGTTTGGGTGCGCACATTCTTGTCCGTTGAGGCTGCTACATTCAATATTTCTCTGCAGCAAATGCCAATTAACTCATGCTGATGCATGTGCGAAGCTTCTAAGCTCCGCACTAATAAGTGCTTATTTTGATTTTCGCATCTACACAGCCGCCCCGGATACCTACTTTCTCCTGAACGCATATGATCACGTGCCAAAATTTTCTCTCGCCATCCGCAGTCACATTTAGCATTTATTTTAACAAAAGCTATTTATAACAATTTATAATTCGCTCCACTCTCCGTGCGCAAGGAAAGGTCTTTATCCCGCTCTGGCTTGGAGCTGCGCTGCTGTCAAGAACGTAGGGAAGAAAGTTTCCGCCCCCGAATACGCTTTGCCAGGTTTCTTTCTGCGTTTATTTTCTCCCTCGTGCGACAGGCGTCAGTGCGCTCGTTCATGCACGCTTCGATGCTGAATTTGACTGGTTGTCAACAGCTGAACTCCCGCGAGAAGAAGCGGGATCTTAACACAGAGGGCCTTCTCTCTACTGATCGATTTGCTATAAGATGTCAAACCCGAGCTTCTCGATATATGTGATTTAGTAATCAACAAGAATGCTTCTAAATACAGTCCGCCTGGAAACCACATATTTATTTTTGGTTTTGACTGATAAAAAAGGTAAATAATGCAATCTATTCCTAAATCTGGTTAGAGATTAAAACATTCCCAAATCTCACACCATAACCAACAAAAATGGTTGGACTGCTGCATAAAGCTACGGCCCAAAGTTCTGGTATGTGCCTCGTTTATACACGTGTTATAAATGCGCTTCTTAAAGGAGAATGAATAAATTTATTTCATATTTATTCATATTATCATATAAGCTAATTCTTTCCGTATTTTTAGGGACATGCTCATGGCTCTCTTGTTCGCCATGCTTTAAAAAAAATATTTTCTACTTTCAAAACGGACGCGAACCGGGATTGTTAAGTCATAGCTGGTAGTTGAGAAATATTAAGTATAAAAAATTGTTCAAGAAAGCCAGAAAATATGAGTACGGCGTGCACACTCATACAATTATAAACAGTTTTTAATAATAGGATACTATGGTGAGGGCACGAAGAAATCTAAATATGCGACAACATTACAGAACGTATAAACAAGAAATCGATATGAAAGTGCAAAAGCCAAAGGGGGATACGCAACAATCAATCATTCCCAGTCTTATCTGTAAAGTCCTTTCCCCTCTCCATCTCATTATATAAACAGTTGACCCGGGGGTTCAAGAACTGATAGTCGTTCTCCATATTAAAAATTGCCTTTTCGATACGGCAAAAATATAAGATTCACAAGCGTGACAGATCGGGTCCTTAAGGACTCAACTCTTTATCGACACGGGGACATAATTATTTCCTCGATATCTGAAACCCGCGTTCTGCAAAACCTCTGTTCCAGGCAAGCTCTGACTGAGGACTCCTACGGCGATGTATAATTTAGAGCGTGCTGTTTACGAGATGACAGGCTCTATAATCTTAAACACTTCGATCACTATACGCATCGCAAGCACTGGCTCGGAGTGAAACGTCGCAAAGCTTAGCTCTCCCTCCGATTCGTCTGCCTCTTTTCCTTATTTCGCCCTGCAATGCCCTCACAAAAGCGTGAACCTGTCAAGATGATACAAGAGAACAAGGTGCTTCCAGTAAACATCACAAATAAAAATGAAAGACTGGAAAGCAAAAAGAACGAAAGATGCTATTTTTTAAGTGTTGTACTTTCCGGACGACGGATGGACCGAACTGTTCTGGTCTTGGTGGAAAGGGGGAGGGGATGGTACAGAAGGGGGAGCAACACAGAGCATTGTCTGCACTGTACTGCTGCTGTCCTACAGCTTATCACAATGCACAACCATGGCATAGCCAGCTCAACGGTGCACTGCGACCGCTCGCTCTCGTCCGAAATCCAGAACCTACGACTCTAAGTAGAGGTAAAAGCGTAGCCATGCGGCAGTTGCATTCGCAACTGAACTAGGTTTAACACCAAAGCTAAACCACTTAATATATATATATATATATATATATATATATATATATTATTGTATTATATATATATTATTGTTGAAAAACCTGACGAGGCCTCTGCACCCAAGCAAAGTTTGACAGACCAGTGAAACAATACATTATCATTCTGGACATATACAACCTAACACAAATAATAAACGCATATGCCGCAAAGAGATTGTTACACACGTGAAAGCACAGCAGGCAAAAGAAGTACACAACACAAACAAAATAAACCGTATTACAGACATATACAATAGAATCATAATTTGCCATCCAGTCATAAGCAGCTGCTAACATAGGCAATTGATTCACTTGCTCCAACCAAGAAAAATCAACCAATGTATTAAGATCAGCATACAGAAATCTTGAAATGTTAGATTGGAGAAAATTCAATATTGTTTGCAATTAGGTATGTTTTAATGTTACGTTTGAATGTGTTACTTCTAACAGAGAAGTCAGCATTAAGATTGGGCCTGTTAAGAACAGTGAGAACTTGGTAGGTTAGTGTTTGTTTGTCGTAGTTTGTTCGAACTTTAGGAATAAGTATCTTGTTGGTTGGAAGTTCATATCTCGCTAGGCTATGATCTGATATTGATGCATGTAGCCTGTGCCGATGGATGTGTTTTAACAAGTGGAAATAATAAATCTGATTGGCTTTTAGCATTACGTGCTTGATAAATAACGGTGCAGTAGGCAAATGTTGTGATCTACCATAATGCCATTCAATCGCTCTTATATATATATATATATTTATATATATATATATATATATATATATATATATATATATATATATTGTAAGGCAACGCGAAGGTCGGACTTGGGGAATCAGGCTTTATTACAGACCTGAAGCCTTGGTCGCACACTGCAGCCAAACACACTCCGCGATGACGATGGGTATCTACAAGAGGGAGCAGGATGAAGATGAAGCAGCACGTTCAGCAGTGTGGAAGATGAAGCGCCACACAGTGCTCACACTATTTCGCCCGCGCAGTTCAAGCGGCCAACCTGGCCGCAATTAGTCCGCAGGATTGCGCCGAATAAAAGGTTTCATACGTGAAACGTGGACAACTTCAGTGCCACGGTAACGACAGTCCGGAGGAGGGTAAACAGGGGAGACGCGATAGTTGACCGGGGAGGTTTTTGCAACAACTGTGTAAGGACCAATGTAACGGTGCTGTAACTTGTCACAAAGGCCAGGAGTGCGTAATGGGGTCCAAAGTAACACCTCGTCGCCGGGACGGAACGAAACTTGGCGATGGGTTGCATCATAGCGGTACTTGCGGTCTTCGTGGCTAGCTTCCGTGTTGACGCGAGCAAGCCGGCGTGATTTGGCCACTCGGGAAAGGAACTGGTCAGGAAGAGAGGATGAGGAACTGGCATGTGTAGAAAGAAAAGAGGCGTCAAGAAAGGTAGCGGGAGAACGGCCGTAGACGAGGAAAAACGGGGTGTAACCTGTGGTCCGCTGTACAGCCGTATTGTAGGCGAACGTAACAAAAGGAAGTATTACGTCCCAGTTTCGGTGGTCCTGGTCGACATACATAGACAACATGTCAGAAAGCGTGCGGTGGAACCGCTCAGTCAACCCATTGGTCTGCGGGTGATAGCTGGAGGTCAATTTGTGATGTGTGGTTGAGGCCTCAATAACTTCGGCTACAATCTTCGACAGAAATGTCCGACCACGATCGCTGAGAAGCACTTGAGGGGCCCCATGGCGCAGTACGAGCGATTCCAAAAAGAAGGTCGCGACCTCATGTGCTGAGCCATTAGGCAGGGAAGCGGTCTCAGCGTAGCGTGTTAGGTGGTCGACGGCGGTGACGATCCAGCGATTACCTCGTGCGGACAATGGAAGTGGCCCGTATAAGTCTATGCCAACAACGGTAAAGGGAGTAGCAGGGCAAGGTAGCGGCTGTAGTAGGCCAGCAGGAGGAGAAGTGGGCGGTTTGCGGCGCTGACATGGCAGACAAGAGGCGACGTATTTTGCCACACTTGAGGCGAGGCCTGGCCAGAAGAAACGGGCTTTCACGCGGTGGTAAGTTTTATGAAAGCCTAAGTGACCGGCTGTAGCATCATCGTGGAAAGCCGCCAGGATACGGATGCGAAGCGCTTTCGGAATAACGGGGACCCAACGGGTGCCTTCGGAGCAATAAATATAACGGGAGAGCACGCCGTTGTCAAGTTTGAACTTTTGGAGTTGCCTGCGCATCCTAGCGGTAGGAGGGTGAGAAGCACCGGTGAGAAGGTCGATTAGGGAAATACAGTAGGGATCTGCTCGCTGGTTTGAAATAATGGCGTAGCGATCTGGAGCAGCGGCAAGAGTAGCACAGGTTAAGGTTGGGGCTCTGGACGACATTGGGACGTCGAGGGTGCACACAGGAAGGCTCGAGGAAGCACTAGGTGGTGAATCTGAGAGCGGGCAGCGGGAAAGAGCATCGGCATCTCGATGTTTGCGTCCCGATTTGAATACGACATCAAAGTGGTACTCCTGCAAACGCAGAATCCAACGGCCCAGGCGTCCAGTCAAATTTTTGAGGGTTGATAACCAGCACAGAGCGTGGTGATCGGTAACGATCGTGAAATGGCGGCCGTAAAGGTAGGGGCGGAATTTCTGAACTGCCCAAACGACGGCTAGGCACTCTTGCTCAGTGATGGTGTAGTTGCGTTCCGCTATTGTTAGAGTTCGACTGGCAAACGCAATTACCTTTTCCCGAGAAGCTGTATCACGTTGCAGAAGTACGGCGCCGATACCGAGGCTGCTGGCATCGGTGTGAAGAATGGTGGCAGCAGTGTCGTCGAAGTGAGCGAGAACAGGGTCCGAAGTGAGGGCATTCTTTAGGGTTTGGAAAGCTTTTTCGCATTCTTCGGACCAATTGAAAGTAGTACGGTCTGTAAGGAGGCGGTGGAGCGGTGCAGCAATGGTAGCGAAATTTGGAATGAAACGGCGAAAGTACGAAGACAGGCCAAGGAAACTGCGTAGTTCCTTAGTGCGCTGAGGGCGTGCAAAGTTCAAAACTGCAGCAAGCTTGTCAGGGTCGGGTCGAATGCCATCGCGGCTGACGAGGTGGCCCAGGATCTTGATTTCTTTCTTGGCGAAATTACACTTTTTTGTGTTCAGCTGGAGACCGGCGGATGCCAGGCACGTTAATACTTGATCAAGGCGGCATAAATGATCAGAAAAAGTCGCAGAGAAAATAACTATGTCGTCTAGGTAGCACAAGCATGTTTTCCACTTAAGTCCTCTAAGAACAGTGTCAATCATGCGCTCAAACGTAGCGGGGGCATTACAAAGTCCAAAAGGCATGACATTGAATTCGTAAAGCCCATCGGGAGTAGCGAATGCGGTTTTTTCTTTGTCGGCTTCGTGCATCGGTATCTGCCAGTAACCGGAACGCAAATCCAAAGTGGAGAAATATTCGGCGCCCTGAAGACAGTCGAGGGAGTCGTCAATTCGTGGCATAGGGTAAACATCTTTTCGAGTGACTTTGTTAAGTGCGCGGTAATCAACGCAAAAACGCACGGACCCATCCTTTTTTTTGACCAAGACGACCGGAGATGACCAGGGGCTAGATGATGGCCGAATAATGTCTCGCCGGAGCATATCATTCACATTATCTTCTATGATTTTACGTTCTGATAAGGAAACACGGTAAGGGCGGCGGCTAACAATAGAAGTACCTTCTGTAATAATGCGGTGCTGTGCAGAAGACGTTCGGCCCAAGGTCGGAGAAGTGACATCAAAGGAGGCTTGGTGTTTTCGAAGTAATTCCTGCAAAGCTTGGCGGTGAGTCGCAGGAAGGTCAGGATTGATGGTGCCAAAGAGAACACAGAGAGAAGCATCGGAAGAAGCTGCTGGTGAGGAAGAGGGGGCGGTAAGGGTGGTGAGGGACACCGGGTGAATGTCCAGGACACAAGGAAAACATGTCCCTTTAGTCAGCACAATGGGCTCTGGGGAAGTGTTCGAAGCAGCGACAAGCGCTGTGCCATGCTCAAACCGAACAAGACTTGGTGGTAGCGCGATTCCGCGGGTCAGATGGCGATCAGAAGGCACGATTAGCACATCTCCGTTATCAATGTCAGTAGAAGTAAGCGCGACAAGTTGTTCGCATCCAGGGGGCAACACTGAGTTAGTAGCGGCAAGCAGGCGATAACGGGGCTCGGGAGGTTCAGAAGACGGATCGCTCTCGTTCATGTAAATGACCCTGTCGCGACACGAAATGCTGGCTGATGCGGCAGACAGAAAATCCCAGCCTAAAATAATTGGGTGAGCGCACGGTGACATCACGGCAAATTGTACATGGTGGCGGACACCATCAACAAAAACTCGCACAGTACACTTTGCAGAAGGCCGAATTATTGCACCATTAGCTCCGCGGAGTTCAGGTCCATCATAAGGCGTTTTCACTTTTCGCAAGCGGGAGCACAAGTCAGTGTGTATCACAGAAACAGCGGCGCCCGTGTCAACCAAAGCCTCAACAGATAATCCTTCAACCCGCACTAAAATAATATTCCAGGGACGTTCCGGAGGATTTTTGGGATGGCCGAAGAGTGCAGTTTTCCCTCCTAAAACTGCAGTGGTCAGTTTTCCGACAGGCGGGGAGTCGTCAGAGAAGCTTGACGGAGAGGCGAGGTGGAGCGGCGAAAAGGCGAAAGAGAACGGCGTCTTGAAGGCCTGTAACCAGCAGGCGGAGCGGGGCTTTCTGGCGGGGGTGATGAACGTCGGGGATAATCAGGGAATGAACGGTGGTTAGAGCCGGAAAAGCGAGGAGGGTAGTCTGCTTCAAATGATTCGTAGCCGCGGCGTTCATTCTGGAGCCTGCGACGACAGAAGCGGGAAATATGGCCTCGGTACCCGCAGTAATAACACACAGGGCGGGCTGGGCGCCAGTTGGGGTAGTATGTCGGTGCGGCGGCAGGTGGTGCCAATGCAGCGACATGAGCAGTGGTAGGTGCCGGTGGCGTAGGTGCTCCAACTGCGGGCGGCAAGGACGTGATCTGGGCGTACGTTGGCACCTGACAGATGGTAGGAGCGACCGATGTTGGCGGGGAATGGGCCATTGAGGCCAGCTCTTCTTTAACAATGCTACGCAGGCCGGCACTTGAATTATGTGGCTCAGATGCAGGGCGGCACAAATTACCTTGAGCCGAGAGCTCTTCACGAATTAATTCGCGAATAAGCACACGGAGGTCAGCTTCGGCAGTGAAACCAAATGAAGTGGGATCAGGCTGCAGGCGTATTGACTGTAGTTCGTCAAGGCGTTGACAAGTCGATATGATGGCGTCAATTGTGGTTGGGTTCTGCACGGCCAGGGCGTTATAGGCGAGTGGACCAATACCTTTAAGGACGTGCCGAACCCGCTCGGCCTCTGGCATGGTGGCATTTATGCGCCGACAAAGTGCGAGAACGTCTTCGATATAAGAGGTATAGGTCTCATTGGACCGCTGAAGTCGGGCTTCTAGCTTCTTCTTGGCGGACTCCGTGCGAACAGTAGGAGCGCAGAAAATCTGGCGTAACTTTTGTTTAAAGGTAGCCCAATCCGGAATCGTCGACTCATGATTTAGAAACCACGTTTTGGCCACATCCGTCAAATAAAAGGACACATTAATTAATTTAAGAGAATCGTCCCATCGGTTGAAAGCACTGACCCGGTCGTAGCTGTCGAGCCAGTCATCAGCGTCGTCGCCGCGGAGACCGGCGAACATCTGAGGGTCGCGCTGACGGCTACTGACAGTCCAAGTGGCAAGGGGAGCTGGAGTCGAGTTGGTAGCAGCCGGAATAGCGGAGTGGCCCTCTTGTGTCATGACGATGGTGGTCGGGATCAAACGGCGGCCAGAACGAAGCTCCAGGTGGATGCAGGTGACGAAGCAGCGGGGAAATCAAGGCGCACCTCCACCACGTGTAAGGCAACGCGAAGGTCGGACTTGGGGAATCAGGCTTTATTACAGACCTGAAGCCTTGGTCGCACACTGCAGCCAAACACACTCCGCGATGACGATGGGTATCTACAAGAGGGAGCAGGATGAAGATGAAGCAGCACGTTCAGCAGTGTGGAAGATGAAGCGCCACACAGTGCTCACAATATATATATATATATATATATATATATATAGCAATGCAACGAACACCGATGAGAGGCAAATGATAGAGGAGGAAGGGTAGGCCTTCGCCATTCTCCTCTTAAGAGGGCTTATTTTTTGTGGTGGAAACTTATTTTCGAAAAAGTTGTAGTAGACTTTCACATGTGTGATGACAAATGACCAAAATTGAAAACGGGCAAGACCCATAGGCTCCCAAAGCAACGCGCGGTGGCGCTGCTGCAGCTGACGGGAAGCGCCATCTATGGCAGAAGAATGGAAACTGGGAATAGGGGCCGCGCCAGTTGCGCGTTCTCCTTGCACTGCCACACTCCCGCTCCATTCCGAGCACGTGCAAAGCGAAGCGGCGCAGCTTGAGAAAAATCTGCTTGCTTGACTTTTATTTTCTTTAAATCGAACTTGAATAAGGTGGAAAAGGTCGTTGACAATGCGTACTCTCTGAAGCAAGCATGTAAACAATTACGATAAATACTGGACGCGATGTGCGCTTTGCAAGTCAGCGATGACATTGCAATTACACCACGTTATTTGTGTTAGTGACATTAAACGATAGCTTCTACAGCTCGTTTGCTCGAAAAGCCACATACTTAGTAGTAGTAGTGGCCCCAATACGTGTCGAAAATATTTAATCGAAGGCTCCGTAAATAAATTGTATCATTGTATACAATGATAGAAAAAATAATTTGTGATTTTAGTGATTGATTGACAGGCGATGAGTTTATAAAGTCAGTATAATTAATTGATGAATGAGATGAATAAAAGAAATGAACAAATAGGGTTTAAACGTGTCAAAATGCTCAGAATAAAACGCAATGCTTCGTGATGCTAATTAAAAAATCTAATGCAAATATAAAAATGTATGACTGGTAACTAATTCAAGTAATAGAAAAAAATTAAAAATGCATTCGATGGTGTGAAGCTGCTCAGAATAGAAAGCCAGTGCTTGCTGATGCAAGTATTGGTCTATAAAATAAACAAGAAAAAAATTAAAAAAAATGTAAAACGCCCTCTGTGTGTGTGTGAAACGTTATCGCGTCATACCCTTAATGGCGAGCTTAATTGTCCCCTAATTTTTGGTTGGTCCATTGGTTTGGTTTATGGCATTAAAGTGCCAAAGTGACTCGGGCTAAGAGAAACGGCATTTATAGAGAGCTCCAGAAGTTTCGATCACCTGGGGTTTTTTAACGCGCATTGACGTCGCACAGCACACGGGCGCCTTGCTTTTCTTTTCTCCCGCGTCGTATATGCTCGAAATACTGCATACTCTACAAGCATTGCGAATCGAAGCGCTCAGTGACGCACTCGATCAATGTTCTGCGCTGTCGAATATGAAGATCACGCTTTATTTGTTTTGATATGGCATTCTTGTATAAGTAAACGTCTCTTTGAGATGAAAGTTAACTACGTGTTGGATAATTGTTTCAGTGGAAGTGGTATCTATGAGTTGAAAAGCCTTGGTTGGTAATAGACACGCGTTCTCCATTTATTGAAATATTCCCCACTGAATTGTTCATGGGGCAGCGGAATGCTTAAGCTCTGAGAAGGTAGGCTAGATTCGAAGCTAGGCTTGGAACCTAGCTCTGAAGAAGCATGTCTTACGTATTTCGGTTCTCACGCCGTGTTCGGACTTGAATTGTGTGAGAATATACTGCAATACTGGCGCACAACACAACTGGTTGTGAAAACGCAGTGTTCGGTGCCGATGGGGGCAAACCAGTGTATGCGATGCACACGCGTAAAGAGCTCGAGCGAAAACACATGCGCAGCGATGTCAAGAACATTTATAACAACTTTTAGTGCTTTATCTTTCTTTGCTTCCACTCCTTCAGGATTGGGCAAGGATGCTTCCAAGGTTAGTATTTGCTGGGGGAAATTTGGGAAGCTAATATAACATTTAAGGGAGCGATAAAAGTCAATGCTAGCTCACATTTGCTTATTCATAGCAGGCATGGTCATCCCATAAAAATATAGATTTTTTTTTTTTTTTAGGCGGAAGATGCCCTTGCAAACTTGGAACTTATGCTTATTTCAAAATGAAGCTGCGGCGGGCTTCATTTAAATTATTGCATAATAAACTCATGCACCAGTGGGGCAATCGCCAAGATTTCGACCTTTTCGCCCGCCAGTCCGAAAAAAACAACGTTCATGCTATAAATATAGTGTTTCAGTAAAATCGGTGGGTTAATTCTGAACCCACGAGAAATGATTTCCGGCGAGAAACAGGTCATTGTTAATTTAATAGGCAGCTTACACACTCTGAACGAACTGTTAGCTTATTCAGCTGTCTTCTCGCCTTTCATGGCTGGAAAGGAGACCAGCATTCTTGAACGGAAACCTACTGAATCAATCATTTTTATCTTTTCGTGCAAAGACATCCACTGAGAGAGAGCGCGTGCCAGGCGCCGCTTCCCTCCTACTCCCCGCTCGGACTGAGGGTCGCGTACACGCGCAGGCTACTGATGCTATCTATCGCCAGCGTCTGTCCGGCAGCGCCCGAGCCCCAGTAGCATAAACTGCTCGCCGCTGGTGTCGCGCGGCAAAACTTGAGCTTCTTTGGACCGTTCCTGACATCGCGAAAAATCCGCTTCTACACCGCTGTCGAAGCAGCACACATAACTACCCGTGCGGAGACTCCGCTCCGCCCCAGCTGGACAGAACAGCACGTGCACGCGCGCCGCCTCGTGTCAAAGAGGCCGTTCCGGCGCCAGCTAGTCTAACTAATGCCGCTTCTCCCTCTCGGCGCTGTAGTCGCACGCCGAAACTTCCACTTGGATTTTCTATATACTTAGCACTCAAGAATAGACAAGAATTCCTCATTACTGTCTGCATCTTAAGGCGACAAACCCGATTACATTTTTAAAACAGTATTTGTTAACATTGCGTTGGTGACCGAAATTTTTTATTGTTTGAGAAAATCAGAGTATAGTGGTTTTAGTCTTTCTTTCAGTGCACACAACTGTTATCATGAGCGCAGTGCCAAGCATTATCTTGCGGACCAACTGCGATATTCTAAATAATTGGCGGTCTAACCCGTGGTACGCCTGTATTATTCTACTGCAGGAATGCATGCCTGCTGCCCATGTTCTGTTATAGGCAAAGTGCAGATTGTGAGAAAACAATTGTAATGGCGCGTATGGCGTGCTGTTGAATTACGTTCTTGGGCTTGTACGGCAGATCCGTCTGCGCGGCAGATCTTATGGACAACACTAACGCTTACTTGTATATAAATAAACAGGCTCTTTGTAAGCATGCGCGATATTGCGCAGGCCGTATATATAGGAGTTTACTATGAGAGGCTAGTTGATAGTGCATGAACTTAGAATGAAAACTGCCCAAAGGATAAAACATTGAAAAGAAGTGAACAGGTCGGCGCGCACTTGCGACTGTTTATGGTTGCGACTGTCGTGGTTTAGCTCCGGTTACACCTAGTTTAGTTGTGAAAGCAACTGTCGCATGGCGGCTCTTAGAATTCGCTTGTGGTTGGACGCTGCCGCTTCTTCGCTTGCCGCACCATCAGAGTGCAAGCAACCTTATTTAGCTGCATCGGTGAGCCGCCGTTTCTCGAGTCTTCTTGCACGTTCTTCCTCTGTTTCCTCGGCACGTCGTCTACGTATCATCTCATTCCAACGCTGCGTTTTGATTTTTGATTTTTCTCGAGAACTTGAACCGGCCTCTTTATGGTCTATTCTGGAGTACTTAATCAATGGGTCTTGTACGTTTGTAGGTTTGGTCATTTGTCATCGCATATGTCATAGTATAATGCAACTTTTCCGAAAATACGTTTTTAGCACAAAAAACCAGGTCTCTTAAGAGGAAGATGGCGAAAGCCTTCCCTTCCACCCCTATCATTTGCCTCTTATCGCGTTCGTTGCATTGCTATATGTAATTATAATTATAAGTGGTTTAGCTCCGGAAAACCTACTTGAGATGTGAAAGCAACTGCCGCATGGTTACGCTTAGGATTCGCTTGTGGTTGGATGCTGCTGCTTCTTGGTTGCCGCGATATTTTAGCTGCGTCGGCGAGCCGCCGTTTCTCAAGTCTTCTTGCACGTTCTTGCTCTGTTTCCTCGGCACGTCGTCTACGTGTCGTCTCGTTCCAACGCTGTCGTTTCGATTTTTCTCGAGAGCGTGCACTTTAGCAGAGGTGACCGCTCCATGTCGTGCAAGGAGTTTTGCAATGTATGACTGATGAGCCTATAATGGTTCGACGCCCACTCCTGCGATGCACCTATCTTTTTTCTCTCTCTCTCTCTCTATCGTGGTCTGCCTCTAAAACTGCGTCCCAACATGGAGACAGCCTCATTACCGTATTCATGAGCCGCACAAATTTTCTCAACTCTTTCAGGAGCAGGTCTTGGTTCTAAGGACACGCTGTTTAAAACGCAGTATGCGTCTCGAACTAGAGCACGAAAAAAATTATATCTAACTGAGGCTCTTGCCAAAGGTGCAAAAGGAAGGGAGAAGGGTTTAACAGCGTCGTTTCGCTAGAGCATCAGAGGGAGAGCTATGCAGTGCATACTTGTCACCGAAACAATAAAAAGAAATTGAATCCGAGAAGTCTATTACGCAGATGCGTTTGATTAATGCTTATACGGAACGTGAGGATCATAAAATCACGATACAGGACCGTTGACTGAAAACGGCAGCATGGGTGCACCTTCAGCATACCTATTTCCATTATTCAGTAAGTAAGTCGTCGTTCGTCGGCATATCCTTCACTTAAGCGAGGCAGTGTGTTTCACATATTGGAGATATTCAAGAATTGGAGATCGATCGCTTTTAACCGCCATGGTATGAATAGAAAGCGTGATTGCAAAATTGGAAGTGCTCTCGTGGGAGTAAGTTTAGCTTGTTGAAAGAGATACCAAAGGTTATTTTTAACTACAAAACTTCACATTCGCATGAGAAGCTCAGATTAGTCTTCGAATGCCTGAAAACAAAAATGCCGTTTTTTCATTTGTAGTTATTACGGGGTCCCGTTAGTGTTTTGAGACATTCCACTTGTTTCTGATAAACATTAGTTTTGAGGGGCAGCCTTTTATTCTTCGCACGCTGACGACATCCTTTGCGACACATCAAAGGTGCCAGGGTGTAGAATAAGCATATCAGGTTTTGTCGTGAAGCCTGGTTTTTCCGTCAGAGAGAATTTCATGTGACAGTCAAGACCAAAGTTCGCGGATCCCAGTCGCAAGTACTTGTGCAAATCTACGTTCCAAATTATGTACCCGGATCTGCGCCTGAAATCGGCGAACGCACTGCTCCGTACACCTAAGAACAATTTTAAGAGTCTTGTTAGGTTAAGTCTCAGTTCAAGCTATTTACTAGTCGGTAGAAGAGACGTCCGGCTTTGCAAAGCACCTCGTAAATGCAACTCATCTCGAATATATAGAGAGAAAAGGGAACTAATGTGTGTGCAAGAATCAATTTATGAATCAAGGTTACGTGTCTAGTGGTCATGAGAAGGGAACGTAATACGCATGCACAACAGTCCAGACTACTTCCCTAGCTAGGCAGCAATTATTTCATTTCGTCAGGATATGTTCGAGAACGACGGCACTAATGTCTTCTGAGCCTATGAGAAAGGCTACGTATGTTGCTGATCTAGGAAGGAAAAACGTGTGCTCTCAGAATAGCAAGAAAGCCAGCAGCTACTGACATCAAGGAAAGCATAGATGAATGTTTGTTGTTTACTAATATGACCTAAATGCGTAGTCACAGAGATAATAGATTAGAAACAGAAGAAAAATAACCAACCACTTCCTTCAATATCCACACATTTCTTTGTTGATTAGTATAATGAGGTAATGTCATATAGGTAACGTGTACTGGATAGTTCAAATTGAAGATGTGTTTGCTCTATCGCATAGGTCAGATATACCTTCAAGCAAAAGGCGTGTGCGAAGACAAGGTGGTCAAGATAGTTTTTCGGAGAGGGCATACCCAGGAAGGCTCAAGGCACGCGAGACGAGACTGGAGAAAATGCCTGAAGTTAGACGTCATCCTGCGAAAGAAACTTCTACTGCCGATGATGCTGACTGCTTTGTCCAGCGCTGTATGAAAATCAAATTCTGAGTGCTATGCAGTGTATGCGAAAGGTTTCAGTTCACGTCCAACCACGCATTTTAATAAGATAGACAACCAGAGATACATATTGTATCGTCATAGTAAAAGTGAGTTGCGTCATATAGTTAGGAATGCTCTCGCACTGCGCACATAGCTAGCGTGGTAGCTTCTGCAACATTTATGCTATTAGGGGTTTCATATAATCATTGAGAATTCAAGTCTATTTACAAAGTTTTCTACCCCTTGCTCCGTCTTCTCCCGGTAAGAAGTGTTCACTGCTAAAATCACTTCTGTTTAAGAAGTGTTTACGTCTTCTTGTGCCATCTACTGGACCTAAAACTGAGCAAGATCAAAGGAAGGCATGGACTAATATACCAGTGTGATTCTGCGATAAGACAGAAGGGAGTAGTTTGACTCGGACTTAAAAGGTCGGAAACCCAGCAATATATTCCTGGTCAGAGAATGATGAACTGATATGGTGATCTGAGTGATATCAAATAGGTCGCACTCGGAGAGGCGATATAATCTGAGGGGGAAATTAAGACATCCTTGTCGAGGTATACGAGCATCCTTCTTGATAGGTACGGAAAGCTCAAAAAGCACTCACTTCCTAACCTTTATTGTCTGTCAGTTAATGGAGCGATTAGTGGCACGATTTAGATCTGCAAATATATTTGCGCACTATGACTGATAAAACATGCACGTTCTGAGCGTTTGTATTCCTTATACGACGAAACGCTCCCGTGACGATGGTGCTAAGCAAATGAAGGCCATTATGCATTTTGCGGGGCAATATGAGAACAAGATCACTGAATTCTGGCGAGCATATGAAATGTTTGTGCCTTTGTTATATAGTGCAGCCTCACCATGTAAGTAGAAAACAGCACAATTAGTAACACGTTCACGCCCTAAGGCGTCATCCGCAACCGCCTTCGTTATGGCTTTCTCAGGCTGGGCCTGTTAGCACAATAACAACCGCCTCTTCATCAAATCCAGACAAGTTCCTTAAAATACTGATGGGCAATCACCAGGGAATAATAAGAGTCAAGCAATAAACAAATATTTTCTTATCATTGACAAAGGTCAGCAAATAAATGAAACTGGAAGATGGCGTACAGATCGAGCCTGGATAAGTCAAATGGGGGGCATCAGGAACCTACTAGCACCAGAAATATCAAAAACATCAACAGCTCACTCGTACGCATGCAGGAGTCGTGAGAATCATTATTCCCAAGTGCTCGGCTCAGTCGGCGGATCGCGTGATTGAGAACTATTCGTTCAAGAAAAGCATAAAGGAGAAAGAATACAAGCGACAAAACACAGCAGAGATCATAAATAGAAGAAGTGCAGACATCAATACAGCAGAAAGCCAAACGCAGTTCCGACTCGAAGTACAAGATGGAGTTGTAGATCACTTAGTCGCGTCTTGTCTCGGAAGTCCGCAGGGATCACTAAATCGTAGTGATCAATGCCCGGATGTATGCTCGCGACACCTTGTGCGTGGACACCGGAAGGAAGCGGAAAGGCCGATAATAATGCTTCTCTTCTCTGGCGCAGCCCTCCACACCCCTTCAAGTCTCTGTATGTCTCTCTCAACTTATGTAGTGCGATTCGCCATTGCTATAACCAAAACATAGAATCCACTGTACTTCTATATTTCTTTTTTTTTTTCTTCGCTTTTACAGCTGCCTAATGTGGAATGGTAGAAGGTAGTGGCAGTAATGAGCCGACGATGCGCGAATCAGGCGGGCTAACAAAAGTGGATGAAGAAAAGAGCGAAGGTAATAAATCTTGTGTCGGAAGTGGTGCGATAGCCACGACATTTAAGAATGGTTTGTGCACGGACTAGTGTGCGAGCAGAGAGAGTGTGCAATGACAGAGAACACTTGCCCGACCACACACTGAAGCGGTAGTGTTGTGGTGGAGCATACTTCTAGCATTCGGGAAGCGATGAGTTTGATCGATCCCCAGCGCGGGCGATTAACTCCCGGCTTTATATTGGGTTCAATGATTCCGCTGGATAGGTACTCGGCTCTTCTGCGATAAAATGCTGAGGAAGGGCCTTAGGTTACCCAATCCCTCTATTGATAAGAACTCTATCGCGATGAACTGAAAACAGTTTTGTACTGTAAACCTCACTGTGCCCCGTCTTTTAGTGCGTTACCCAAGATTTATCCACTGTTTGATGTCAGAAGCTTCTAGGCTCGTGTAGCAGCGGTGCTATTACGACACGCTCGTTTCGTTGTTGTATTTTGTGACATCACCACCCCATATTTCACAGCCGAATTAACAGGAGCTGCCAACTTTGGTCGCACATTTTGGACGGGAATCGAACCCGCTGGGACCCTCGTATACGAAATCGAATCAGACACGTACCCCTATGTCACGCAGTCGCATTCGTGCGGCTTGGTTAAAGTGGGGCTTTGTACTGCTGCCAACCTTTGAAATCCTTATTTTGTCGCTTTTCGACTGCCGCCGGCATGCGGCCTTCTCACTTCGACTGTAGCGCCGGTAGTGACCTTGTGCTCTTTGTTTATGCTTGGTGTCGTGAAAAGCGGCTCTATCGTTTTTTTGGCAACGTGTGTAGCACCGAGATTAGTCGCCAATGGTTTCAGTGAAGGACAACTGCTCCCGTAGTGTTCCAGACTCTTCCAAGGCACTTTAGGTGGTTTATCTCTATTTCGGCGCCGGCTTTAAATTGAGCTTAGCCGAAACAACGGGCATTCGTACTTCGACCACCGACGAGCGCGTTTCCCGCTATCGCTGCGCCGTGCTGCTTAAGTATTTTGTGGCGAAATCCAGCTAAAAAAAGCTTACGTCAGTGCAGTACAAGTCTCTCAATTAGTTAGCTGTCTTCGACATCGTCGCCACCACGTATCTACGTCCGGTGGTCTTCCACACGGTGTGGCAGGCTACGACCTCCTTCGAATGATTATGTGAAACCCAATACTGATATAGAAACAGAAGTGCTATAGTACACCTGATTCGTACTTTTCTTAACCACGCTAAAGTTCCCGTTATACCACGCTTAAGTTCCCGTCATGTTTTGAGGCGAAAACTTCCCTGGGCTAGCTACCGCGCTTTTGTGTAGGCCGCAGTTTGACCCTCCGCGGGGTGCTGTGGCGGCGCGCGGCCTGATCGCCGATCACTTCTACTTCTTCGGACGTCTGGTGCACGAAGTTGGCGGCGCTCTATTCTTCTTCGGTTTCTGCTTCGTTTCTTCTTCTGCATAGCACACCTGCCTCTTCACACTACTGGCAAATTTCATTCGTACCGGTACATATCACCGGTCTCTGCGGAGCGCCGCGCTGGACGTCATCACTTACGTATGCGCTTCATTGCGCATGCGCGACGCTCTGTAGTTGCCGTGGCACAGCTGTGGCTATAAGCCGCGGAGCAGCAGATCCCTTGCGAAGGCACATATATACAGCGAAAATTGTGGCGAATTTGTAGTGATATGCCATAGATGAGGCAATAACTCTTAGTGCGAGCGCCTACGAGACAAATCTACTGATCCTGCCGGCATCGCTCGCCTTAAAGAAGCTGGTAGTAGGAAAAATTAAGATGAGAGAGCTAAAAAATCAATAGAAACTCCCGAAGAGCGAGAAGAGAGACTTGTAAAGCGACGACGCAAGGGGGTTGAGAAGAAGCTGCGACAAGAATAAGAACAAAGAAACGATTCGGTCTCACCCATAACTACTACTCATCTCTCTTTGCATATCCTGGCTAAGCACAGTTAAACCACTCGAAATTTTGTTTCTCTCGAAATACGTACTCTTCCCATATGACAGCGATCCTCTTAGAAGCGGACATCCTGAGTAACATTTAACACTTACGTCTATTCAAATAGGCTGCCTGGAGCGCAGCAATTTGAACTTAAGTCCTTAGACTCCCCTTAAGAACGCGGTAACAAAAAACGTATTTTCAGGCCAGGAGTTTCGCAGCTAGGTCCGCACTTAAAAAAGCGCTCTGAGGTTTTCGAAGCTTCTTTCCAATGTACATGCCCGAGAGAGCAGGACGTTTGAGATAAAATTATAGGTGTGCTAGGACTGTACTGAGAGCGGCAATGCAGGAAGCCCTTCTCGGGTCGAATTCTAGTCTAGATTATAAAATTTTGTGTAACATGTCTTGGACAAACTTACATAAACAAATATGAGGCACTCGGTGTCGCCAGCTCCTCATTTTCTTGCGCTTATTTCCTCGCAAACCTGACGAAGCTCTGGTTTCTGGCAGCGTTGATGGCATTGATATAGCTAAGTGGGTTATTGCAAAGATTCCATCTTCTTTATTAGATCACGTTTCACGAAACACTCCCGGTAGTCAATGCATACTCTACAGAGAGGGTGGCGATGGTGAATTCTATCTAGGATATGTTGCATATGAAATATGTACGGAAGTTGAATGCCCTGCCTTCTAGAGGACAGGTCTGCGAGTCGTGGTCTCGACGAGTAACAACTCTAGTCTGTCTAAAACACCGCTTCACTCCGGACAAACAAAAATCACTACAAAGGAACAGCATTGAACGCTGCTACGAGGGAAGCATGTGATGAAAACTGGTGACACACGATGCCAATAACAAAACAGAATGGCGGTCATGGCTTCAACGCGGCAATATAAAACACACTGCGGCGCGAAGAGCGCGTTGCAACGCTGCCAGCGGGAACGAAATTCGATATGCCTGGTGAAGTTTTAGTTAGCAATAACCTATTTACCTTCCTGGGCTCCAAGATTACCCCGGAAGGAGACTGCAGCCATGAAATTAGGAGACGCCTGCTTCTGGGAAAGAGAGCCATGGTTAGCCTTGACTGCCTAGTAAAGAGCAGAGACAGTAGTCTGTCAACCAAGATCCGTATAACTCGTGCTATGGTCTTTCCAGTTGTGATGTATGGATGCGAGAGTTGGACTGCGAAGAAGGCTGACCGCCGAAGAATTGACGCGTTTGAATTGTGGTGCTGGCGAAGACTCTTGAGAGTTCCTTGGACTGCCAGAAGATCAAATCAGTCGATATTGTCGACCATTAACCCTGACTGCTCATTGGAGGGTCAAATTCTAAAGTTAAAGCTCAGCTACTTTGGTCATCTGATGAGAAGAGAGGAGTCGCTGGAGAAAGATTTGATGTTGG
This sequence comes from Amblyomma maculatum, assembly GCF_055883805.1. Lineage (NCBI taxonomy): Eukaryota > Metazoa > Arthropoda > Arachnida > Ixodida > Ixodidae > Amblyomma > Amblyomma maculatum. The sequence continues at coordinate 179,806,115 of NC_139346.1, read as the reverse complement.
GAAAGGTTGAGGGTCGCCGGAGAAGGGGTAGGCAGCGAACGCGATGGTTAGTTGGCATCCTCGAGGCGCTGCAGATGAAGTTATGTGATGTTAGGAAGATAGTGAGAGACCGGAAAGCGTGGCGTGACATGGTCTATAGGGTCACGAAGAGTCGGACACGACTGAACGACTGAACTGAACTGAACTGATTTACCTTCCTCCTATTTCTGTCTTGTCGCAGTGTTAGCGTGAATCGAGCTGGATTTTATTAACAGCATATCACTGGAACCTGGAGATACAGACCCACAAGCGGTGCAAATTACTATAAAGACTTCGCTCTGGAGAGTTGTGCGTGTAGTGCGCTGGCTAGAGCAAAAAGGAAGGACCGTCAGTGTAATCTCTAGAATGCTTTAACTTTCAGTTATTTTCCTAAGTAACTAGCATTGCCGACATTCCTTATCAAGTTTGTATGCCGTACCTGACCAGGTCAATAAATCTCCGCTTTTTCTCACTCTGTGTGATGCCTGAGAAGTTGCTCAAGACCTGCAGTACGGGTCGAGCCGAAAGTTTATTTTGCGGCTCCACGCCATTATAGGGGACCAGGCCACAAATCATCATTGCCGAGCGTCGCTCGCTGTGGAGACGCTACGAAAGCTGAAAGCAAACGGACACCCCATCGCTATAAACTTCGGCGGCAGCACCGGTAGACGGCCAGAGGCACGGACGCCCTGAATAAAATATTCAATGGGAGAACGGGGGAAGAGCTCGAAAGGCTGGGCGTTGTTTCTCTCTGCACTGGCATTTTTTGCTATTGCGTGCCGCGTCAGTCACTTTTCTGATGTCGCCCGTGACAGCGTGGCAGCCTAGCATCCATGGCAGCGCGGATCGCATTGTGCTTTTAGGTGAATCGCCCATCGCGGCTCTTTCGATGCCGCTGTCAGGGCATTCATAACGGCAATAAAAATGCTATATATGTCGTCGGCGGACAGCATCACCAAATCGGCCGCGAATCGCCAAGAAAAATTGCGGACGCGTGCCAGGTTCACGACAAAAAAAAAAAAAAATAGAAAAGGAGGAGAGGGGGGATGATGACAAACAGCACCGCATCGGTGTATCCTCGCCCATTGCGGATACCGTGGAAACTGTCTTGCTTTCCTCTCCCTCCCCACAAAGCCTCCTTTTGTCTTGTTTGCAGTCATCACCGCTCTTGAGAGTTAAGCAAATCATGGAAGAATCTCCTCTGTTCTCTGCGCTAAGCGATCACAAGCATGACGCTTATGCAGAAGACATATGCGTACATGAGCCAGTGAGCGCTGTGAATTCCTCGCCTCTCGAGGGCTGCTAATGTGAAGAAGCAGAAAATTCTTTTTATTATTTTCTGGTAGCTGCATTAGCAGTCTACATGCACTTTATGGCAATAAAACACACTTCCGTGAAAGCCCATATTAGTTAATATCAATATTATTTACCCCTTCCACAAAAGATGTGCGATCAGAGCAGAAAGGATAAATGATTGAAAAACTTTTCACAAATCTTTAAGAAAGCATTAAGACATAAGCAATATATAACGGTAAGAAGTGGCGTTATTAGGAAAATTATGACCGTATTGAGAATCGACACTACTGTAACCAGAGCGGAGTTGCCTGTTTCGTTGGGTTACGTTTCGATTATTAGAAGGAAAAAATATATATATACAGGGTGTTTCATCTAAGATTTTACCTATTTTTTAAAAATAGGAAATTTAAGTTTTAGTGTCGATTCTTCTTTTAGCTGTTGTATTAAGAGTAGAGAAAAATCAGGAGCCTTAAAGGGTACTAATTAGCCTCATAATTAACTAAGACTACCTAATTAACTTTTTATTTATACCAGCTAGAAGCTGCTTTCAAATTGCAACAGTGAACTACCGCAGTGAGAATGCCAAATAGTATTTTAAACGAAAAGAAACGCGCATTTCTTAAGGACTGCAGCGCTGGCAATTCTGGCCGCTTTCGACGCACGAAAACGAAACCTAGCAGTCGAGGCGCGCACTTATGCACGCCCATGAGTGACGCAGCCATGACGTCACCGAGAGAAACCAGCCGTCTGGAGGCGGCCGCTGCCGCCCGCGAAATACGCGCCTGGAGCTGCGTCATGGTCTGGTAGGATCTTGAGATATCACCAACCCATTGTGGGCGTAGCTTATCATGGTGCGGGCGTAGCGCTGATGGTATGGGCAAATCAGCCCTCCCTCTTGACTACAAGCTTTGGCTCCCAGAGGGTGAAATAAAAAGAAAAGCAGTACATGCACAGATATCGCACCACTGGATGTGATAACGCAGCGCCAGACGAGTATTTCACGAGCGGCAGCAGCCGCCTTCAGACGGCTTGATTCGCCCGGCGACGTCACGACTGCGTCACTCGTGGGCGCGTACAATTCCGCTCTTCGTCTGCTAGGTTTCGTTTTCGTGCGTAGAAAGTGGCCAGAATTGACAGTGCTGCAGTCCTTAAGAAATGCACGTTTCTTGTCGTTTAAAATACCATTTGGCATTCTCACACCGGTAGCTCACTGTTGCAATTTGAAAGTAGCTTCTAGCTGGTATAAAGAAAAAGGTAATTAGTTAATCTAAGTTAATTATTAAGCTAATTAGTACCCTTTAAGGCTGCTGATTTTTCTCTACTCTTAATACAACAGCTAAAAGAAGAATCGACAATAAAACCTAATTTTCCTTTTTTTAAAGAATATGTAAAATCTTAGATGAAACACCCTATGTATATAATTTCTTTTCCTTTCATACACACATATATATAATGAAAGGAGCCAACAGTCTGAGAGTACAAGGTAAGCGCAGTTAATATCTCTTTTTTTTTTTACTTTCCTAGCTGATGTTGGGTAGAATTAGTCCTGTAATAATTTTAGGTAGAAATATAATTAAATACAAAGGGGAAGGAAAAACAACGCACCGCCGTCAGTGCGTTGTGCTGTTCCAATCTGTATTTAATTAATAAATCAGTACAGGACTACTTCTGGTCAATATTGACTACAAAAGTATAAAAAAGATGATATCAACTACGTTTACCTTGGACTCAGAGACTGTCGGCTCCTTTATTGTATCATAATAACGAGCCCGTTCCGTTTCCCCTAATATGTATATATATATATATATATATATATATATATATATATATATATATATATATATATATATATATATATATATATATATATATATATATATATATATATATATATTCTCGACGTTTCGACCAGGAACTCCTGATGAAGGCCAGGTTCTGGTCGAAACATCGAGTAAAATAACATGTTTCTTTAAATATATATATATATATATATATATATATATATATATATATATATATATATATATACAGTCTTTACGTCGTCCTAGAACAGAAGAATGGACATGTCCCATCCATGTATAGGTCAGCATTGCGACAAATTAAAAACTTGCTCTGAGTCATGGCCGTTCTGTACCTCTGCCGACGTTTCTGTTTCTCTGGTGACGAGATGCGCATATAGGGTGTGTCCGGAAAGTAAATCATTTTTTTTTTTTTTGGGGGGGGGAGGGCGCTGGTGATTCCTAGCGCGATTAATTGGGTTAGGTAGGGGTGACCTTCAACTTTTCATCACTGCCTAGCGCAGTCTGCTCCAGCCTTCTGGAGCGTCAGGATCGCTGTTTCCGTATACCTACTGATAGTGGCCTTGCCACGACGGGCGTTGCCTTCCGCATGCGATCAACGGCACGCGATAAAGTTCTGCAATAGATATAGAGTCACGTCTACAACTGCGAAATTTAGCAAGCCATGATACAGCACGCCTACGAAAAATCCAGAGACTCTCAATGTGCCAAAAACCACCGTGCATATTATTAAGTAACAATTTGAACAGGAGGAAAGTGTGCTACAAGCTGGTTCCTAAATTGTTGACTTAGGGCCACGCGAGCAACCGCTAGGTGATAGCGAGCGAGGTTTTGGGCCTTATGGGAACCTTGAAATTGAGCCTTAGTTTTTGAAAAACATCATTACTGGTTAGGAAACATGCTATTTGAGCCCTACCCAAACACGAAGCGCCATAGTTCCCAATGGCAAACCTCGGAGTTCCCCATCGACGCGGTTTACTATTATACGGCCTGGAGATATTAGAAAAACGTTTCTCCGAGTGCAGAAGGAGATCGCCGATACTTGACAGTTGCACCACGAATGTTCCGGAGAATCAAGATCTCCCTCAAAGGAGTCTGTTTTGGTAACATCTAAGCAATCCAAACCACCGTGACAAAGGCTCTTTATGTGGTCCCTGTCGACGCCTTCCAGTATGCGTACAGTGCATGGCAGAGTCACTGGCAGAGATGCGTAGATGCCACAAAGTGGGTTACTTGAAAGAATTTTAATCATTTCTAACAATACATTAGATAAATATTTTTTATACCGATAAAATTTAACTATTTTCCGGACACACATTTCACCATCCCTGCTCTTACTCAACGCACCACTGTTCGTGACCAAGCTGGCTGTTTAGAAGAAAAAGACGCTGAGTTCCACGTGATTCCAATCGGGTCTGAAGACCACGTACTATGCGTAAACTAGCAGAAAAAGCATCGCTTCTTTTTACATGAGCAGCAGCAGTGAGGATATCAAAGAGCTCGACCGAATAAGAAGAAAGTCGGTGTCTTCATTTGGCTCGACCACATTGGTGTTTTGGCGCGGTCCGTATTCGCGAGCATCACCTCCCATGGGAGCACGGGCTCCATTTCTCGCCCCTACCGCTACCATGAAAAAAAAAAAATAAACAAAAAGAATGAGAGCGAGCAGCAGGGAATGTGTTTTCTTTCCAGCACACTTTCTTGTGTCGCCATCAGATTTGCTGCCATCCTCTCCGCAAGGTTGTAAATGGCTCCTGCCTTCTTTCCCGTCTCTGCTCCAACTCCTGTGTCCTGTCTCACGCCACCGATCGCGAAACTAGTGTGCGCGTGGAATTCAGACAGAAAGAAGGGCGACCTGGACGCTGTCCGCACTGTTTGATGACGTTACAAGAGACAAACTGCATGTGTAAGCGGATCGCACCGAAAGGAGAACCCTTCGTTTCTTGGCAGCATCTGCAACGGGGGATGTCGCCGTTAAAAGTGTTCCGCGTCCCGAGCTTTAGCAGAGTATTTTTTGTTTGTTTGTTCAATTTCCCTCTGGCATCGTCAAAAACCTGAGTTCCAGCCTGAGGGACAACACTAAAGATAGCGTCGTATTTCGCAGTTTATAGCCGTCTCGTAAAGGTGTATATCTTTCAATCGAAGGTAGTTCCCTGTACTACATTGGGAAACATATCCCCCGTATGCGGGGTGGACGGAAGCTCTAAAAGTGTACTTTCGCGCCGGCGGTGCCTAAAATATAGCCTCAAACAGCGTTACAAGGCCAAAGTTATTAGCGAAGCTAGACACGATATTAGCTTTGCCTCAAAACTCAGTTTGGAAAAAAGCAAAACAAGACTACTAAATACGATGCAGATATAATAATTACCACCGTAACTAAATTCGCTTTATTAGTTTTCGTTATGTCCCATAATTTCCTTTTAGATCCCTGCTATGCCGATAGGAGAGGAGTGCCGCCTAATTCGCTCTCTTAGGGCATTGACGGAGAATGTAGATCAGGGAAACGGCATGAGCATAAAAGTATTAATGAAATCGGGAGTTAAATTATGGCATGAAGGTTTCTAATCTTCCTCCTTTCTTACCTAGTCAGAAAGGCAAGAAAATGATTCAATCAAGACATGCTCATACGGCGCGCAGACTCAAGTGCTAGGGATTGCCGAAAAGAAAATAAGTTGCGAAGAAAGCTTCAAATTTATCGGCTACACATGGGCCTAAGGCGTTCTTCGTTATCAGGCCAGGCGCCCTTGATTCGAGTGAATGATCGAAAAATAGCAGCAGAAAAGAAAGAATCTTTACGTACTCTAAGAAGAAGGGAGTTGGAGGGGATGCCGACTGAGAAGAACTGGGCTTCTATGAAGGGTACTCTGCCTAATTCTGTCACTACAAGCGCCCTGGCGGTTGGCCTGCTGCGGTCGACATTCCCGGGGGAAGAAGCCATTAGGCGGAACCTGTTACCTTCCTTTCCTATCTTGGGAAAGCAGGTGGAGGCGGTGGGATCAACGACGGACTCCGATTTGTAAGTTTCTTCACATCGGGATTCGTACGTTGTTAGCAAATTGGCAGTCAAGCCTTCGGGATCGCACATCATATCATGCAGAAATTAGAAAAGAAAGAGCGTATATCTTGAAAAAATGCTGCTTCCATCGCTTTTCCTTCGTCGCGCGTTAGAAATAGCGAGGTCCTTAGGCACCAAGGCATAAGAGAGGTTATACAATGACTCTCTGTGCGACAGACCTGAAAAAGGAGAAACCAGAAAAACGAGCGAAGTCAAATATCGAAATAAAAATTAGAAATAATTCAACGTCGCTTTCTGTTCGCTTTTCTGAAAAGGAACCTTCTCTCTTCGGCGAGGAAAGCGATATAAATTGAGTTAGCTTGGTGTCAGGGACGATATTGGCATGCAGCTGGTGAATTTTAAGCGTCTTGTGGGTGTGGCGCGTGTAGTTTCACCTCAAATTTTGAATGTAAGATTTGAGCAAATAAGTAACAAAAAACCTTCAAAAAGAATCTAGCAGTACAGAACGAGAAGTGCATCTAAAAGGTAAATCGTAAATTTGTTCCGAGATATACGATATAAAAATTTTATTTGAAGACTCTTTAACTGCCCAATGGCTGAGCTCTCGGGTTCTGACTGGTGTTGGATTTTGCTTTCTTTTCTTTTCCTTTGTTATGCCGCATATTCGTATAGCGCGTTTAATTTTTTATAAATTGGATTTAGAAATTTACGCCAGTTCTACTACCAAGTAGCGTAGCACGGTGTCGGGCGTTCAGGTTTTCTCTTTCTGTCGCGACAAGACATCGGGCAGCTTATTGGCCGGTAACTAAAGTGTTCATCGTCGTCTTGGAAATGATGCGTACTCGACGCTTTATCTTTAATCTCGGTATCTGAGCGACCAACGTGATTTTTATCTTTCGTGAACACTGTCGAGTGCTCCAATATGCTTTCATCTGCATCCCCTGTTCTACGACCGAAGGCACCTTCGCACCTTCTTGAACTGCTGTTGTTGTTTTGTTGAAAAGCACACTATTTATGCAGCATATCTGCACAAAGTGAGCCTTACAAATAAAACAGATGCCGATTATCTAAGGCGTTTTTGCTGCAAATGACATTGAAATATAGTCGCGGTTATGTGTGACCACTGACTCCGTTTTTTCGTTAAGTGCAATTCGCACTTTCTCCTCTTCCCAGTGGTGACCGCCTGCCAGTTGCAGATATAGTTATACCTACAATGGTTATCGCATTTTCTCCTCTTTCAATGGTTAACGTCTGCCAGTTGTAGCTATAGGTATATCCATATTAGTTATGACAATACAAAAAGAAACTGCAGAAATATCCGAAAAAATATATATATATATATATATATATATATATATATATATATATATATATATATATATATATATATATATATATATATATATATATATATATATATATATATATATATATATATATATATATATATATATATATATATATACTCTTTTTACAACCAGGACGTTACAAAATTGTCGACGAGAGATCAGTGGCGACTAGCTTGTTCTTTAAGCTATTTAAATTGATTAGGGACCAGGTAAAGCTTAGTCGCTTTGTTGGATGTTCTTTTCGGAGTTTCCAGGGGATCCCTACTCAGAACCTGTTAAACGATAGTATTCTGAAGAGGCTCTACTCAAACAGCACAACCAATATTGACCTGACTGTTGCGCAAGTTTTTCCGGCAGCTCACGAAGACAATCATTGCCGGACACAGCGGTTGTTCTTCATGTTGACTTTCCAGGCTCTTCGAGTTCTGCCTTTCAATTTGAAACCCTCTTGTATTGCCTAAGGCCCAAAGGCTCGGAGAACTAAGCAAGCTGATTTTGTTCTTGACCTTCTTGCGTAAGTTACGCATTTCCCAGTACCAATCATGCTTTCTGTTTTCGATGTGGTTTAGCTGTGTTATGCTTGCATAGTTTTTCTGTGTCTACGTTTCGTCGCCAAGGTAATGGTAAGCTTGAATTTAAAAAAAATGTACGCCATCTACACGGTAGTTCTTCGCCGCGCAGGCAAGCTTCGCGTTGAGGCTACCTGTTGCCTCATTGAATTCATTTCCGCATTATGTGCCATTTGTTTGTCTATGTTCTCACAGTTAGCGTCGTAGCTGAAAACGTAGTCGATGTGCTGCATCGCACCCGCTCCATTTATTGGGACTCCGGTATGGCACCGTACATTGGTACACATCAATGCCATGCTTCGCTTTCTTTTTTTTCATACAACGGCTCTGAAAGTGGAACTTTTAGAGAGGCCGCTCGCTATACAGTCGTGATTCCCCGCCGAGGCAGCGACCACAACACTGAAACTCTTTACTTCACCTGCATCCACGTTTTTACATTGCAGAATCTCAATTCTTACAGCAATAGTAATGAGATATAATAGGCTCGTTTCAACGAAACCATGAATATTTTTTATGCGTTTCAATTCAAACTGCTTCGATCTCCCAATGCAGGACATATCCTCGGTTTTGGCTACAATATATCTCGGGTTTACTGTTGCAACTTGTTTTTTCTTCAGTGTTTGTTTTTTATTCACTAGGAAACTCGAAACGCGCATCAAGGTTCAATATTCGACCGGAGTACAGAATATAGTGTACGTTGTTCGTAGGTAATAAAAAGTGCATTATACACGGGGCTTCGATTCAATGACCAGAGCATGACAAGAAGCGCTTTTAGGCGTGCTTTTGATTCTTCGCCACAACTGCCTTATTTGTTCTTCTATTCCATGCAATGGTGACGCATTTCTTCTATAATTCCTGAAGAAAACTTAGAGACGTACAGAAACTCTGGTGAGATTAAGAAACAATCTACCAAGCTACTCATCTGAACAAACGACAAAAAGTAAGGAACACTCAAATATAAGAGAACGCATCTAGATGACTCTAGAAAAAACAACATGGCTATTCATCGTCTTTAATATCTAAAACTGATGTCTGACTCAAAATGTGTAGGGCAGTGCCTATGAAATGCACATAAAGTATCTCTCCTAACGAGAGAATATGTGGGGAAATTGCTACAGAGCACTGTTCCAGTGCCAACATTGAAGATTGTGCATCCTTTGACGCAATTCGGGTGTAATTACAAATCTTTCTTCCAAAATAGCTGATTTTGAGGACAGATCCCACAGAAACATTTTATTATTTTTCGGCTTGTCAGAAACTTACACCAAAACATGGGCCGAATCTGAAAAGCTGATTTCTGAGTTATTTAGGTACAATTTCGACGTCACAAACAGCCCCATGAATGCTGAAAGAGCACACATGCTTGAAAGTTTCGGAGACATGAAAGAGCCGATCATCGTTAAATACACTCACTTTAAAGCTAGAGAAAAAGTTCTTTCTTGCGCTATGAAACTAAAGAACAGTGACTACAGAATCTCGGAAGACACCTCCAAACCTACTCTCTTTGGCAGGAAGCGGTTACTAGAATTTGCGAAACTCCAGATGGAAACACACAAACTCCACCATAATAAACTAAGCATTGATAACACTGTATTTTTGACCATTGTTCACAAAAAGTTGTTCCCGCCACCCCCGTCCCCCTTCGTCCGCACGCATAGCCTGCCGTAGCCGCCAGGCTATGCTACTGCATGAACCTCCCGTCAGTCCGAAGCACTGAATCTTGTCCTTCATTTACACTAATAGCCGAAGCCTCTTGCCCCAACTTGATGCCTTTGAAAGTCTTGCGCGCACAACTCATAGCAACATAATCATACTCTCTGAAACCTGGATAACATCATCCGTAGATGACTGTTAAATACTTTCCGTTTTTCATACTTAACTATTTACGCCACGATCAATGCAGGATCAGCACTGAAGAAATGCGCAAGCCTGAGCATTGCTGTGTGTACGCGAGATGCGTCACCGGGATTCCGAGAGTGTCAGATACAGCGTCTTTCCTTTCCTGTAAATCAATTATAAAATGCCAATCAACTTTGATGCCTCCAAAAGAAAACTGGCTATGTTAGAAAGAGTGGAGGAAGTAGAAAGAAAATGCACGGGCCTGCTACTGGCTCTATCGCTGAGCCACCTCCACTGCCTCGAGCGGACAGAGGAGAAAAGAGAGACGAAAGAATGAAAAAAATTAGCTGTGGCTTAGCTAAGGCTAATCCTGGATATCTCTAAGCGAAAAGCTTCGGCGATGCTCGTGGTTTAGCTTAAGGTTATACTTACGGTTACACTTGGGGTATAGCTTTCTGGCTTTCCGAAACGTATTGTTTGGCTCAGGTGTTTCGGCTTCTCGTTTAGCTTTGGCCTTTTCGTGCTTTCTTCGCAACTGCTCAGCAATTCTTGAAGTACAACTTTCTTCACCGTCTTTGATTACCTGTCTACTCTCAGTTGACATAGCCGAATGGCGCTGTTTAGCTTCCGTTTGATGCCGTTTATAAAGGCGTTCATCTCGTACTTCTTCCATTTAAGCCACTCGCCTAGCCTTGCGCTTTTCATCTCTTCGCTGGGAGATGTAGGAGGTGGTGAAGGGTGGCTGTTCCTGGCACTACGGGGCTGGGACTGGTAGGTCAACGCCGCTTATGACGGGGGCTAGCCTGCCACCGAATTTTTATCTCTTGTAGTTCATCATTGCAGCGCCACCGCTTAGGTGGTGGACGACGGCTATTGAGACGTGCGCCTTTCTCTCCCTTTTCTTTTTCTTTCTTCTCTACTTTCTCTCTTCTGTCTGCACGAGGCAGCGGAGGTGGCTCAGCTACAGAGCCAGTAGCAGGCCCGTGCATTTTCTTTTCCTTCTTCCTACAGCCACAACAACAACATATCTTCGCTGCTGTTTAGCAAACTCCCAAGCTACCACTTCTGGATCGGTGTTTCTGCGCCGTCCGACTGCTGCTGCGTCTTCTCCTTCCATGGCGAGTGCCTGCGCCTGTTCTATGAGCAAGCACGCCTTATATACCGCAGCCGGTATACGGTATACTGCGCCGAGGCCTTGGCTAGCTGTGCCGTCACTCGGTCGCGGCATACAGCATACGTGAAGCTCGGCTCCGATCCTCGTAGTGAAGCTTTCCGTTTCAAAAGAAAGCTACCGTACTGGACGGCTGCGGAGTAATTTCGACCGACTAGGGTCAGTTTGCACTGATATCTCAAAGCAGAACGACGCCTCTCCGTTTCGCCTCCATAGAAACTCAGTCGCCGTAGATCGGGGTCAAACACGGATTCCCCGATACAGTAGTCTGTCGTCTTAAACACCGCGCCACCATGTCAGGGCGTTCTACTAATGCATTTTCCGCAGTGACCTTAATTCATTTGTTTCTAGGTGGGGGCGTTTACGGTCACCTCCGTATGAAACTTTTGTAAGCGCAATTGGTAATTGAGTTTATGGAGATTTTCTGCATACCTTCCTCTTGTATTGGAAATTCACGACTTCATTGTTTTTATCCGAGATAACAGTCATGCGAAAAATAAATAAGTATACGTGAATGTTTAACGATAAAAGCCATTCTTTGGACGGCTTCATTTGTAGTGGTCTGAACCGAAACTTTACTTTGATTACATAAGCGAGGTCTCGAACATGGTTTTCCAGGGCTAGTGGCTGCTGTTACGGCCCCGTTTACAGTGTGTGACGTGGTGCTATCATGAGTGCATTAGTGAAATGGTCTGCGTAAGGAGCTCCATCGTCTTGTTAATCGGCGGTGGGACAGGCCTCGCTCAAGAGCACGCGCCGAATGATGGGAAACCGAGGCATGGTGTTCCCGTCATATGCTACGCCGTCGCCTTGCCAGAAAGAACGAAACCCTCTCTGCAGTCCAAGATCCACTCACTGGTCAGATTGTTACGGACCCTGAGCAAGTCTTGATTTTAGCACGAGATTTCTATAACGAACTTTATGCTGCTCAGCCCTGCATCACCACATCGTTCCAGCTGCAGGGCGCAACTGACGCACCTAACCTGTGGCTGTAGGAAGAAGGAAAAGAAAATGCACGGGCCTGCTACTGGCTCTGTAGCTGAGCCACCTCCGCTGCCTGATTAAAACTGATTGATTTATAGGAAGGGAAAGGCGCGGTAACTGTATCACTTGTTTTTTCTATGGACACTTCAACCGCGCCAAAAGAGAAGGGAGGAAGGTGGGAGTGAAAGTAGAAAGAGAGAATGAGGAACCGTAGCGGAGGGCTACGGGTTAATTTCGACCACCTGGGGATCTTTAACGTGCGCTGACATCGCACAGCACACGGACCCCTCGTGCGGACAGAAGAGAAAATAGGGAAGAAAGGAAAAAGAGGGAGGGAGAGAAAGACGCGCGCCGCAACAACAGTCGTCGTCCACCCCACCGAAGCAGTGGCGGGTGCAATGACGGCCTACAGCAGATAAAACTCGGTGGCTGGCTAACCCCCGCCGCAAACGGCGTGACCTACCATCCCAACCCCATCAGAGCCAGGATCAGCCACCCTTCACCACCTCCCCTCTCCTCTGTTCGCACTTGGCAGCGGAGGTGGCTCCAGAGCCAGTAGCAGGCCCATGCATTTTCATTTCTTTCTTCCTACAGCCAGAACACATCCACAACACTACGCGCGTTGATAGGAGTTTCGCGTGCCCTCTGTGCCGACCAAGCTGCGCATGCGCGAGAGCCATGCTACGTCACAGGAACACAGCTATCGCCGCCCCCGCTACAACCCCAGCGGAAGAAAAGGAGAAAGGGTGTGTCGTACAAGAGAGAAGGAAAGGGACAGCAACCATGTCCATGATAGCTAAGAAGCAGGAGGAGTAACAGGACAAAGGGAGTGTCGGCGAGCGAGAGAAAGGGAAAGCGGGAGCAACTGTGCACATGAAAGGAGAGTTCGGTGTTCGTAGCACTCGCCACCACCTAGGTGGTGGACGACGGCTGTTGCGGCGTGTCTTTCTCTACCTGTGCTCTTAAGGACTTTCTTTTGCTTTATAAGGGTGTCTGCCACATAGTAAGGGAGCACCCAAATGCCACGCAGGGGGCTTCGCCCCCACTGTTTGTTCAATGGCAATAAAATGTTTCTACCACCACCTTCTCTCCCTCTTCTTTTTCTTTCATCTCTATTTTCTTTCTTCTGTCCGCACGAGGCAGCAGTGATGGCTCAGCTACCCCGCAGGGGTGGTGCAGTGGTAAGACGCCCGACTACTGTGCCGGAGTACCTGGGTTCGAACCCGACCTCGGCTGCTGCGTTTCGATGGAGGCGAAACGAATAGGCGTGCATGTGCTGTGCGATGTTAGCGCACGTTAAAGATCCCCAGGTGGTCTAAATACTCCGCAGCCCTCCACTGCAGCTCTTCTTTCTCTCTTTCCACCTTCACTCCCACCTTCCTCCCTTCTCTTATAGCGCAGTTGAGGCGTCCGCAGAAAACAAGTCAGACAGTTACCGCGCCTTTCCCTTCCTATAAATCAATCAGATGGCTCAGCTACAGAGCCAGTAGCAGGCCCGTGCATTTCCTTTTCCTTCGTTCTACAGCCACAACAACAACAACAGGTTTGCATTTGTAGACCAGTGTTTGTAAACCACCGGTGTTCGCAGACCGGTGCTAGCACACCGGTGTTTTGGACGATGGCTGTTGTTTGCCTGGAGCAGGTAGGTCAACGCCGCCAGCGGCGGGGGGCTGGTCTGCCACTGATTTTTATCTGTTGTAGGCCGTCATTGCACCCGCCACCACTTTGGTGGTGGACGACGGCCGTTGTTGCGGCGGGCGTCTTTTTCTCCCTCTTCTTTTCCTTTTTTGTCTATTTTCTCATCTGTCCGCACGAGGCAGCGGAGGTGGCTCAGCTGCTAGCAGGCCCGTGCATTTTCTTTTCTTTCTTCCTACAGCCACAACAGCAACACTGTTGTGGCGGCGCGCGTCTTTCTTTTCGTCTTCCTTTTCTGTCTTCTCTATTTTCTCTTCTGTCTGCACGAGGCAGCAGATGTGGATCAGCTACAGAGCCAGTAGCAGGCCCGTCCATTTTCTTTTCCTTTTTCCTACAGCCACAACAACAACACACCGGCGTTTGTAGCATGGATGAAAGAAAGGGAAAAACGCTGTAGCGTTCCACTCATAAAGGCGGAGCTTAACCAACACCTAGAAGAAGAGGGTGTTGGTTCTACCGGGGTGTGTCAAGCGAGATAGAGAAAGGGAGCGAAAGCGTGCCCTTGACAGAAGCCCTATTTACATGGGCCCGACCGCGGAGGGTCGAGTTGGTTAGTTGAGTTGATTGGACTCGAGCCTACCGGGTTTACGTGAACCCGACCCGAAGCGCGCAGAACCTGCTCTGGACGAGCGGTTGGTTGGTTCATAGGAAGGGAAAGGCGCAGTATCTGTCACACTTGCTCTGTGGACACCTGAACCGCACCGTAAGGGAAGGGATGAAGGTGGGAGTGAAAGTGGATAGAGAGAAAGGGGGGCCGTAGTGGAGGGCTACGGAGTAATTTCGACCACCTGGGGATCTTTAACACGTGCGCTGACATCGCACAGCACACGGACGCCACTTCGTTTCGCCTCCATCGAAACGCAGCCGCCGAGGCCGGGATTCGATCCCGGGAACTCCGGCACAGTAGTCGGGCGTCTTACCACTGCACCACCCCGGCGTACGGTTTTATATCTGGCGTCGAGGGGAAGAACTAGAAGACGGCGCCAGATTCCGTTTTTTTCCACCGCGCATCTCTAGCATTTTTCGTGCTGTTCTCCTCTCCTACTGCGCCCCAACGCATCTCAACAGCGTTTACATGCTTCCTGCAGCGGTGTCGAGTCCAGTCAATCCACCCCATGCGCGGGAGTTGACGTGGAGTCGACCCGTCGTCTTTTCAATCCGACCGGACGGGGTTTACATGAGCCCAATAACCGGTTTTCGACCCGATAACACAACTCAACCTGCTCCTGTCGTGTCCATGTAAACGCCGCTAGAGTAGCGGCGTTTCGCAGCGATGAGAATTTGGTTTCTGCTATCCTGTTGTTTCGAGAGCTCAAATCTCCCGCGGATTTTTTGTGTCGCTTGCCTCGTGTTCATCAGATATCGCTTCCTTGCCCTACGACCGATCGTAAAATAGCGGTCACGCGTCGGAATTTTGCTAATAACTGCAAGGGGAAACGTGTTGCTACGTTTGGATTGGCTACAGCACAGATGAAAGCTGATGAAGGCAATGATGTCCAAAGCACAACGCGATAAGTTTGGAGGTTAATATGCGCTCTGATTATAGAGTCCGCCATTCGCCCGAGTTCGCATGAAACACTGCCGCAAAAAACAGCACAAAAAATACTGCTGTCGTTGTTAATGAACTACATATTAATGTTGCTGCGAAGAGTTGGTTTAAAGACCTGTTTTATTCCTACACGTTTTCCCGCAGAATTGCAAAAACAAAGTAGCACTCGAGCAAGAGCAGCCTGCCCAAGTCCGATATATCTCAACACGCGCATTCACAGCTTTCGACACTCAAACCAAAAACATTTCTTCAGGTTGCTTCCAGCAGACACTTCAGTCGACAGTATGTTAAAAAAAAAAACACTTCCCGTAGCAACAGCTTCCGTTAAGCAAATATAAGCTACCGCACAAAGATGGCCAGCTGCGTACAAACTCTCCAAGCTTCGACGAACACGCTCTGGAATCGTTCAGCACACGAAAGTGTACTTTTCAGACACAGTTACGCCGAAATCTCGTTTCTGGTTTTTTCCTTGGCTATAGCATTTCGTTGCGCTTTGAACGCGGAGTATTATTGTTTTATCGCTGCTTTATTTCCGCCCGGTTAGAGTGTGTAGGGAATGACTCGCGAAGGAACTCTGTTCGACCTCTCAGCAGGCTGTCCTTGCTCGTGATTGTACAGTTAAATCGCGTTACATACAACCAAATATTCACACGAGTTCTCGAGTCACGGCGCCAGCGGGTGGTACAAGCGTGCCTAGCGTCATGCGCCCGCCTTTCAACTGCATCTGCAACCCCGCGGGGCGAGGTCGCAAATCGGCTTCATTATTCGGAAGACGACTGAGACCAGCGCCACAGAAACCTGTTTTCGTCAGCTGACTTTAGAGAAGAGAAAGGAAATATATATAAGATTCAAATGTTCACACAGAGCATTCGTTGGTCGCAAACATTTCCTGAAAGCTTCGGCTTCATAACGCTGACGTTCCCTACGCTGCAGCAGGACCGTCTTAACACGAACCTTGTTCCACTATAGCATTTGAAACAAAATGTTTCTGTAGCGTTGGGGGTACTGGGGAAGAGGGGGAGAGAAGGGCGGAATCGGTACCGATCCAAACGGCATATCTAATTGGAGGTGATTAGTGGCGCTTCTGGAGAAGGGCGCAGAATGCGCGGCAGCATACTCAGCCCCTGTAGCTAAACGGAGCAGCTTCCGGCTACCCTTGACGCACGGAAGATGACTCATCCGGAGCAACATCCGTAGAGTGCGCCTCAGCAAATTTCCCTATTCAGCGCACATCACATAAACGATGGCCTAGAATGATCTTTTTATATAGTTGTCGTCGTAGGAAGAGGCCATTAGGAGAGGGGCACGTAAGGTCTATTTTAATCGGGGACGTTCGTCGAAACGTTTCTTTTGTTCAAAATGTGTGAACTCGAGTCGCAAACATAAAACTAGTCGCTTCTCTACCGGAAAGAGAACTGAAGTAAAACTTGTTGCTGGGCTAGTTTGTTCATGATCGTACGGGAGAAAAGTAAGCGCAAAAAAAGACAAACACAAGAGAGGAGACAGGACAACGCGCTCGTTGTCCTGTCTCCTCTCTTGTGTTTGTCTTTTTTTGCGCTTACTTTTTTCCCGTACGAACCGGAAAGAGAAGTTTGAGACAATCAGGAGCAAGCTTGCTGTCTATTTTACGCTTTCAGTCATTTTACTTGGCTCGAATGTCAACGAGGAAGCGCGCTTGTTCGCCGTTGCCCGAAATACATTGGGCACGGAAATGTAAGCACAACTGTTAGTACAAGACTAACATTAGTCCCCTTTGAGATTTTGTGTCATGTGCCTCGTAAGTGACGGTTGACGTCGTCGATGTATTCTTTTTTTTTGTTCCCAGCCAGCTAAGGGCGTATTTTTGAAATGTGCCTAATCCACATAAACTGCAAGTAAGCAAGATGTTTTTGTTTCTAATAAGCGTAATCCTTA